>NC_081196.1:58067147-58416147 GCF_902713425.1 Acipenser ruthenus
CTGTGGAGCTAGAGGATAACGCTTTAGCACCGCATGCTCCGGCATCCCAAACAAAGTGACCTTGGGATTGAATATGCAGAGCCTTCTTCGTCTTGCCTTTCTCCTCCGAACGTGTTCCTGTCTCTCCTCAACAAGAGTTAGGTGTCGCCGCATAAGGAAGTGTACCACAGCAGCCCTCCTGAAGCTAATGACAGGTCTCTGTAGGTTTGTGCTTTTATACAGCTCTTAGTTACTCGCTTCTACAATGGTTTGCACCTTGTAAGAAGAGGTGTAAGGTTTTTGGAGGGTCAGTAATTGCCTAAGTGCAAAGCAAAATACTTACATCACATTATAATCTTTTCACCAGCTTAGTATCCAGATCCCGCCCAATTCTATGCTCTTTTCTTCATTTGAATGCATTTAAATATAATTGTAATGGATTAATGGTGGCAAAGTACAAATTTGATAGCAGGTGCGGAACGCCAGGTGAACACCATTCTTTACATACGCCACATTTTTAGTGGCTGGTAAAATCAGACTTTACTGCTGCTAAACACGGTAGCATTATGGGGGGTTTGCACCCGCAAATCACTTTGCGTGTATCCTTACATCACCCCCAAAATATGACATTCACATTGACAGATTTATTTACTTCTAATCCAACATGCTGTAAGAATATTTTGTAATGTGAATTGTATTACCCATACTGGAACTGTATTATCAGTGGAGAAGGCATATGTCTTTTCTCACTTAATTTCAGAGTATGTCTCTGAAAAAGATACCCTATATACAGCTTATACTAAATACTGTATATATCTGACTTCTGTCACTTTCAGAGAATTGTAATGCTGGTTGCTGAATCTAAATACTGGTTAAACTATTATGGCTGTTTTAGTGAGTGGCACTTTTTAAGGAACTATCATATTATATAATTAGGCTATTTGCATTGCCTGGAATTATGTGACCTTTGCTTTTGCCAATGATTACTATAGCCCCGCTGTACACAGTCATACTAACTGGTAGGATCTTATCAGGCAGAAAAGGTTACCAGGCTGCTCGTTTACTGACTTGTGAAAGGCTTTCAAATGTCATGAAATCTGTAGAAAGATTATCAAAATCAAGTAATGAATGAAATGCAAAGTTTATTCATTACTCATTGTGATATTCCAAGGCCATGAATACAATGTTCAGAGACATGTTATAGAAACCATGTTTTTATACTACAGTGTGCTGTTTACAACGTCAGATTGAAAATCAGTGCTGCCTAAAAACGATAGAATCTGAAACGTACAGTGATAGCTTTGATACTATTCATGTTCCTTCTTATGAATGAGCCATTGTGATGTGCTCTATCTTAGGAATCGTGTTCTTGGGTTGCAATGTGTACAGGATATGACAGTCTGGCCCTGGAGGTATGTCTTTACACTACCATTCAACATGTATCAGGACAGCATTGGGACAAAGGCTGTTCACAATTCTAGTTGGAGGGAATGTAAATGAAAATCCTCTGTTTTAAATTATCCTTCCTCACTGTACTGTTTTATGTTTTTTTTTTGCCTGTGAAATGAATCTGTCTGAATGAGTATTTTCTGTACTCAAAATCTATGTTAACACATGTTAAAATGATTATGTTCCAGAGTTAAGCCGTTTTGGAACATTTGATCCTAATAATAAAAAAAAAAAGATTAACAGAGTTCACAGTTGGGACTAATTGTAATCCAAGCTAAAGAACTACAAATAGAATATTGTGTTCAGTTCTGGTCACCTCGTTGCAAAAAGGATATTGCTGCTCTAGAAAGAGTGCAAAGAAGAGCGACCAGAATTGTTGTATGCAGACAGGCTGAAATAATTGAATATATTCAGTCTTGAACAAAGAAGACTACACGGTGATCTGATTCAAGCATTCAAAATTCTAAAAGGTATTGACAGTGTCGACCCAGGGGACTTTTTCGACCTGAAAAAAGAAACAAGGACCAGGGGTCACAAATGGAGATTAGATAAAGGGGAATTCAGAACAGAAAATAGGAGGCATTTTTTTACACAGAGAATTGTGAGGGTCTGGAACCAACTCCCCAGTAATGTTGTTGAAGCTGACACCCTGGGATCATTCAAGACGCTTCTTGATGAGATTCTGGGATAAATAAGCTACTAACAACCAAATGAGCAAGATGGGCCGAATGGCCTCCTCTCGTTTGTAAACTTTCTTATGTTCTTAAGTACTGTTTGTTCAGCATATTTTCTCTTTTAATCTCCCATTTATCTTTAGTTTGTAGAGGAAATATGTACAACACTTATTTCATATTGGCTGTAAAATTAAAAATATGACAAATAATTAAAATAGGACACCAATTTGAATCAATAACTGCTTGATTACAATTGTGAGGCCAGTAATGAATGTATAGTAAATGTTACATAAATGCAATGCAAGTAATGTTTATGAGGCTGTGTGGTCCAGTGGTTAAAGAAAAGGGCTTGTAACTAGGAGGTCCCCGGTTCAAATCCCACCTCAGCCACTGACTCATTGTGTGACCCTGAGCAAATCACTTAACCTCCTTGTGCTCCGTCTTTCGGGTGAGACATAATTGTAAGTGACTCTGCAGCTGATGCATAGTTCACACACCCTAGTCTCTGTAAGTCGCCTTGGATAAAGGCATCTGCTAAATAAACAAATAATAATAATAATAATACTAGAAAAAAAAGATAATGTATTTAAATATACAGGGAAGATTAATCTATTTCATAGAGCATTACACCTCACTTTAGTGAACATTCTTTCTGGTAAACAGCTGATGTCTAATGGTGTAATAAATAAATGTTACTTAGATATCAGATATGCAGCTGAAGTTGGGAACTGAATGGGATCTCTTTGAGCTCATTAGGCACATGGCCAGTAGGGGCAAGGAGGAGAAAAACAGTCCCTGATGTTTGTGCTTCCCTATCCTGTAGGAGTGCCACATCTAATTCAACAATAATGTAATTAGCCCTGCAAATCTGCATAGCAAGGATGCAAACCTGTGCTCCTCTGCCTGTCTCAGTCATCTTGCACAACTTGTGGTTGTTCTCTACCAGTTTAGCCACTCGTGAACTCCGTAATAATGTCTTGTATAGTACTATAAAATATAAACTTGATGTATTTTAACATAAACAATTAAAAGTAGTTTGTATGTTCAATTATTCATTGTGATATTCACAACTGCTGAGTGCCAGTTTAGAGTTTTTAATATTTTTCTATACTTCCATGCATGTAGCAATCAAAGTACTGTGTTTATATTCGATCAATTTGATTTTTGAGTATAAGAGCTGCTGCTGTTTGACTATTTATGATTCAAGTCTTGTTAATTTTACTGCTGTATGTCTGCAGTCTAATGTTTGAGCATCTTTTATTTGAGTTAAGTCTTTCCCAAGAAAAACTGACTTAATATGTGTTAATGGAAGCTTTACAGTTGTATTTTCTGCTGTGTGACCATTTTTAAATTGTGATGAGTAATGTAACACTTAGCAGAGCTTGTTGATTGTGCGTGTTGGTCATGCTGATACATGTACTATGCAAAAGTATAAAACTATATTCTGTAATTTCAGTTTTTTTCACACCTGTTTATGGGAGTCATTTGTTTTATGTACCCTACAGACAGAGAGATAAGTGCAAACTGCAGCTTTCATGTGAAGGAATATTTTTTTCTGGGTTGCTTTTGCACAGTGGGATCCCTGTACTGGTATTCAATATCGGTCAGGCAGTAAAACCCTTTGTTCCTCCACCCCTACGCAAAAAAGTACATACCTGCATGAAAATCTAAATGGAATCAAAGAATTACAAGTTTAATGTGTTAAAAAATGAAAAAATATTAAGTACAGCCAATAGCTAGGATTAAAAGGAAAATGAGAAAGCTCTTGACAATGTACTATGATAGATTAACAAAATGTTGATAGATTAACAAAATCTGAATAGATGTGGTGGACTAAATGGGTGCTTTCTCCAAGTGACCATACAGTATATCACATGGTCAAATTGAATGTATATCTTTCCCTTATAGCATCACTAATAGGTATTGCCATATTTTAGTCATTCCTGGACTGCAGTTCTGGAAAATCAGTTAATTAACTGTCTCAATAGCCCTACTTTTACAACAAAGTTTGAGATTCGAAGTGGTGATATTTAGTGAAACTCACTTATACATGTGGGTTCATGCAAATGACCTACAGACATTCCCTGTATTCAGAATATTTTAACTGCAGTGTCGGACTGTAGTACATCAAACACTATTTTCTAACTCCTGTAAGCGATACTTAGTATGTACAGTACTGTTTCTTCTTCTCACTTCAAGCTTTTTTATAAGATATCCAGACCCATCCTTTGAGGAGTGGTAGCACATAAAATGAGTTGTTAGTCATTAGTGGTGCAGAATCTTTGAGATGTATATGTAATGCGGTGGGAATTGGATGATCAATGCAGATCTTAAAGAGCCAAGTAGAATTAGAGTGTGCTTTTATTAATTTAAAAACAATTACTGTGTAAGAGAGAATATCGGGTAATTACATCATTACTTACTCTGTAATTATTACTATAAACTGTTACCCAATTAATACAAAGTCTGACCAACACCACATATAGCAAGTGAAGGAGCTCAATGATACTATTGTTAGAATCAACATTATTTTTACAGCTCATGTTTTTATTTTCCTTCTTGGCCAATAGGGGACATGGAGTAACTCCAGCATAGGGAGTTACTTCATTGGTAATGTTACCAGACACAGCAAATATAAAATAAATAAATAAATAAATCACCCTAATTTGAATATTTGAATTATAAACACATTAAAACAAAAAGTCAAATCTGAAGCATATTCCCTAATAAAACACTTCAAGAACAATAGTAAAGAAGAGCATTAACAGGTTCGTTTTGTGCTCTTCTTTCTAGTCACAGCGACGTGTTACATTTCACCTCCCTGATGGCTCCCAGGAAAGCTGCAGTGACAGTGGTCTAGGGGACCATGAGCCTGTGGGTGTGGGAATGCTGATCTCACACCCTCTTCCTCTGGTTCAGCCACAGGACGAATTCTATGACCAGGCCTCGCCAGACAAGAGGACCGAAGCTGATGGCAACTCTGATCCCAACTCTGGTGAGTGACCATTTAATGCCTCATTTTGGTTGGTTGTGTGAAACAGCTGGCATGTGTATTAGAATATGCAACACAAACCACATATTCAAGGTATTTTCTGCAACTGTGTTGACTTCCAAGAACAGTATCTTGAGTGTAGTTGTAATTGATCCAACATCTAATCCGGTAACTGAGTGGGTAAAAACTTTGAATATGTTACAAACTGATGAACATGTCAACCATCTTATAGGACTCCCTAAAGATTTGTGGGTTAACACAAAATATGCCTGTAGTTTTACTTTGGTCAAATCTATCAAATCCTTGTTTTATTTAGTTTTCTGGGAAGGATGGTCAACCAAGCTATTAACCAAACACATTCTGATATGAACTTATTTAGACTTGACCAACCTTGGAGTGTGGCGAGGCTTTTTAAATATTAATTCATGTAGTAGAAACTGTTATCTGCAATTAGTTTTGGAAAATATACATTTTAAACAGGCACAGAGCAAAGTGTTGTCATTGCATATGGAGTTCTTAGTTTGTAGATGGTTTGTTTTCTTGCCATGACTAAAACATTTGGGTGGAACATATCAATCCCAGGAATCTCTGTTCATGTGAAAGGGTCTGTTTTGTTACATTTGAATGAGAAAATTCAATTCAATAAAAGGAGGACAGCAAGAGAATGTGTATACATGTTGAAACGATTCAGTCTTTGTCAATGTCCAAGTAATTCTGTACACAGAGGGAAAAATACTTTGACATGGTTCAGTCAATGTTTGTACAGAGTATAGAATGTTTCAAAAATAACCTCCAGTTTTTGAAATATTTTATTGAGAAATTCAATGCATTACATTCTCACTAGCCCCTCAAGTCCCTCAACATCCCCTGACACAATTCCATACCTTTTGTATTGATTCTACTTTGTATGCATTTGTACATGATTTATTTAGATTTTTCCCCTAGGTTAGCCCAACTGAGAGGCAACCTTTATATTTCCAATGGGGCCTTGCTTTGACCCAATTTTACATTGTGAAGGACTAAAGCACTCACTCTATGACCTTGGGCAAGTGCCTTGCCCAAGGTCACAGAGTGAGTCATTGCCTGAGATGGGATTCATATCTTATAAGTGATAATAAAGAAAACTATCAGTGTAGTGCAACAAAGCCTACAGATACGTAAAGGGTGAGACATTATTGATCCAAAAAATGTGCTGTGCACAGCAAGGATTGTTTTCACATGTTAAACTGTTTACAGCAAACCAAAGTCTTGGCCACAAATATTGTATCTATATTTGTGTTTTCATCAAATATTCACTGAACTGTTACTTTAGCATTAAGGTATTAAACCAAAGAAAGGTTCTTAAATACAGAAAGACATATTCTTGTTATTTAGCTTTTTGTTAAAAAAAAGAAAGAAAATGAAACCATAAAAGCAATATTAATAAAAGAAAAATCAAACAAGCAGTATAATAGTGAAGAAGGGAAGCAGGTAATTGAATGGCTCTCCCATGTACATGAGCTATTTTGCCTTTAGCATCATAACCTTGTACATGTGAGACACATTTATTTGCTCCTATATCTAGCATTTTTTAATTAATATGTTTTATTGGCGTGTTTTTTTTTCTGCAGGATAAACAGTGTTTCAAGCCTCTCTCATAAGCCAGGCATTTCGTTATTCTAAATAACCAAGTTATTGATTTTTGTGTTTAATTAAATTAGATATTCCCTGAACCATGCTGCGTTCACATAAATGTTTTAAATGATCAGAGGTCTTGAAAGAGGGTAACCATCACCTGCAGGTAAATAACAGAATATACTCATTCAGAAATGGTTCAAAGTTCTCCAAGATGTTGGTTATTTCAGCAAAAAAGCTTTCATACATTATCTCAAAGATCTTGAGACAGATGAAATAAGCTTTAGGGCAAGTATGGCTAATTCTTTTTAGGAAACAATTCCCTATTTTAGTTCATTTTATGAAAACATGAGAATGGACACAAAGACCACGACAAACATAAAAAGCGTACAGTTGTATGTGGGTATTGAGGTTTTCAGATGTACTGTACAATACTGCAAGACAGTTGCTTCATTCGTTGTTTACATTTCCTAAAGCATTTATATGATTAAATATGCAGAGGATATGTTTTCAGATTTCTGCAGAGGAATATGTTGTATCATTATAGTGAGGGAATAATACAGCTTAGTTTAGTCAGTAAATTAAGCATTATAACTAATCATTTGTGTCAAGCAATCTGTTCACTGATGAAGACTGTGTGAAGCAACCTCCATCAAGTCATATTTTGCTAGATTATGTGATATCAACCCCAGTGTGGGGAAAGTAATGATTTATGATTGAGAGCATTAACTGGCGGTGTCACTGTCACCTGTATTTGGCATGGCAGGTTGTCATAACACAGATCCCTTTGCATTTATATTTTGTGTAATCCTCCCTTTCTTTTCCTGTTTTAAATTATAATTATGTGGTTATTCAGCATTGTGACACTCTCTTTAAATGGGACAGAGAAAGGATAGACATGCCAACTTTATATTGAGGTTACTGTAATAATTCAAAATCGACTGTTGATCTTGAAAGTGACAAATTGTCAATTTCAGTACTAAACAAATCTGAAATGAATACTCTATCCCATTGTCCAGAAAAAACCTAAAAACTGACACAAGATCGTTTACTGCATGATTTTGAGCTGTACTACTAGATTATAATTTGCAACAGGTTAAACCTAATTTGTGTGTGTAGGCCACAAAAACAAACTATTTTAAAAAGCCTATGGAAATCTAAAGATACATACTGTTTCATGTATCAGAATAATTAATACTATCTTTAAAGGCTCATCTCATAGAAAATTTACTAACAGAGTATGTTACATCATTAGAGGAAAAAAAGTTGAAAGTTGAAGAGGGCTTAATTCCCTCTTTGAAGATTTTTTTGAAGGGTTGGTGCATATTGGTTCTCAGCAGCATCGTGCATGATTATTTAATTATATTTGATTAAAAAGTTATGCTTTCTTTCTATAATGAAATACAATGACATTTTTCAGTGGGTGGAACGTATGATTGACCCTACTTTCCATGAACTCCTCATTTTAAATGGCTTTTACCCTTCAAACCCCTTCCAACATGTAAAAATAAATTGGAATGCCTTTGTCTAAGCTGTTTTCCTAGCAACCAGTAAATGTCAAAAACCCACTTGTTCTGTAAAAGTGTTCTCTTCAAATAAAAGTTAGTTGAAGGCTAAATGTTACTGCTGACATTTTGTAAAACTGCCCATTTCTTGACCTACATTCAAGAGAAAGTACACTACAAGCACAGTCAAGCTCCCAGACAAATCTCTACTCTGCTGGCCAGTATCATGTTGCATTGGGCAGCTCTTCTTTATGTATTTGGTTGTGATGCTGGCATTTAATGGCAGTACTGTAAGACTTTGCAGTGATGGTGTGTGTGTTAGTTCAGCCCATACTGTTTGTTCCTAGTCTTTACCCATATTGTCTGTATGTCTTCTTGCAGCTGCTCCCCTGTTCAGCCACTTTGGACCCAGCATCCAGAATTGGCAAATTGTAGGTGTTCGCACATTTTTTATAATCCATTGAATGATTGTGTTTGATGATATTAGAGTTTTGAATTTAAAAGCTGATGCTACAACTAAGATGTATACTCCAATGGAATAATTTCATCTCCATTAGCGTATGATTTGCTAAACCGATTTAAACAAGTAGCAATTTCAGCATTTTTTGGGGGATAATTAAATTAATTAATCCACTAGTTGTTATGCAGCAAACACACATTTCTCAGGATTGACTGTATTATCTTATAACTGTAGGGGATGATTAGCAGTTTTTATTATTATTATTATTATTATTATTATTATTATTATTATTATTATTATTATTATTATTATTACATTAATTAGATGATTATATTTTGGTGTTGGAGGCACTTTGGCATTTGGACATAGCTATATTTTAAACACAGTATATTTCTAATATTAAGGTGGTATTTTTTTATTTATTTATTTTTTTTTTTTTTTGTGAACTCCAGGTATTCACATCCAGTTAACGAAAACAGATTTTCTATTGAATTTTAAAAAAATGTATTTGTCTATTTTTGTGACATGTAAAAAGCATTTTAAAGCAAATTGCCATACGCTTATAAATAGTGTTTGACTGTGTCAATATTCTTATATAAGCCCAGGTAGAATAAATATGGTAAATTTATTAACAGACTCATTTAAAACACTTTTTAAAACCCAATTTCAATTTGGGTTTTAAAATGTCAAAGTTTATTGACTTGGAGGTTTCTACATAATAACCAACCATTAACAACATAAACAAAAAAACAAACCAAAAATAATTGTAAGCAAGCTAGTTGTTTAAACTAAAAAAAGTGTCAAGAAACTGTTCTTTTCAATGTACATGTGCACTATTTTACAAAATGTAGGAGAATTGATATGTGCAATATACTGGTTATCTGTTATAAAATGGTGTGCAATTTACTCAGGTTATAGTATGCTATATGGTGTAGTATGATTTTGTGTTACATTAAAATGCTTTGTTATTTGAGACCTTCTTTCTTTTTCTCCTGTATTGTGAGATTACATGAAAATAACACATCCAACTCTGTCTAATATATCTTTTACAATTCTGAAGCAAATCCAGGACTTTATCTGAAGACCCTCATAGTAATTCCACAGATGAGGGTGGCTGGTTTGTTTTACAACCACCCTCACAAGTGAAATAACCATAGCACTCCATGGACGTTCATGGAATAATCGGTTTATACTACAATGCATGCAAAAAAGTATTTATAATCATACATTAAACAAACAATTTAGAAAATTGCTTTCATTACATCAAGTTTTACATCTGCTTTGCCATGTGCCGTAGTTTGGAATAGTTCCATTTGCCTGGGCATTTGGTTGTTGGATTTGAATTAATGCAAGATAGATTCGAAAATGAGATCTGATATATTATATATATATATATTTATTTCAGCAGTTTTTTTTTGCAAAACTCAAAAAATGCTAATTCAAAAGTATTCATACCCTGACAAGGAAAATGAAATTAATAGCTAGTTGAGACACCTTTAGCAATAATAACCTCTTTTAAACGATTAGGATATTTGTCAACGAGCTTCCGGCATGATTCTTTAATGATTTTTTTACCATTCTTCAACACAAAATTGTTCTAGTTCGTTCAAATTCCGAGGACTTCTTTGTGCACAGCTTTCTTCAACTCAGATTTACATCGGGACTTTGACTAGGCCATTCCAGAACTTTAACCATTCTGAAGTAGATTTTGATGTGTGCTTTGGATGGTTGTTGTGTTGGAATGTCCAGTTGCGCTTTAAACTAAGCTCAAACTTTGTACAGAGGGTTTCAGATGATATCTAATATCTTTTGGTATGCTATGGAATCCATTTTACCATGTATTGGAACTAAATTAAAACTAAACCTGTGCCATTACAGGAAAAACAACCCCGTAGAAGGGTATTACCCCCTACATGCTAGACAGTAGGTATGGTGTTCTTTTCTTTGTACGCCTCACCAGACTTTTTCCAAACATAATGACTATCAGTGTGACCAACTAGCTCGATTTTTGTTTCATCACTCCACAAAACCTTTGACCAGAACTCATATCCATCATTCAAATGCCGTTTTGCAAACTTGTCCTTGTGACGTTTTCCTTTTTCCTTGGCATGCGACCATTGAGACCTTCACCATGCAAAATTTGACCTATGATTGAAATGGAAACCCCAGTCCCACTTGCAGCCAATTCACTTTGAATATCTTTGACAGTCAATCTTGGATTGTTATTAACCTTCCTCACAATCCTTCTACTTGTTCTTGGTGAAAGAACCTTCTTTCTTCCAGATCGAGGGAGCGTTGAGACAGTACGATGAGTCTTGTACTTCTTGATAATAGAAACAATAGTTGAAACTGGGATACTCAAATGCTTGGAAATCTCCTATCCTTCTCCAGCTTTATGACAATAAATAATGTTCTGTCTAAGGTCTTCAGATAGCTCTTTACTTGTTCCCATATTGACTTATTAGTAATGACAGCAATCATCCTATGCTTAACCCTTTTGTACTCTCTAAGAATGTTCACCTACAATCCTGCATTTTCTAGACTTTTCTAGAATTAGGTTCTGCATTATCATATTTAAATTTTCTAGCACCTTGTAGACAATACTAGCATAACATCAAAGGGTATGAATACTTTTGAATTGGTTAAAATTGCATCAAAGGGTTCTGGCGACATCATAAACCAGAGTGTTTATGATGAATTCAATAGAACCATGAGAGGCAATTATAACCTGACCTTCAGCCCCACTTGTTATAATATATGGATGTCACGACATTTGTTAAAATGGATAAGTTTTAAATGTTAAAACACAGTAA
This sequence comes from Acipenser ruthenus, assembly GCF_902713425.1. Taxonomy (NCBI): domain Eukaryota; kingdom Metazoa; phylum Chordata; class Actinopteri; order Acipenseriformes; family Acipenseridae; genus Acipenser; species Acipenser ruthenus. The sequence goes on from NC_081196.1 coordinate 58,078,634, forward strand.
AACATCACAAATGAATCGCTATCAAAGTCAGTATCTATATTCAACTCTTGCCTTTGCACATTTCCATGGTGGGGGTGGTTAAAGATTGTTATTGTGACTCCCTTGTCAATGCGGTCCAAACAGGCTTTGTATGTGTTTTCCTGGAAGCGGCAGTTCATCCTCCTTTCAGACCTGTCTTGTTATTTTTTTACACAGAATATACAGAAAGTTGGCTTAATGAACATCGAGCTCCCCATTGCCTGTGTCATGCAAGTCTCTAGTCTCTAGTTTTCAAAAGGTTTATATTGATACATTTTTGTTTTCTTGGTCTCCAATGGATGATTCTCTAGCTTTTACTGTGGGAATTTCAAATTGGGAGGACATTTTCAGTGCTGGGAATTTTTTTAATGAAACCAAGAGTCAGCAGTTTAAAAGACAGAGGTTTCCAAGAAAAGTAGTTGGAAAAGTCATAAATAGGCGACGTGTCGTAACATTGTTTATTTATGGCTTTTTTCATGTGGGCTGAGATGCAATTGTAGTACTTATCCATATATTAGAAACATATATTTTTAAAATGGTGAACTTGACATTTAAGGGCACTAACAAGTTATGACTAATCAAACAGTTCTGTGGAATACATTTATATGCCAAAAAGGTTTTACCTTTGAGCAACAAAAAAAAAAATCTAATGTAATAATATTGAAAAGTCAATGGGTGAAAAATGTATTCATAATGGGAAGGCTACATTCATCTCTATGCTTTTATTTGAAACCTAAATCTCAGTAAATTTGTTGCCTCGAGACACAATGGATTTAAAGGATTTCTGTCTCTATAGAGAAATTCGACTGTGGAGGTAAGGTACATGGAAAGGCTGCTCAGGCAAACGGAGCTCCAGCACTATTAAATGTTAAGCACCGTCAGGGGGTATCTTAGTCATTAACAGAATGGCATGGCATGTAGGGGATTGTTTTAAGCAGGAAAGGAGTTATGGATGACTGAAAGGAGATGGCATTGTGCCACAAGGAAAGAGTTTTTTGGAAAATACTGTGATTTTCCAACTGTGCTTGTTAAGTCAAATGAATTAGGCTTCTTTATAACACACAAACATGTTTGTGAAAAAAACCTGGGGATACATGGCGGAGTAATAGGGCAATAGATCAGTGATAGAGAACATGCATACAAGACACACAGGCTCACAATATTGCCATTTCCTGTTCTCATTTATAGTGCTTTTATTTTAATTATTTTTGTAAGGAATGTGCTTAAAAGGTGCTGGATTGGCAGCATTGGAGTATGAACTCTTTTTTATTATTATTCACAAAGCAGATACAGATGCAGCACCAACTTGAGCTTTCCCATACAAATCTCTGAGTATCCCTCATTTCAGCCCTTTTAATAGATGAGGAAGCAGTTCAGTCTCCATGCCCATCCTCTCTTTGGCCTTTCAATGCTAATTGTGTTTTTAGTATGCACTCTACTGTTAATATCTAGTGCCTTAGGACCTAAGGAAGGTAAAACCCTGTAGATGAACAGAAATGTAAAGTTGTAGTTCATTTGTTTGGTGTAATATGAAAATTAATGCTTGCTGTTTATACAACAATGGCTATGCTGTGCACTGATGGGCACAGAGTTCCATCAATGCTTCCCTGCAGTTGTCACATTATTAGGATTTCAGAAAATACTTGTTTGAATAATCTCAAAACAAGTTAATCTGTGTATACTGTATAGTTTTATACATATAAGCTGTAAATGCAAGTTAATGTACTGTATATATCTCCAGACTGTGGCTGATAAATCACTTAAATCTCAGCAACAAGCTGAGCTCTCCGTTTAGCTCAATCAATAAACGCTCCAAGCTTTGAATCTCACTGTTGAAAAATATTTCAATTCAAAATACCTCTCTTATAATAATTATAGTAGTTATAGCCCAAGAATCGCACAGCTTTTACCATACATATTTTTAAGAAGTGCATATTACAGTGTATCTATTCTGATGGTCTCAATGCTGAGTAAGAAAAAACAAAACACTTATTGACTTGGGAAGTAAACTTCAATTGAATTACTCGTAGTGGTAGCATGTTGGCACAGCTTAAGCACAGCACATTAAGCACTCTTTTGTGCTATGAGGGAATCTTAATGGACACATTTAACAAATAATTAAATATAAGCATCCTCAGTGAAAAAAAAAGCAGATAAATAGTAGAATGCTCCAGTTACATCTGCTGTAAACTTGATGGCTATGATTGGTCAAGTAAAATTAGAATGTTTCTGTAATATCATTCTACAATCTTACACAGTCATTGTAACACCCTTTTAATACAATGCACATTTAACTAATGGTACGTTCTTATGATGCACGAGAGCCAAAGTGTTAGCATAGCCCCTCTTTAATTACCATAAAATGACACCCACTGGTGTGACACAGAAGTTTGTTGTAAACCCTTGTCAAAATATAAAATGACATTTTTCATGAATAATAGACCTACAATCATAGCATACTACCTCTGTTTTTGTTGTAAATGTAGCTAATGGTGCTTAGTAATCTCTAAGTCTTTAAGCCTTTGTAACAGGAAGTGTTACGTGCGTGGGTCGTCACTGACTAATAATGAATCAGACACAGAGCACAGGCGTGCAGATTTAATTAACACAGGTGCTGCCACTAGGGTACCAGCAATGGTAGCCCTAGTCAGATTTAATAAAAAAAACACAACAAAAGAAAGCTGAACAATAGTTTGACACACAAGGCGAGCGCTAGTCTCACTAAAAGAGACGTCAAGCTCCAGGAACTTACTACACTACAAAACCCTCTCCATACTGTTTGGGATCAACATCCCCTAAACTAACCTACTGCTGTTGCTCCTGAAGTTCCGGCCTCCCAGCGACTTCCGGTCTTTACTATAGTCCTGGCTGGGCACAGCCTTCACAGGCACCATCTTGCAGTTGACGGATTCTGTACTAGTTATCCCACGGAGCAGACGCTCTCCTCCTTGATGTTAATAAAACTCCCCTCTGTGTAGCATGGTGGTGCAGTCCCCACGAGCTGTGACACATTCACTTTTTGAGCTGCGTGCAGCCTCCCCGGACACGCCCCCCAACCAATCTGGACCTCCCAATCAGCTCAGCGACAGGCGAGCCTACCTGCTCCATTGGTTGCCTAGCAACTCATCCCCTTGTTACAGACTTCAATTAACAGCTTGGAAAAGGTATTTTAGGAAACATACATTTATACAATAATACTGATGACGATAATAATAATAATAGTTTTCAAAACTATTGTCAGAATGGTTAAAGTGTATTTAAAGTTATACATTTAAGTGGAGAAAACAGACCATAAACAATGTTAAAAATATGCCACAGGAAATAACATCCGTTAAAGACTGAAACACCTCACAGAGAACATTTGGAATCATGTAGCTTATCTGCCTTTATTTTAATTACATATTGTAACTCTTTCTGACATCCCAGCTATAGAAGTTATCTTCCTTTTTTCTATAGCAAGGGTCCTCTAAGGATTTCACGCTGCACAAGAATTGAAAATTGAAAAGGAGTTAGCTCTTGGCAAAATAATTGATGTCCCGTCAGGTTTCCCCCAAGAGGACGCTCACATAATAGCTTAAATCCTACTGATTTCTGTCTAACAGTTTTCCCTGTCAATATGTAATTATGGTTCCAAAAACAAAACAGATTACATTGCAGTTATATAAAGAGAGAGGCTGTCATAAAGAATTGTAAGACTGGGACTGGAGAAGGAAAATATATCCTATTAGCAACCACCAACTTATTTAATGTTAACAAGGCTGTGACTAGAGCTAAGGATAAAAAACAAAATGCACAGCTATAATACTGAGCTGAATGTGGAACAGTTCATACATGTTATAATAGTTATGATTATCATGAAAAAAAAGGCATTGTGGTGTCAGTCAATATTTTATCAACAGATAATTTGAGGAGTGGTAGGTACTTATATAATACCATGAATCTTACCTGTTTTGCTCTTCTATTTGCTGCATAGGTAAAAATATACAATTTTGAAGGAAACGTGATGTAGCAAACATGTATTTACATTTTAAAACATGATATACAGAACAGTATTCTACTTTATTATTTTTTATTTACCAGTCCGCAATGTGTTTAGCTGTAATCAGATTAGTCTCTACTCTCTGCCTGAGTGAATGACTGACAGTCTATTGTTTTCAATCAGCCTTTTGAAGGCTGGCGCCTGCTTGCCAGCTGCGCTGCTTTGGTCAGTCAATTAGCATTGGGACCAGTGAAAATAAATACCAGAGACCGTGGAGTTTTACAACGCAACAAAATATGGAGTTGATGTTTTTGAAGTATTCTGTGAAGGTTGAAGTATTCTGTGAAAGCTGGCTCCCGACGGTTGTCTGTTCAGGTGTTTTACAATGTATTGGACCTGGCAGCCATCAACTCCTGGGTACTTTACAAAGAATGCACGGAGAAGAACTTACCAAGGAGAGAATATATTTTACAGTTAGCACAGGAACTTCGCAAGAAGCATTTGGAACAGAGGGAGACTGCCAAGCGTCTACCCATGCAAGAGCCGCCAATGCCAGGTTGGCAAGTGCAATAAAAATAAAACTTCGGACAGCTGTGCCCTGTGCAGAAAGGCGGCATGGAGAAGCCCATTATCTGTGTTGATTGTGAACAGCCTTAGACTCAAGGTAAAGGAATACCCTTTTGTTGAAAAAAAGAAAAATAACTTAAGACTTTTTTTTTAGAACTACTTGTGCTGTGCGCTTCTGTAAAATGTGTGTTTCTAAGTTTATTTATCTACGTTGTTCAGTTGCTCTTGCTCATCTGCTAATAAACCGATTGTTGTTGAAAAGTTAAAAATGTATTGCTATCATTTTATGTATGTTGTAAACCGATGTCTGTTCAGATGTTTATTTAAAACTAATTACATCCGACTGTTTCTCCTTTCATATACTACTTATAGTGTTTTGAATACAGCCGTCAGAAAGACGCTGCGGGGCTTCTAGGTATGAGTATATCTCCGGTCCTTCTATGTTAAAAACTCCACATTCAAGATCTACAGTATATATGAATAGACAGTAAATGCACAGCAAGAAAGATTTATGTGAAGGTCTGCTTCTTTCATGATTTCATATCAATTGATGTAAATCCCTCTTAGCCAATTTGACACCGTAATATTGAGGATGCTGGTCAACCTTAGATGATATTTCAATTATATGAGGGGGGCTTCAATTAAAAATGTGAATAATTACAGTACATGGTCTGTTGGGGTCTTAGTCTATGCATCTGTCTATATAGTACAGCTGAAAGGGTTATCTAAGCAACATGGTTCTACAAAGTCCTTCTTTAACATTGTCTGTACAGAAGTAAAGTCTTCTAAGCAACTCACTTCAAAGATTTAACCTTAAACCCTCATAATTGATTTAGACTAGCTAGCCTTGTGATAAGTGCTAATGCACAGATTTGCTTTGCATCAAGTGCTTTGGCCAATCTGTTTGAAGTAGAATTTGATACAGGAATCCCATGTGCAATATCACAACCCCAGAATGAGATTAAAAACAAACATCTACAGCAAGCTATTGTTCCTGTCAAGAGGGTTCCCTAACTTTTAAAATCAAACCTTTTATAGAGACATTATAATCTAAGCCAATATTGAAATAATGCAGTGTCCACCTAGGCTTCCTCTGAAGAAGGAAATGATGCATATACTGTAAGCAAAATATGAGTAAGACATTAGTTTTATAAAGATTTCAAAAGCATTAACAAAACAAAACTGAATCTGAATCAGTACAAGTATCAAAAACAAAATAAGGTCGTTACAAACCAGAAAAATCGATGTTGTGTTTGATTTATACCTGAAGAATACTGTTTGGGAATAAGCAGAACTGGAGAGAGTTGAGAGAGGCAGACAGATGGAGGAATGACAGGGAGAGACACGCTAAGCAAATGAGGTGAGAAGCCAGTTGGCACAAAGAGTGGATTGCACTAAAGAGGTGATGAATGGAGGAAACGGCAGACAAATGAGATGCATAGTGAGATGTGAAGAGGTTAGCAATTCAAAGTGAAATTAGTAAAGAGTAGCAGAGGACAGACAGAAAGGTAATAGAGGGATGCAAGGTTAATGAAAAAGAAGGGACAAACGTGAGTGTTGAAAGGTTTTAATAAGCAAGTGTGCGCACTGCAAGATAGAAGCAAATATAAAGGAAATCTGGAGAACATACTGTATATCCCAAAATGAAATCATGCAGTCAATGAGTCAGTGTGTATATCCGCGTGTGACAGATAAAAGATCATGTTTTTTGCACTTTTATGATTTATAATATCATCTACACATTTTGGACTCAGACTCCACTAGAAATGAACAAAAGCAAACTGTAAAAATACACATCTTCCATAACTTTAAAAACAGTTGCTCAAAAATAAAAAAGGTAAAACCTATAAGAAACTATGGTAAGTTTGCAGAGACTAACTGACAAAGATGCTACCTTCATATATGATGTGTGCATCTGGAATCTAATTACCTCCCGGTCTATACTAATAATCTTTTCAAGTAATTACCTTTAAGAAAGGTGAAGTTGTTAGGTATTATTTAAATGGAATAAAACACATTCATTACTCAACACAAAACAACGTGGTCCCTGGGTTTCTCGTGTTTACACAATTATGAGTATCAATGAATACAAATCTGACAGTTATTTAATATAGAACTTGTCACGATAAAACTAACTAAAACTAATTTATATTTTATAAGCAATTATTTGTCTTATCTTTCTTTTACCCTTTTGATATGAGTAATTTTATCACTTTCCTTAGTTTCCTTAGAAATGTGTCATCTCTGCAGTGAATTGTGGGATTGTAGTCCTGGGGCCACATTACAAAAGTGACATTCGTATCTTATCTTCACAGATAGAATGTCCTAACTACAAGTTTAGGAGAGTTGAAATTACAGAAAATGCTCTCAACTTATTTTCCTAACTTAATTTAAGATAGGAAATAGCATATTACAGAATGTTCTTAACTTGTTATTTTCCTAAGTTTCTTTACTAACATTTAGGACTTGGTGGAACCTTTCCTATCTGTTAGTTAGAAAAAGAAAATTGTTAGTTTGCAAGATCTGAACAAACCATGCAAAAAAGAAAAAATGAAGTACATTTATTATTGTTGTTATGCTTTAGATTTTAAGTTTTGTATTGCACAAATATTTCTTGGCATTTATATATTGCATATTCAATAGTGAACCGTAATAATCCATTCGTATATTTTGGGATGTGTACCTTTAACAGTAACCTACGCGTAACATCTAGATCTAGCCCCTAGGGTTCCCACCTCTGATTTACAAAAAAACGGGACACCAAAGTCATTTTGTACAAAGAAAATATATAAATAAATAAATCTTAATGTCCCGGGAAGTCTTACAGATTTCCCAGGACAGCTGCCTCAAAAGGAGAACAATCCAGGCAAAACCAGAATGGATGGCAAGAGAAGGTGGTTCATTTTAGTGTACAGAACAGCATGGAGTTGGAGTTAGATGCACTCACAAGTTGCCGTCTGTGATTATTACGATCATTGATATTTGAAATGTTGTGTTACTGTATTACACAGTGAGACGCTCCATGAAATATAACCAGTAGCTCATATATGTAATGTAACTCTAAAAATACAAGTTTGGACTCCTTAATGTACACCATTACATTACACACTTTCTTTTACACTGGAAGCACGAACATCACAGTATTTTTCTTATTTTTAACTTTACTTTAGCCTGTGAGATATTGTTGTGTGTTGGTATTCCTAATTAAAATAAAATTGCGTTTGACTGCAAATGAATAAGTATTGCTTCATTTTTTTTTTTAAATACCTCTATTTATTTATTTTTGTTAACTATATTTTATTGTAGATTTTTCTCCGAATGTACCTTTGGTATACACAGGACCAATTATTCTAAAGATCCTTTCTTCTAGTTGGTTCAGGGGGGTTATTGAGGATGGATCTTCTCTGGTTCTGGTTCTGTCTCTTTCCATTTTCAGCATTGCTCCTTCTTTTGGTTTCGCTAAAGGTTGATCACTTTTTTTTGATCGCATAAGCCGTCTGAGGATTACCACAGGTGGCTGTAACAGCCATTGCAATGTCAGCCCATGCCTTCTCTTTTGCTTCTAAAAAATGCTTGTGGAAAATTTCCCAAATATAATTTTTTGATTTTCCTCCACACTAATGATCAAAACCTTGTTCTCTTCCCAGGTCAAATTTAGAGCCCTGCGTTTCTTTCTTGTTTGGACGAGGTTCTAGTGTAAGAGAGATTTTCTAAAGCGTTCATGTCCTTAGACGCCCTGCCCCGTCTATCGGCATCTAGTTGGGTTTTAGCTCATTACCATATTTACATGTGTTTTTCATACATTTAGACTCTGTCTAAACAGTCATTTAGGCATCTAAAGTTAGACCTGCTCCAATGGCGTGTAGAGCACATCTACAAAAAGATGCCTGCTGCTGTCACTTGCAAGAACACAGTGGAAAGCTGAGAGTGGAAAGAGGTGAGAGTTGACGAGAGGGAGACCGGTGTGTTGTAATGTTGGTGAACATTATTTACATTTATCTTAAACAAATATCGAGTCAGAATCATGTATTGAATGCTGAAAAAGAATTAGGTTTGTGTGTATATAGTTCATCCCTTACGAAAAAATCTATAGTATTACTATTAGACCCTATAGGATTTCTATAGTGCCCTAGAGTATAGAGTATGAGATATTGATCTAATAACAAAACAGAGTCATCTCAATTAAGAGAGTCATTACTAAATGAAAAAACACATTCCATATTCATTTTGTTTTTCTGAGGCTGCATCTGGCTACCTTTTGAGCAGAGCATTCACCTTTCTTCTCTGAAGCTTTTATTTTGACTGTCGTGGGTTAGTCAGCTCCCTTCTGCAGCTGGAGAGGTGGGCACTACACTTTGAGTTGCAACGTCTAAAACCTAGTCGAAACGCATCACTTCCCGTTGATCTGCATACACTGTAATATGCAAAAGTAATTTACATAGACGGCTAGCTGACTACTGTCTAAATATTTGAAAATCACTCCTTTCTCTCGACGTCTAACTCCGATGCTAACCTATGAGAGAGGTTGGGCATCACTGCCACAAATAGTAAACTTTGACGTCAACGAACGTCATTCATCTAAGTCATTTTTAACAATCTCAACGTAAATGTAGTCGTCTAAGAAGGCGTGTAACTTTGGACGTTTGACTAAAATATAGTCACCTTTGAAAATCTACCCCCAATCAATCTTTACCAATTGGATTGGTGTTAGACAGGATTTTTTTTTACTTAAAGTTAGGATTTCCTAACTTATGCAAGGATATGATGAGACCCTTAGGAAATTGTGGACACTGCTGACTTAGGAAATGCGTTTGTAGTATCAAGTTAGGAAAAATCCTAACTTGAAAGATAAGATAGGAAAGCAAGTTAGGACATTGTTCTTTAATACAGCCTCTGAGCAACATATTATCTCAGACAAAAATATTGGCAAAGAAATGCATATCCCATTTCCCATTTTTCACAGTGGTAGCTTGAGTTTTAGGGGTGACTGCGTTTCAAACTTACCAGATAAAGGGGAGGTTTATTTGAAGTGTAGGGGCTATCGATCCCATGTATGCTGTTTGACACATGCTAGAGGGCAAGGTTTTTATTTTTTAATGTACCATACATAGAAATGCACGAAGGCTATGAAAAATGACTTAATTCATAACACGTCTTTGTTTTTTATCCAACGATGTGAAGAAGTGTTACCTTTCAGTTTTCACCTTCTGATTTATACTGTAGCCTATCACTGCTTGCGAGCCATTACATAAAACACTTTATTTAGTATACATTGAAAAAACAAAATGCTGCATTTTTAGGTTACGCTACAATGAGGGCATTTGTATTTTACACTGGGAAGAAGTTTTAAAAAAGAGGGTACCGTTTGCTTTTTTTATTAAGCAACACTTTCAGGTCAGTTGTTATGACATCTGAAGCGTCTTTCATTTTAAAGACAGTTATGTACAGTAAATCAAAAGCAGCAAAGCATTACATGATTTGATTCTACACTCAAAGGGTAAGGTTTCCTTTTACTCAAAATTGTTATTAACACAATTTATTCTAAAACTGACAGGAAGCAGCTAAGTAAATGTTAAAAACCCTTTTTGACTCTGAATTTGGTAATTTTATTGTGGGCATTTCTCCTTTCTGCAAGGACAAGAAAGTAAAATTTTTTTTAGAATGTGACAGCTGCAAACGTTAATTGTGACAGCTGGAAGTATAACATAATTGATGAACCTATACCAAATGCCATGAAAGATACATGGGTGCAATAAGCTGGCACTTTATGATGTTCTTTCTTCTAAAGCCCCAGCAGATACAGCTTTACTGAATATGTCGATAAGTTACAAAGGTCAAGTCCCATTTTTACAAAAGCTGTGTTGTAAAAATCATTCTTTATGATAAATGCTTTGACATTACCAAAAGTCTGGAGTTTACTTTTTAAACGTTTTTAGTGTATACTCTCCCAGCTGTTCTGAAAAACAAAATTACCCATGGTTTGAGCAGGCAGATTTGAACATGTGTTTTCTAATAGAAAAGCAAATCTCTGCCTGTTTATCTGTAATTAACAACACTACATTCTATTATGGAAATGTCTAGAATAATAAACTAGGTACACAGTTTTGATTGAGGAGTGTTTTGAATTTATGAATGATAGAATGTATTACTTACAGGAAACCAATCTAACATCATAATGCATTGCTACCTTGTTTTAAAGTGATACACTAATCCCAAATATTATATTTTCAAATATAAGACTGTTAGTTCAATATATTTTTTGTGTGTTTGTTTTGTTTTTGTTTGTTTTTTTTGCTGTGTTTCAGATTTTTTATTGAAAGCTTCTAGTTTTGATTTGATTTGGGCAAGCATAACATCACCGACATGTGTTTGAAGTAATATGATTTAACCTGTTGTCAAAGAAAATACCACTTTTGTATTTAGTTATCATGAAAGAAATGGCTAATAACCAATTTGCTGATTATCGGATACATGCTACATTCAATTGTGAGAACGGAATTGACAGTTTGATGAGTGGCTTGGGTCGAATTGAATTTAGGTGAAATGACTTACTTTGCAGAATCAGCAGTGCCATGCATGTACACAAACATAATGAGATGCAGAAAGTCTCATTGTTAAAGCAGACTAGGCTTTTTTTCCCTCTAGAAAAGTTTAAAGTAGCAATTCATTTTATAGTCAAGGCCATATAATGAACAATGCATTTAAGGGTTACCCATGGGACTTAGACAACTTCGTCAAATTTGTAGAGTTGTTGAGTTTTTCTTTAACAAGAATTTCATGATACAGCACATTTGAGACTTGTATAGATACTGTAGGCGATTTACATATTGTGTTTCTTTTTAAGCACATTACAGGGACCTGGACCAGAGGACAAAGTTGAAACTAGGTGGAGATTTAGAAAAGAAGGAAGGGGAGGCTGTATGGAATGGGTTACCAAGCCATGTTGTTGCTGCTGAGTGACTGGGATCCTTAAACCTTGAGATCCCATTCTCATGTTTACTTAATAAAGGAGTGTATTCTTCAGCATAACAAAAATAATTCAGGACTGAAAGGGTTAAAGAGTCAACTAGCTACAATCAATAATCAATCAGCTACAAAAAGATGCATTTTTTTTGTTTTTGTCTTATACTCTGATGTTCAGCATGGGTCAGCTGTTATGGCTGCAAGTCAACTGTGAATGGCTGGACTAGGAATGGATCACTCTTCTTTTAACATTTGAAAGATTGTAGCTCTTGCCCTGGTATAAAATTATATAAAAACATACTGACGTTTGTTATGGAGTAATGGTAGCCATGTTTCTTCCTTGTTATTTTTAATTATTCAAATAGTATTAGAATTGTAACCTTGGGCAACTATAGGTCTGTTTAAACACATATTTCAGTTGACAAAGCAGTCTCAGTATGCTCTAAATGCCAGATACAAGATATTATACATGATGACACTGCAGTTGAAATATGTTGCAGTTATCAGATACCATAAACTCAACATAAAATATCTTTGGTAATATTATAGTTGAAATTGCAGTTCAAATGTGTTGCACACATCAAGTACTGCAATTTCAACAAATTATGTAGTACATCATCTGTGGGGATCTTGTACTTGAAAATACATCTGAAATATGTTGCAAATATTGAATCCTCAAAATATCTGCTATTCTAGGTGACAATACAGTTGTAATATATTACTGGTAAGGGGGATTTTGTAAAACCTAAAAAGAAAAGCACTGTCTGTAATTTCTAGGTATTTCATTATATATGTTTGCTTTTGATGCACCAGAAAAAAAAAAGGTTAGGTAAGCGCTGTCTATAACTTTAGTGTTACTGAACAGGCTGTAGTGTTTAAAACACAACACATTACTTTCCCTAGCTTTCTGCTTTGTTGTGGGTATTCCTGCAATATCTTTTTCTACATAATCACCATGCTTTTGATAATTTTATTAACATATCCCTGGTCAGAAATCAGTTTTTACTACTTATTGTTGTTTTATATTGGCTATGCATCAGGTATTCCTCCTGTCAAAATGTCTTCTGAATTCATAACACTGGTGGGTTCAATCCAAATTGTTCAATCACAAACATTTGAATGGTTCCCAACTCCTCTCATTTAGCATTTTGATTGGTTCATCTGCCTGTCATCTTTGTCAGGATCCTAACTGCTTGCTCTGGCACAGGTCCAGAGGGGCGGGAACAGGTTTATGAATATGCATTACAAGCCCAATATAATGGCAATACATAAATAAAAACATTATCTTTGTGGGTTAGGGTGGAATAAGAACCAGTTGTAAAACCTTAAGCAGAAAGTAATACAATGTGTTTTAAACCCTATAGCCTGTTCAGCTTCTGTTTGAATGCTGGTAGCACATGAACTGGGCCACGAGCCAGGAAACGACAGCTAGACACCGATGCAAAGAAAATTCTGCTGACAGAGTAAAGAAAATGTAGACCAATCTGTTTTATGTAATCTGACATTACCCATGCCTAGAAGAGTTCATGCTGTTTTCCCTGGCAAAGGACATTGCTAAATACTTAACTTACTGTTAGTGCATCTACTTCACCATTGTATTTGCTAAGGTTAAAGGGAAATCTTTACAAGCGGCTCAACTTATCTCTAATTTTTATACATAAATGGAGTCTCAATACAAGACCAATGTTTTTGACATTTGGTACAGTTTGACACAAAAGCTGTAGTGACAAGTGAGAATACAGCATTTGTTCTAGCATTTTAAAGGTTCTTTTTTTAATTTCCTATTTTTTGGTCAGAAGGAATAATCACAAGATTGAAATGTCTTAGTCACTGAAGTGGGTCTCAAAGTATAAACCTGATTTCATCCAACTGTAACATTGGCCTATTTTGTGTTTAATAATTCTTGTTCGAGTTTTGGTGGGTTTTGATTTTTTTTGTTGTCTCCTTTGTTGTGTATTAGTTATCTTTCTCTGTGGAGTGTGCATTTTATTTATGTGACAAGATCTACATGATGGAGTCAGACAATGGGTGTCACATATTTGTGACTTACAAGTAATTGCAGGAACTTGGTTCATTGACTTGTTTGGTAAAATCAAAAAGGTTGTGATATTGAATTTATGTGTTAGGGTATAGCAAACTGCCACAGAAACGTACCCTGAAGACATACAGTGATGAATGTCTCAGTAGCTTAAGACATTTGTGTGGCCAGTGGCTATATCAGGGTGACACATGGTCTGTGCACTGATGGATCATCTGTGTTTGTGTCCAATGACTGCAGTTTAAAAGCAGGCAAAAAGCTGCATGAGGACTTCTGATTAACTGTATGTGAGAATTCTACAACTTATCTACACATTATTACAAGAAAACTGGGCCAAGAGACTTCACAGCAGTGCAACATCTGAAATGTGTTGATTCATGCAGGCAGCTCTTTATCATTTCAGATAAATTGTAAGTTTGCAATCATTATTGAGTCATTCAAACTGTTTGTGACATATAAATGGCCGTTGCATATTTTGTCCTAAAGCAATAGGTGTTTGTTTTAACTAGAAATGTAAAAACACCCACATTTACCCATTGTAACCACAAATGTAACACTCATATCTTAAAGGTCATATGACCATTGCTAGAGATGGTTTATCTGTTGGATAACTAAGTTATTACAGATACTGTAATACAAGCACGATTGTTCAAGTATAGTACCTGGTTATACTTCAAAAGAATGTTACTGCATGTTTGAAATGCTGTTATTAATGTACTGGATTCAATTATTTAATCATAGTACTTAGCCATAAAATATAGTTAAATATGTGGATGTTTAAAATGATAATTCATTAAAATAATAATAATAATAATAATAATAATAATAATAATAATAATAATAATAATAATAATAATATCAGGAGGTTAATTATTTTTATAAACAAACCATCGCTGTGATACACCTTTACCTGTATATAAATAACACCTTAAGAGGGTTTTGTTGTCTTTTTTATTTTGATTTTTGAATACTTGAATACATCTAGACATTATTTTGGTCTCTTCGGTGGTAGTCTCGATGGTTGTTGTAGTGATGTAATGAGGATTTATTTTCAGGTTAAACCAGTTCCATTTCATACACTACAGAAATGTGAAAGCTGTAGTGTATTGTGACATACAGTATCCTACAGAAACATAGCAATCTGATTGGTGGAAAGGTTTGTGATGGTGTATTATGTTACATACTGTATGTGGCACATGTTCCCATTGTATACAAGCTGTTTTTTTTAACTTACAGGTTTACTGTTTAGTGGCATTTCTTTGTTTTTGATGTCCTATTGAGTACCATTTGAATCAGTTTGATGCAGGCTGTGTGATACAAGACATTTGATACCCCATCCATATCAGTTATCACAATATATTATAGACTTTCTCAATACGTGTTTGGGGGTTGTGCATAAAGAAAGGGAATAAGTGACCAATAACTATTGATTTCAGAATAGTCATCCTTCCATAAAATGGAATTCTGGATTTCCACTGGACTTGAGTGCTGCCTAATCAACAGCTCACTGTGGGGCATCAAATTATCCTTGTTGAGGGTAAATGTGCTTTATGGCAAGTTTTGTGTGTACATACAGGTTTTTTTTTTATTTTTATTGTTAGCTTGAGTAGATTTTTGAATAACTGATTGTTGCATCGGCTTGCATTTTAACAAATTATTAAATATTTACTAAATGATGGTCTTGTTTACTTGATGTAAGAGTCAATGTATGTGATGGACGGTGAACCAATCAGGACTCATCAAAACAATAAATAGTCTAGCAATCTACAAGGATACAAGGGGCCTACAGGAGCCAAACAGGCCATTTCATTATACCTGGTAATGACAACATGTCATATTCATGATAGAAAAGTAAAGCATTGTAGGGGGCCGTTTGTGTTTACCTTTTGCATTCTGTACAAGCTTTAATGCAAATTGCATTTGTTTTATTAGGTCCTTTTTTGCAGACATTTGTTGAAAGTGTATAAATGAGCAATGTATATTTAATAGCAGCCGGTGGGTAATGTGGGGATATTCCAATTGCAGGTTCAGGCAGTGGCAAACACCAAGAAAGAGTTGTATAAACCAAATCTATGACATTAGAACTTAAGATTTTAAGAGAAGTGGTTTCTAATGACACATTATATAGAGCTAAAAGGAATAAAAAATATCAGTCCAGAAAAAAATTGTAAACACACTACCGACTGCATTAATGCAGATGGTATCTGTAAAAGGGAGGTGGTGGATATTTAAGCATTAGGACACGACAAGCTGTGTGATTAACATGAGAAAACACCCCTCAAGTCGTTATGAAGTGAAGCAGTGCCTTTAACCCTTTAGTGGTGTGATTATCTCATGTTAATCACACTCCCTGGAGTTGTCTTAATGCTTTTAGGCAGTGCTGGATTTACTGGGCCCAGGTGCAAGACTGTAAAGCAGATCCCCTGAAATAAATAAACAAACAAACAAATAAATATAAATAAATGCTCAGCACAGCTGCAGCACAACCCAAAAGAAAATGAAATAAATACATCAGTAGCAAAATTTGAATCGGTCAAAAGCAAGTTTTTATTTTTTTTCAACAAAACATTATAACAAATACTAACATTACTATGAACAAGACAGTAATCAATCAAGTAATAGTATATCCAAACATTTTAATAAATCAATTATGTAACAAGATTAATCTATTTGATTAATAACTCGATTTAGATCATATTGAAACAGCCATTTTAATAAATAGGATGGGAAATTAACCTGGTAGTGAATGTCCAAAACAGCAAGTTATAAGACCAGTGAATTTGTGAACGTGTCAAACAATGCTGATTCTTTAATAGTCATATACGACTCATAGGAGTGTTTTTGACTATTGGTCTCTGCATGTATTTTAAATTTTTTTATTTCTTAAATAAATCCCTGCTAAAAAGTTAATAGAATTGGATCTGTTGACTTATTAGAAATCATTTACTTAATGGCTTCTTGGCAATCTTGTTAAAAGTGGCACTATAATGGCTATGGATCATGTTCTTTTCACATGAGACATTGTTATTGACATTGCTTGCAACCTAAATATAGATGACTACGTGTTTTTTTTTAGAAAGTTTTCATCAGTAGGCACTGGAGGTGATTTGAGATTGTAGTGATGGTCTGTGACTAGACTCGGTGATATTGATTAAGAACACTACTACCAGAGCCTTATCACTGTGCAAAGGTGTTTCTAGGTTTCCATTCAAGGCTTTTCTCTTCTTACTGTTTTTTTAATACATTTTTTATCTGAACATTGATATGGTATGCTATCAGATGGTAGGCAAGGGTGCCCAAAAACCTCTGTCCTCAAACCTGTCCTGTATATTTTTCCTTTCCAATGTTGCTGGAATTTTACATTACATTTCTGCTGCAGCGCTCATTGAGCAGTGCACAATAGATCTTGAGGGGAAATGTACAGTATGCAATGGTTTTATGAATCTATATTTTTCAGAAACCATGGTAACCTTCTGTACATCTATGTACAGAAGGTTACAAAGCTGCATTCCTGCGTTTACTATGTAAGCACCATGTGCATCTGCTCTAAAATGTAGTAAAAGATACTGAGTGGATACTTGTGATTTATTTTGTCATTGTTTTAATTATAGATGCAGTTGTTATAAAATGAGTTTTAAGTATTGCCTTAAACCTTTGGGTTTCCTACCTCGCAAAGCAGTCTTGCGTGAGTTTTCAGTGGTAGCTTTGTTAAAGCCATGCTCTGAGATGGAAGTAATGTACTTAGCTCTGACATGTGCTTATACAATGCACCAGATTACTCCGTCTGTCAGCACATTTAAAAAGATAATCCTCGCCATCACATACCGTACTCACGCTTTTGTAATTGCTCTTATTTGAAATCATTCTCATCCATTTATAATACTTACTACATGCTCTTAGTGGACTTTACTCGTATAAGCAAATGTTTACTATGAGTTTTAACTGATCTTAGTCAAACTCGCTCTTACTTATAATTTACTGTATTCTTTATGTTGCTCTTAATTGAATTTGATTTTATTGTACTTTCATAACTGTTATCTGTATTATGATATTCTGTAGTGATAATTTATAATGCAATACTTTGCACTGTTATATTTTGTAACAATTGTAAGTCGCACTGGATAAGGGCGTCTGCTAAGAAATTAATAATAATACCCACGCCCCTTCGTTCCTGTTTCTCTCTTGCCAATCATGTTAGAACCCCCGCCCCCAAAAAAAGTACCAATCAAGGACCATGCAGCTTTTAGAATCCCTGCCTCAACATAACGTACACACTGTAAAGTGGTATACTGTAGTAAGCATGCTGTGGTATACTGTAGTAAGCATGCTGTGGTATACTGTAGTAAGCATGCTGTAGTCCTACTTGTTACCAGCTAGATATAAAACTCACTGCTAAGACTGCTGTGCCATAAAGGCGCTCCCCGTGGAGTGCAGGATGCGCCCTATAGCCTGTAGATCGCTGGTTCGAGTCCAGGTTATGGCATCACCGATCCTGGCCGCCACCCAGGTAGGGAGGGTTCAGGTTAGCAGGGTAATCCTCGGTTCACTGTGCTCCAGCGACTCCTGTGGCCGATAGGGTGCCTACGGGTCTGCTGTAGAAGCCACTCAGATCTGTGTTGTCCTCCGTCACTATAGGTCTGGTGGCTTCACTGCAGACCTGCAGCGCGAAAAAAGACAGTTTGGCAGTTTGGCAATCCTTGTCAATTTGGAAGATCTCTTGTCATTGGGGCCACTTTTCTGTTTGGTGTACAGAGGGTTTCCTATTTATTTTCAAACCAATCACAGACCAGAATTTGGGAATGGTCTTCCTCTTTTCAGAGGATACTTAAACTGAAACATGGCACACACACACACACACACAGGCACACTCCGAGGAAAATAACATCTTCTACTCGTGCTCCGAAAATACCATCTTGTAAATTCTAAATGGATTAGTTATGTGTATACGCTCACTGAGGAAAGAGACGAATGCAACTCCATTAAATGAGTCTGTTCTGTACTACTCCCTCCTTTTATACTGATACTTATCACTTAAAATCTCTGTAGCTTTAACCCTCACCACCTCTCCCCAGGGTCCCCATACCTCCAGGCCCAAACCATATATTATGTTGCCTTACGCTTCACCAACCCCCCCCCCCCCCCCCCCCCCCCCCCGCCCCGCAATGTAAAAGTCAGACTACGCCTATGGCATTCTGTTTCCATGGCAACATAGAATATCTTTTATATTTCTCTTCTGTGAGTTTTTTTTTCTTCTTCAGGTGAATACAAAAACTATAAATGTGATGCAGTGGAACGTATAATTGATGGTTGTATAGTGTTTCAGCCAATTCAATTTAGAGGTAGAGATGCCACATATTTGGCAACAAAGGTATACCATGGGTCACAGTCCCTGTAGCCTATATATTTTATTGTTCTTGTGCTGACTGCTTAAAGTGGTTGTAGCTAACAATAACTTATCTGGTGTTCACTTCCATTCACTTCATAGGTCTCGAGTGTGCAGTTTTGAAACAGGCATTTTCATTTTAAAACATGATATCTGGTACTAGCCTAGGTAAAATAACATTTTCAGGCTACCTGTAAAGCATGTCAGTCATTAGGTTAAGCAGCTGGTTGATTACTGAAAGAATCAACCAGGAAAGAATAACCTCAAGGGGAGGAGGATATTTGCCTCTCCAGGTGAAATCACCAGGAAAGTGCAGGGCTATCTGAGAGCAAGGCCTGCAAACAGAGATTTCCTTAACCTAGTGTAGTGTAGACCTATATAGTAAACTGATTTTTTATTACCTACAATCACTTTAATATGGCCAGTAATCGTTTTGAGGAGGTAATCATCAAAATAACATCAACACAATGCAGCATTTTTCTTTTTTATTGTTATAATCTTTTGTGGTGTAGTTCAACAAAATACAATACACAATCAGAATTACATAACTGTTGCAGAATGCCACAACACCTCTTTTTTCCCCTTCAGCATCAGCACACAGTAGCCAAAACACATTAATTACTCAAGCAAAAGAACCCTGTCCAGAGGGCATTACTGCCTGATAGTTGACGGGGTCAGGATGGTAAGAACTCTAGCCATAGATGATTGTAATGCCTTCTAATCAAGGTTTTTTTGTGATTAGAAACCGGTAACTGCTGCCTTTATTGCATTTTTAAACATTTTAAATCTTTAAATGACAGATATTTTGATCTACAATGTACATCTACAGTTAAACTTCTCTTCTCGATGGATGGAATCTCAGAGTTCTCTGACCTGTATGAAGAACACAGACACAAACTCTGAAAGCACAGGAGAGGGAATGGCTTTGAAATGGTCTCATTGTTTTGTATTTACCCTGTATAACCGTATACACCCTTGATTGGCATTGTTTGTGCTTAATGCAAATTCATAATGTTGTTGGCAAAGGTTATGATCATGGTAATCAAGTGTTTGTAAAATGCACATTTTCAGGATTAAGCTTCTGATATGAAATTAGAATGATGTGCTTATTAAACACAGTGCAAATTTGAGTATTCATTTACTGTACCTTCTGTTTATGCTTTAATTCAGAAACATTGACTAAACATTTAAAGGTGCTGCTGTTTGCATTTATCCTCATTTACACTCGAAATGAGTTGTTAATATTTGTTTACTAGAGCGTGTTGTTTTTTTGGTCTGAGAAGATGTGCAATGGTTTTCCTCGAACTTTTAAAGGATCTATCTAAATATTAGTCCAATCTTAGCCTCAACATGTACATTTAAAGTGATCCCCCTGATGTTTTTTTCTTTCAGATTTTCTCAATAAAAAAGAATGAAATTATTCACATATTCTATTGGAAATGACACACCAATATAGTGTGACAATAGAAGTTCCCATTGATATCCCATATGATCTATCCTATACTTAAGGCTCTTTGTTTTCGGTTTTTATTTTTCTTTAAATTTCCTGGGAATTTATAATTGTTTATTACAACAACAAAAAAAACGTCTGAAAATCGGTGCAAAAAATATACTCCATGTTTTTCTGGGTACATATCGGGGTTCATTTTGGCGGACGAATGGACAGCAAAAAAAAACTACATACAGAGAAAAGTATTGAAAGTAAAAGCAGTTTAATGCTGTGGTAACAAACAGAGTGTAGTGTGGTAGAACTGCAACTGAACTCAAAACACTGTATGGCACCTTTATGAAACCATTGTCTCAAATCCCCCAATAAAAATTGAACTTTTCTTTTTAATAAAACAGTTTACTGCTGGTGACTTAAAACCATTTAGACTGTAAACATTTTCAATAAATAACTGGGCCAAATTAGTCTACAAAATCTACACCCATTACAATGATATATTTAAATACATTTACCAGCCCTGCCAGACGCTTGATATAAGGGGCTTCGTGTAAATTCTAAAAGTCCTGCGTAGCGTAGGCTCACAGCAGTTTTTTAAAGTGTCTTTTCCAAGGCTCGGTGTCCTGCAGTCTTGGATGTAGCCAGGCGAGACACTGAGGATGCGAGAAGCAACACGAGTCAAATTTGGAAATTCGGTGTGGTCGATTTTTCAGAATTTAAACGGATGATGCCGCCGTTGTCTGGAGAAGGCATTGCCATCTACACATGGAATTCGCTTTCCAGTTTATAGCGTTTTTCTTTTTCTACCCATTTTAGCATGAAAACATCACTAACATCAACTGTAATTGCTTTGAAAACTGTTAACTATCCGCGCTATATGTAAAGCGTGAAATGTGTACGTGGTGGGTGTGAGATTAATTAACGGTACGTACAGATACACACATGCGTGTGTGTAATTAACAGTATGTACAGATACACACGTGTGTGTGTAATTAACAGTATGTACAGATACACACATGCGTGTGTTTTGTGTGTGTATATCTTCCACTACATCACCTTACTTTAACAGACAGCTTCGCATATACACGTAGCCTCATTTATTATTAACATAAACACATATATCTAATGTATTGTATTTTATTAATATAATCTCTTTTTTTTATTTTTATGCACTTCAGTGGTCGAAAATTCTGGTGAAACTCAGTAAAAACTGAATAATAGTTTTTGTAAAACCTGTGAATTTTCCACAAAAAAATAGGTATAAACCATAAACAAAGGGCCCTACCTATACTGTATGATGTTCTATAGTAGTGATCTATCTTACATGTTGTTATCAGAAATGATGCTCTTACTGTACTAGACATAGAACTGGTGTTTTGTTTTGCTTCTTGTATTGTGCTACAAGCCCATCATCAACACTTGGCTTGACAAGTACTGTAGTCACACTTTAATTCAAAAGCCCTAAACTCGCAAAGGGGCCTTGCTGATCTGAGCATACAGCATTCGCAATACTTTGCATGCCAGTTTCATCTACAGTGTAAACAGCTCTTCGTTTTTAGTATTGGCCCCATTGTTTCCTAGTGTTATATTTACCTATCTGGTTTTCTATTTAAATGTTCTCTCAGTTGCATCTATCATCTTTATTGTTGTGAGAATGCTGCTTTTATACACAAAATGGGTCCATTCAAGATACTGTTTGTCATGCTTACAATATTGCCCTTCAATTCAATCCTTTCTTTAAAAAAGGTCAATTTTTCAGTGTAGATACATTAACTCAAAACGTGTATAGAAAAGGGATGTAAATGCTGCACGACTATCCTGTAAAAATCATAAAGTCCCCTGCAGTAGTACAGTTGTTCAGAGACTATAATCACTCAACTAGCCACCAAAGAACTGCACTCTGACCTCTGAGAGGAATGAGAACTGAAGCACTTTTCAGGCATGATCCATTTAATACACTATTATGGAAAAATGCAATGGAGTAGTTTAGCGAATGTGTTTGCTTTTATTTCATGAGGAGTGCACTAATCATTGGATTTTGGTTAACAACAGTTCATATAAGAGACTGAGCCTTTTTCATTAATGTAGCAAAAACTGTTCTGATTTCCTTCATGACTATTTTCACCTGCTTTTAGAAGGTGTGCCAAACTGTACACAGGATTTTAAATAAGTAAAATAATAATATACAGTTTATAATCTTCATAAGGTTATTAGCTTATTAGCAATATTTATTGCTGTTTGAGTGGTTTTTGGAATATTTTGATATCAATTTGTAATTGTTTTCTTTACATGATAGCCTTGCATGCAGGATAAACTTGACAGGCACATCAAAGACATATATATATATATATATATATAATCTTCCCTATTTTCATTAGTTTTGTGGGCCAAAGTTCAGCAATTCAACATCTAGCTGCCATACTGTACTTGAGATTTGCCAGAGAGTTGAGTAGGTTTCTGTATGAACACTTCAATGGCTATTGACTGGCATTTACAGATGTGCTGCATATGTCACACAGCTTGAATGCAAAGTTCAAAGTTTGTTGAGGCAGAATGACTTTACTTCTAGAACACCTGTCTTTAATAAAAACTCCCTTATGGAAAAAACATATTTTTAATATATGGTAGAAAAGTATGATCCTTATACTTTTCATATATAGAAATCGGCCCCTTTTTTATATATTTAAAATATATGGGATATATTTAAATATATTTTAGTCTGTAATCCATATATTTATTTTATATTTAAAAATATATATTTTCATTAGTCTGTAATCCATATATTTATTTTATATTTGAAAATATATATTTTCATTAGTCTGTAATCCATATATAATAAATATATGGATTACAGACTAAAATATGTTTAAAATATATCCGATATATTTTAAATATATTAAAAAGGGGCCAATTTCTATATATGAAAAGTATAAGGATCATACTTTTCTACCATATATTAATGTGACAGGTTAGCGTCGTGGGCCCAGATGGTATTCGGCAGGCAAAGAGACTCAGAGACAAGGAACTGCAGTTAACGCACTTCTGCGCAGTTTAATAAACAAAAGTAAATCAAAAACTGGCACAAAACACTGCTCACCGAGCAAAAATAAAAGGTCAAACAAAAACAAATCTCGCACACAATAAACCAATTACAAAATAACTGGCGCAAGGTCCAAAACAAAAGGTTTAAACAAAATACAAAAATGTAGGCTGGGCATTAGCCTTCACTACACCTTTTTCTTTTTCAAAAATATACCCAGAGACCAAACAAACACTCACCCAAAACACCTCCACCAAACAAAAGAATTTCCGCTTTTTTATACCATGTGGCTAGAGCCTAATTATCAATGATTCAATTAGCTCCAGCCACATTCTCACATGTATTTTAGCAGGGACAGGAAATTAACCCCATCCCTGCCAACCACCACCAAATCACCACACAACAACAATATTTACAGGCAGGGCCCTGCCCTGCTACAATTAAAAATATATGTTTGTTCAATAAGGGCTGGTGTGCAAAAAAATATATACATTTAAATCATCTGACAAGGTCTGCTGGATCTCAACAGAGGTTGTATGCCTGAGTATAATGCAGGCAAAGAATATTGATCAGACTGTGGCGTTACTGATTATAGAAAGTCACAGGCACACCAGAAAGACAAGCAGATATTATCAAAGGAGGCAAGCCTTGATTGCCTCCTGCTTGCCTTCTATCGGCTAATTCTCCTTCGTCCTTTGTGTGTCACACTCAATGTCTTATCGGTGTTTCATTCCAACAGCAGCTGGGTGTCAGGAATATTGCGTACAGAAGATCAAAGGTGGAAAAACCAACTTGAAGACAACTTTGTGAATAGATTTTTAATGATTTGAAAGCTGTCCTTTAAAAGATAAATGCACAGCTGACGTGTGGATAAATCAGTAAGAAATAGCTTGGGGATTCAAAGGGACAACCTTTCAGTTTCAGGACTGCTTCTGCTGTTTTCTTGGCTTTTGATTTTGTCTGAATACTAAAGAAATGTAGAGCAGACTGAAAACTAGCATTTATGCTGTCAGAATGCTAGAGCAGTCCAAGATTATGCACAGTCAGTAGTGCTGCTCCTATTGGATGGAAAACAACTGAGTAGCCTGGCTACCACCAACAGTACACTCTGTTAATACTGCAGTTACAAAGGTTATTTGAGAGCATAGTTTGTATACATTAGAAAAACTGGATATAAACAAATAGTACAGTGCATTTAAATACAGTGCAGAGTGGAGTATGTCATTTTAAAGTGGCTTTGTTCAGCTGATCAACACCTTTCAAGTGATAGGAGAGGACGCAACCGACTCATCCAGCACATGCAATCTACACTTGCTGTAGTACTTTCTGACAGTGGCATCACAGCTATGTTATTGTTAATGTTATCCAGCATAGTAAGTATTCACCGTCAAAGTTGTAGGAGATGATATGTGGCTATGCCTCCTTTCACACTGGGATAGGCTACCAGAGAGAAGGGTTCTTAATATTACAGTTGGATTGGTTGTAATGTCTGTCATTTAAAATGTCACTACCAGATGCTTTAAATGGCATACAATTGTCCTTGCTAGCCTGTCCTGTGTGACTGAGCTGTTGTCCCTGCAGAGACAGGAAACACTGACAGCGGGACAGGTTGCTATACAGATAGTGCTTAATATTAGACAAATAATTACGCTCCTGAGGATTGTGAGTTGTGGCCGGAATCCAGTATGATTTAAATAATACCTATCAAAAGAAAATGTTGACTTTCAAATAAGCTGCAGAGCAGCACCCCATCACAAAAAAGAGGAGACAACTATCTTATACAGACGTGCTCAAATTTGTTGGTACCCCTCCACAAAAAACAACGAATGCACAATTTTCTCTGAAATAACTTGGAACTGACAAAAGTAATTGGCATCCACCATTGTTTATTCCATATTTAATAGAAATCAGACTTTGCTTTTGATTTTATATTCAACATAATATTGTAAATAAGAAAACAAATGAAAATGGCATGGACAAAAATGATGGGACTGCTAACCTAATATTTTGTTGCACAACCTTTAGAGGCAATCACTGCAGACATTTTCTGTAGCTCTCAATGAGACTTCTGCACCTGTTAACAGGTAGTTTGGCCCACTCTTCCTGAGCAAACTGCTCCAGCTGTCTCAGGTTTGATGGGTGCCTTCTCCAGACTGCAAGTTTCAGCTCTTTCCATAGATGTTCTATAGGATTCAGATCAGGACTCATAGAAGACCACTTCAGAATAGTCCAATGTTTTGTTCTTATCCATTCTTGGGTGCTTTTAGCTGTGTGTTTTGGGTCATTATCCTGTTGGAGGACCCATGCCCTGCGACTGAGACAGAGCTTTCTGACACTGGGCAGTACGTTTCGCTCCAGAATGCCTTGATAGTCTTGAGATTTCATTGTGCCCTGCACAGATTCAAGGCACCCTGTGCCAGACGCAGCAAAGCAGCCCCAAAACATAACCGAGCCTCCTCCATGTTTCACTGTAGGTATGGTGTTCTTTTCTTTGAAAGTTTCATTTTTTCGCCTGTGAACATAGAGCTGATGCGACTTGCCAAAAAGCTCCAGTTTTGACTCATCTGTCCAAAGGACATTCTCCCAGAAGGATTGTGGCGTGTCAATATGCATTTTAGCAAATTCCAGTCTGGCTTTTTTATGTTTTTCTTTCAAAAGTGGAGTCCTCCTGTGTCTTCTTCCATGGAGCCCACATTCGCTCAAAAAGCGACGGATGGTGCGATCAGAAACTGACGTACCTTCACCTTGGAGTTCAGCTTGTATCTCTTTGGCAGTTATCCTTGGTTCTTTTTCTACCATTCGCACTATCCTTCTGTTCAATCTGGGGTGGATTTTCCTCTTGCGGCCGCGCCCAGGGAGGTTGGCTACAGTTCCATGGACCTTAAACTTCTTAATAATATTTGCAACTGTTGTCACAGGAACATCAAGCTGCTTGGAGATGGTCTTGTAGCCTTTACCTTTACCATGCTTGTCTATTATTTTCTTTCTGATCTCCTCAGACAACTCTCTCCTTTGCTTTCTCTGGTCCATGT
Source organism: Acipenser ruthenus (assembly GCF_902713425.1). Lineage (NCBI taxonomy): Eukaryota > Metazoa > Chordata > Actinopteri > Acipenseriformes > Acipenseridae > Acipenser > Acipenser ruthenus. Next base: position 58,105,098 of record NC_081196.1, read on the forward strand.
TCAGTGTGGTGCACACAATGATACCAAACAGCACAGTGACTACTTTTCTCCATTTAAATAGGCTGAATGACTGATTACAAGATTCTATGACATACCAAAGGCATGCAAGTATACATGATAAAATAGCTTTTAATTTCATCACTTTTCAGGAGGAATGAAGCATTATTTCAATGAGCTGTAAGGGTACCAACAAATTTGAGCACGTCTGTATGTTGTACACAATTATATTATAATATATTTAGTAAGTAAGGGGTCTGAGTGAGGAACAATTGGCAATACAATCCCCACCCCCAGTTTCTCTGTAAATCATTTCCTATTTCCATGATTTGTGTTGGTACTGTGTATATATACGTGCCTCCATTTCTCAAACTAATCAAATATTGCTTCCCAGTAAGAACAAATGTAATACCTTCTCGAGATCCATCTTTATGTGTTTGCAGTTAATTTGCTGTATAATTTGATTAAATTAATCAATTTATTTTGTAATTGCTTGGTGTTTTAAAGATTAACATGATGTTATTCCATATGATACAATCCAATGAAACATAAAAGGTAGACTTTGAAAAAAGGTGGACTATAAAAATAAACATGGTGTGAGAAAACTGTCTGAATCCACATTGGACCAAATTTGATGGTAAATATAGGGTATTACCCCACTATTTCACTATTAAGGCAGCTGTAGTAAAATAATAATCTTTAGAGCAGTTGGTGTTCATTCACCATAAACCCTTCCTAAGTCTCTAGTGTTAGTCATTGTTAGTTGTGCAGTGAACACATCCAATATTGTTCCTGTTACTCTGCTCAATCTATGAGCTTCCTCAAAGAAATACACCCAGGCATGTACAAAGCAGTAACAGTCCGAACCAATTCAGTTTGCTGCTTTTTTTAATATTTCCTTGTCAGTGTCTGAATTGAACAATGTGTCTTGAGGATCGAAACAAATGTAGACAAAGGAAAAAAACAAGCACCAGCCTCTTTCACTGAAGTTGCACAGGATGTCACTTAAAAACCAAGTGAATCCGAGAGTCAAAAATCACACACTAGGTTTCGGTCAGTCTTGGCATTTGTCATTGAAATGCTCAGCAGCTGATCAAGCACTTCCACAGACTAACATCCATGCACACCATATCTACTTGCTGCTCACAACAGTGAACGTGTTGTCCATCAGTCAGAGAATTGCCTATGTGGGGGAACTTCTCAGCCTCTCTGTATGTACAACTCTGATGTGTCTCATCATCAGCATTTCCCCCCAGCCTGCTTGACATTTCTCTGACTGAATTAAGGAAAGACTTGCAATTTTATAAGTATGTCTCCCCTAGGTATTCAGTGACTATATTTTGAGCTGATAATCAGGCATCTTATAAAAAGGTTTTCACTGGCATTGCTTGGTCTCCTCAAACACTGACAGTCTGCAGATAGATGAGAGTACAATATCTCCTGTCGCTTAATTACAGACAGAATCTTACACATGGTGTGATATTATATAACATCATCAAGAATATTGCAAGCAAAATGAAATTGGTTGTATTTATTTGTCCACATATTAATATGGATTTGAAGCGAGCTCATCTTATAAATTAAATGAGTTTTTCCCACATTGCTAAACCATCACATCATTTCAATCTTATTTCAGACTGCTTCAGCTTTGGGTTGATGGCTCCTCCTTGAAACTTTAATGTAAGACATATGCTAATAGTGCAAACTATAAACCATGCTGTTTTAACAAAAAAAAAAAAATAATCCAGTGACCTTACTTTGAAACTAATATGGATTACAGCTTGTAATACCTGCTAAAGTTTGTTTATGAATTTCTGAAGTTAAAAATACATTGCGATTAACTACATTCTAATCCCGTCATTCTACAACTGCTGTAGCTCCCTAGACATTCCCTTCCTCTTAGTCTTCTTGCCTCACAGAGGCTTATACTAGAACTCTCCAAGTCTCAGTGTGCAATTAGCTATTTGATACATCAAGTAATTACTTCATTTATCATGTTAAAATGCACTTCATTTATTACAGACTGAGGCTGTGATGGCAGAGATAGGTCAGCAGCAGTTAGAAGAGATTAGCAAAGACTTTATGTGTCTCTTGATGCAATTGATCATCTCTTGGGACATCAAGTGAATGAATGAGTGCAATGCCACTTAGACCTTGGCAGCCATATGCCAGCTGACTCTAGAGATACTTGATGAAATGTATGTTAGTGACTGGAGTAAGGAACTAATCCCTTCTTGGTTGTACGAGGTATGGGATTTTTTGAAAGATTATTTAAGTGTCAGATGCCTTGCAGGCAACATGGTTGCTGAAATCTCTTCTCAGCAGACTAACCTGATTTCTTCTAGAAGAGGCCATTTTGTGGAAAAGGGGGAGGGAAAGAGAAAGGCCTTAAACTTATATATATATATATATATATATATATATATATATATATATATATATATATATATATATATCTTATGTATCTTTTAATGGTATTGTTTAAACAGTATAAGAACCAGCATGCTAACAATGCTGTCTTTAGATGTCAGCAAAATGCCAAACCCTGATGAAAGGAAGGTTGACATGAATGCAAAGAATGATGTGCCTTACAATCAACCCACATCAGAAAGGTCTCGATAGATGCACGCCTCCTTCATAGAGCATAAAAGGGGTGTCAAACACATTGCAGGATGTGGAAGAAATTACTGGAAAGAAAAATGCTTTATGTCCAAATAAATGTCTGTGTTTTCATATTTTGAAGCAAGCGATGTGCCCTTTGAGGTTTCTGCTAATAGAGCGTTAGAAGTCTGATGCAGACATTAAAAGGAGAAAACTAAATACCTTGTCAGAGTTCCAGTTGACACATCCTGTAGTGTTATTGTTTTTGTAGTTCAAAACTGTGTTTTAGTTGGTGTGCATAGCAATGACATAATCCACAACTGTCTTTAAACATGATATTATATTTAAATATACATGTAATTTCAATTTCACATTTGCTAGACAAGTTTTAAATATTCACATTAACAAAAGACATAGGCCTTGTAATTATCTAAAACAAAATTAAAAGCTTTTATTATTTCTGGACACACACATATTGCAAAAGGTATACTGTTACATTGATATTTTAAGATTTGCATGGATTGCTACCAAATTAACTGGCAGATGAGACTATGAAGTAAAACAGAACAAACAAAGCTCTAATAACCTTAATAGGATTGTATTATCTATTAGTAAAAATAAAAATTCCTAGTCTTCTAAACAGTGGTGGATTAGAATAATTGTCATTCTTTAGTTCATTTAAATTAGGTCCATTGGAAACCAAAATCCTACAGTACATGTGAGTCTCTTTAGTCTAATTCTGTCTGTAAAAATATGTAAATCAGGTAATGTCCTTTTTTAATTATGCAAATGATGCTGGTACTCTATACTGAGTAGAAACAAATAATTGGGATGGGTTTTGGATACTTGTAAAAGACAAAGCAAAGGAACTACGTTTAATATGAACATAGGGAAGTAATGTAGACAAAATTAACAATGCTATCTGTCAGAACAAATATAATGTTCATATCCATAAAAGGGCTTACACAGGGAATGTCAAAGTCACCAGTGTGCAGTTGAGGTTTAAAATAAAATGGTTTATGATCATTCTTGCATCTGCATATTTCAAATTTCTAAACAACCTCAGACATGTGGATGTGAAAACAGTGCTTTTACACATGAAATAATACGAGTCCAGTCTTCCGTATGACCCTAAAGGTTTTATACAATAGCGTCAAGCCCAATGATCTTACTTTTGTGAACTTGCCTAGTTTAAAATAAGCTGTTACTCAAGTGAGGTAGAACACAACTGGACTTGTTATCTTATTCCCAGTAGAAAAGGTTTCACACACATATACTGTGAATTTGATACCATGTCGTTCTGCATTTTTCCCATTGTTAAGAATCAATGTATGGAATATAAATGGTAATTTAGGTCAAGATTACTTCCATTATTGTCTTTCAGTATATTGTTTGGTTAGGCAGCTATCAACAATTTAATGCTTAGTTTACTTTTTTTGCTTTCCATTTATTACTGAAATTCTGCCAAATCTTGTCAATTGAGTTTGATATACAGTAGAGAGAAAATAAAAGAAAATCCTGGAGTCATCTGTTTTTTACGTCAATGTCAATGATGTCATTTGCTTGCTGAACTTTTACTAAGCTTTTAAAGATAGTGACCTTAACCCTCTGAAGTCCCCCCTATTTTCGCCTGTTTTTTTTTTTTTTTTACTGTTAGATTTGTGGCTAGAACTCTTTAACTATAAAGGTTACAGGTACATGTCATACATGAAATGAATGTGCACACACTAGGCTTTCATTAAAAAAGTGAAATAGTCTGAAACTCACCCTGTTCAATACAGATAACAAAAACCACAGAAAAAGAGATGCTTTTTAGAAGAATATACATTATTTATTGTTTGTAAAAAAATATTTTAGCATGGCCAACTCAAATCTGACAGTGCACAATGAAACTTCGACATGTAGTGAACATGGAAAAAAGAATTGAACAAACTGGATACAAAATAAAGAAATTATGGCCATATATACAAAAGGGACCAAAAGCAACCAAAAACACTGACTCATTGAAAATGTGCCAAAAAAAAACACATTTATTCATCCCAGTCACCCTGATCATGTGGCACAAGATGGGGCTGTTCACTGTGGCTTCAATGGTCAGAAAGGTGGATACCTGGGCTACATACCCATAACAGCGCCTGTCTTGTGCATCTGATCCACAAACACAAAAAACAAACATATATTTATCTGAAAATAGGTCCTTGTGCCTTCTATTTCGCCATTTCTCTTATTTTGTAAAGATTTTGTGTGAAAATGTTTGTTTACTGCACCGAGGTAGGTCTGTTATCAGCGCCGCGGCAACATTCCAAAACTCACATTCAAGGCTATCTCCTAATATGGTCATCAACCGGAAATACACAAGTAGGACCTCGTTTTAAAGCTCAGAATCCCCTCTTTCCTCTTTTCACTCACAGTGCCTGAGTAAAAGATTTAAAGGGCCAGGTTGGCAGCGGGATATTTAACATTGGGGGACCCTATATCTTTGGATCTCACTAGGTTAGTATAAACCAACATATTTATGTATTTATCAAGCTTTATATTAAGAACAGCTTTATGCTGTAATGTCCAGTGGGTATCCTCAGTCTTTCTGGATCTAATAATTCAGAGATTATACATTGTCCAAGATTCCATTTTTCACTTACTATGTATATGGGATGAATTTTAAACAGTGGATCTAAAGCTGCATTTTAGCTATTATAAGAATCCTTCTGGTGTTTTCACTCAGGGGTGGGTCAGTGACCACCTTATTCATATCACTAAATAAAGTAAAGTTGAAAGATGGCCGGTGTCTTGAAAAGACATGGGGGAGGAGGTGTCACACAGGGGCAAGAGAGGAGTGGCGTCCGCCATGAAGAAACGGCCAGTTTGTTTATAGTTTTGTGTATATTTGCTTATTTTGTGTGTGTTTGTTTTGTATTTGTGTGTATTTTGGTTTAATTGGTTCATTGTTTAATGATTATTTGTTAATGGATGTATGGTTTCATTGCTTATTTGTTAATTGTATTTAATTGCGTAATTATTAGTTAGTTCGTGTTTAAAAAGACAGCAGTCCCACAGGAAGAGGCTGCTGTGAGTGAAGAGCCCGGTTGCGGCAAGGCAACCATATTGACGTGCCGATAGGGTACGTGAGTGTGTGGGGGGTTTTGTTTTAAGTGTGCCGGTAAACAGCTTAGCTGTCCGGATTTAGTTAGTGTCAAGTGTGTGTATTAGTTAGAGCTCGAGAGGAGCTCGGTGTTTTGTTTTGTTTATTTTATTTCTCATTAAAAGTGCGTGTAAAAGGCATTGAAAAACAAGTGCGTGTCTGTTCTGGGTGTGTTTTAAAGGGGCAACGAACGGTGAAAAAGAGAAGATCTTTTACAATATATATATATATCCAAATTTGCTGACAGAATTCTCATCTTCTTGCTGGGTTCCTATTTTGGCATTGGAGTCACCCATGATGAACTTATAGTGGCTCTTCCCATTTTTGTGTAGTTCTTGTACTTCATAAAAATCTTCGACTTCTTCATCCAAATAGCTTGTTGTTGGTGCATATACTTGGATGACCTGAAGTTCATATTTCCTTGAAACTTTCACTATCAGTCTTGCGGACACCCTAGAAGACATTTTCAAAACACTGGATTGGGAAAATAAGGGACTGAAGATCAATGGAGCCTACTTGAATCACTTACGATTTGCTGACAACATCCTCATATTTACAACATGCCCAGAAGAATTACAAACAAGAATACAAAAACTACACAAGGCTAGCATCAAAACGGGTTTGAAAATGAAGAAGACCTATGGGTCGAAACGTGTGGGCTGTGTTTGCTGTGAAGTTTTAAAGATATGGAATAAAGAATATTGCTTTTATTGAGAACTCTTTGTGGATATGGACTTGATTTTAACAGGAATTGATGTATTTTTTTCCCCTTCGCTGTGGTTGTCCACTGGAGGAGAGTGTATGTCTATATATATATATATATATATATATATATATATATATATATATATATATATGAACATAATTTAATAATGCAGAAGCCCTCCAATTAATTGTTTTATGGTTCAAAGCTGTCAGAACAATGCCAGGAAATTACAGAGGCCCTTTGAGACTAAAAAGTAGGTCTTGTCATTTCTTTTATAAGTAAGGCAACAGGCGTAGGTGGGAATACAGTGCAGGTTCAAAAAATGACAATCAGATCTGTACCTTTTACAAATTCTGCTTCAGAAGGTCTTGTCTGCCATGGCCCCATGAAAACTAATTTATCTATGGTTTACGTTTCATGTGGTATCAGCAAGAATAGAGGATGGGGCATAAAAAGTCAGGACACACATAAAAAGAGAGCATTTATATTTTATTATTTTACAGTTCTTTTAAAAAAAAAGATCCCTACCATTCTTTATGATACATTATGCTTTTGTAACATAATCATTTAAATACTGTACCCTGTTGCTGAAATTATCTTAAATCATAGGACGGGCAAGGTTTTATGGTATTGTCTGATAATACCAGCTGCAGATAAAGCAATGTATTGGATGTATTCTTTTGAGTGGAGTAAATAGAACATAAGAACATTTACAAATTAGAGGAGGCCATTCAGTCCTTCTGAGCTCGTCTGGTTCCTAGTAGCTGATTGATCTCAGAAAATGACTTGCTGTGTATTATGGTACTCCTTTACCCCTGCCTCAACTTTGCTCATCGACATTGCTAAGCCCATTGCTCACCTATACAGAGAAGGGATTGAGAACATTTCCTAAGAGATCTCGTTCTTTGCATTACAATAATTGAATGTGAACCACTTTGATCTTAACATCTAGGTAGCTTCTTTTTATACTTTTTGTAAAATGTATTTAAGTGCATATTTCAATTTTCCAAGCTGTTCTGTTTTTTTTTTTTTTTTTAATGGAGGTTATTCTGTAAAGTTTTATACAAACAGCACCACCATCATTCACTAGCTAGGGCTCTTAAGCTCATTTGAATACTGTCATATATGAATTTACATATTTTGCCATGTTAAACAGTACATTCACATTTATGTTTCTTTCTTTGTATGTATGTACTGATTGTTACTGGCATCCCACATTTTTTAAATCTGTTTATATTGTATAATGTATTTACAGACATATTTCACCAGACATATGAAGATGAAATACAAGACGGACCTGATTCTTGTTGTTAATAGCAAAGTCTACTTAAAAAGAAGCACAGTTAACAAACAGTATTTAAAAAAGAGCACAGTCTCACATTTAAGAAATACTAGTCAGTATTTGTCCTGCACAAGACCAAGGAGCCAATGCAAGCCCCCAGGGCAATTTCTTTTACCAGCTACTGTAGCAGCGACTAATTATTAATAAAATACAATTACATAAAAAAGAACAACTTTCTGCAGATCTGAACTAAATGATTCATGTTCATGTAGCCTGATTTATTAGTCCTTGCATGCTGTCAATCAAGGAGCAAAGCGTTTCTTGTACAGCATGAGTCAGGCAGCAAGTACTGTTTGTTCTGTCTTCTGGTGTATTCAAATACTATAAAAAGTTTAATATCAGCAGCATTAATACAGACAGGGCAAGAAGCTGAAGCAGATCAAGACAGCTCGGAGTGCACGTTCATAAGCTGTTCATACAGGAATGTATAAATACAAAGGGGAATTGCCTTAAACTTGTATCGGTTTTTAGAAATCTTCATTTAAAAAAAAAAAAAAACATTACACATTCAGCCATTTTCTCTTGTTGTGAAGAGAACACGTCAGACAGACTATTGCCCGGTGGTGTAAGGATTTTAGGGGCAATAGTTCAATCGATTTTTGCTCCTGTGATGAAGTTTTAACCAATCACAGGCCAGAATTTCCAAGCACTTATTCTCATTATATATGTTATATAACATTTGTGTTTTTGTTCACATTTTCTGTGATTCTGTTTGATATCTATGTTTAAAATATTTGATTAAATCCATTAGACCTGAGTTACTTTTCTTTTGTGCAACACTCAAGTCTAATGGATTTAATCAAATATTTTAAACATAGATATCAAACAGAATCACAGAAAATGTGAACAAATATACAGATCAAAGAATCATGATACGTTTTCAGTATAAAACGTGACACACTGAATGAAAACATTATAAATGTAATAGCGGGTACGACCTCCCTGAGCATTAACACAATCCTGGCAGCGATATCGCATAGACCTGATCAGCCTCTGGATAGACTGCTGTGGGATGTTCTGCCACTCTTCCTGTGCAGCTGCAGCCAGCTGGCGAAGGTTGGCTGGTCACGGTTGTCTCTACGTGATTACGCAGATGGATCAGTCGGATGTGACGGTCCCGTGACCTGTCCCACACAGAGCCAGTTTCCTGGTTTCTCTGGACTAGTCTGCGGATTGAAGCAGAACATCTCATTCTCCAGGTAACTTCTCTCACAGACATGCTGCTTTCAATCATGCCAATAGCAACCAGGCGATCTTCATTATTCAAACGGGCCATGGTCGTATCTTTCACTGTTTTTGCGTTAATTAAAATCATGTCTTTTCGAATGGCTATTTATACAGATTCTTAATCAACTCATTTTGGCAATTTTAACTCAACTCAAATATCAAACACTTAGCACCTGGCGTTTTTATGAAATCACATGACTTGAACTCAGTATTTTGTTATCCCAAGGAACAATATTACTCATACAATCAACAAACATATCTGCTCACTATTTAAAATGTAAATAACATTATGTATGTCCCCAATGAGCTATTGATGTAAAACTTAGACTGTTGCGTTTTCATTGTGCATCAATTAATTTCTGGGCATTAGTTGATTAATCGATGTATTAGTGGTATAGGAGGCTGTGTGGTCCAGTGGTTAAAGAAAAGGTCTTGTAACCAGGAGGTCCCCGGTTCAAATCCCACCTCAGCCACTGGCTCATTGTGTGACCCTGAGCAAGTCCCTTAACCTCCTTGTGCTCCGTCATTTGGGTGAGATGTAATTGTAAGTGACTCTGCAGCTGATGCATAGTTCACACACCCTAGTCTCTGTAAGTCGCCGAAGAGATTGTCATTCTGAATCTTGTTAGGAGGTACCCGAGAATACTGATTGCTTAACATGCTGTCGTAGAAAGTATCAGAGAAAGTGATTCCACATAATTTCCTTTATTTGAGGAATTGGTGCCTTCATCGTGCCAGTTCTTGCTTGCTCATTGTGATGCATTGTATCCCTACGCTTCTGCTTATCCAGTTGAACATCAATCCGTTTGTTCAAAAGTTTTGAGAGTGTAACAGTGGCTCGCAGATGACTTTGGGAGCGCACATGTTTTTGTGCTGACTTTGATAGACATCCTAGATTGCTGTAGCCAGTGCTGTTCCATATCGCCTTTTCTACACTGAACAAATGATGGTTACAGCAGTATTTTTTTTTCATTGACAGCTACTGGCAAGCCACGGATATCTTTAATAATTTAAATATTGGAAGTGCGAGAATATCCCTTCCCTTCCTGTGTTGGTTTGGGTAGTTGTAGTATATATCTCCCTTTTTTTAACGATCTCCAATTTTTTTTAGAAAAGTTCTTGAAAGTTGATTCGTAACAAAATTGACTATGATGCCTCTGTTGCCTAATGACATTTTTTTATTTGTAAAAAGTAATTTGAAATATTACTTTTATGTTCTCAATATACTGTAATTCTCAATTTATATTATTTTAGCCAGGCTTGGCTGATTTAAATCAAGTCACTTTAAATCACTTCATTTAAAAAAAAAAAAAAAAAAGATTTAAATCATTTTTTCATTTACTACCTATTTTATGTAGTTTCTCAAGGAAAAGACTTGAAAAGTGTATGTTTTAAAAACCTTTTATTAACACAAACCAGCTTTACCCCACAATGTGTTTGTTCTGGTTTGGATTCAAACAAATACAAATCAGAAAAAAAATGGAATAAATCCCTGCTGCACCTTTCCACAAGTTAACAAATGTGCCAAACTAAATGAGTCAGTTGAGACAGGCAAATGCCTCTGGCCACAAATGAAAGGAGATGCTTGTGCCCTTTTGTTTATACTACTTCTTTCATAAATGTAAACATACATTTGTATTCTAACATAATTTGCATTGCGTTCGGTCTGTGTTTCTGTGATTAGGAGATAGTGCCTGGCGACAAAGGCTCTATCGTACGGTAGTTGACCACAACAGGAGTTATGCATCCCGAGCCGAAGGTGCTAATGCAAGTCAAGGTTTACTACCGCACCCCTTCATAGAGAGGGCATTATCTCTATTACAAAATGATTTTTATCGTTATTTTATTAAAAACAACACTTTCAAACTTGAACTTGTACTCATTTGACAGATATACTCTCACTGAGAAAAAATGTAGGAAAATAGTCATGAAAATGTTTATGAAGGATCTCATACATAATTATAGAGAGAAAAAAAACTTTATTAAACAAATAACTTTTTACTTGTCAGAGTTGCTTATAGTTCATCTGGACTGCCTCATATCTGAATGGAGCAATATTACGGGACTGTCCGTGTCTTGATTTGTTGTTGAAAAATGCTGCGGTCCAGTCGAGCTGACAGGATTGGCTAATACGGCAGTGGCAGGTACAAGACTGGTTTCTTTCATAGTTGCAAAGTATTGATTGTCATGTCCAATTTATTGTCCGTGTGTGCTTGATTCAAAATGTAATTGGGCTCTCAGTTCACAGTTCCAACTAATTATTTTTGTTGTCTCTACAAAAGTTCAAAGGAACACACTCCTACAGTTTAAAGTTAGAATCCAATTCACCCATCAAAATGAATTTAATGTTCTAGCGCCCACTTTATTTGTCACAAATGTCCCTTTAACAAGCTTGAGGTAGCAAGCTGCATGACTTACAAGGGAGCTGTGTGAAGTGAAAACAACTACAATGTTGTAAACTGAAAATGCCAATTTACCTGCAGTACTTTAACATACAGTTCCTTGAATCATAAACTATCACTCAGAACAATGCGGGAAAAACACTATATTTATTCTTTAATCTAATGATGTTTCTATGTATTATTTTTAAACAACAATTGCTGAGTTTAATCTACTAATTACCAACATATTATCAATATTAAACAATTACCAATCTGTAGTTTAAAATATAATTTGAGAGTTTATTAAAGGGTGTTGATTAATATGGGAGCCTCACATTCTTTAATAGCCTGGCTATATTATGAATATTGTAGATCATGGTCTCTGTTTCTCAAATGTGTATCAAACATGACTGTTTATTCATTCATAGCTGAGCCTATCATGGTAAAATACCATGTACATTTAGATCATATAAATTCAGATAATATAAACCCAATGCTATTGTTTTCACATGATAGTAGTTGAATTGTTCATGCATAGTAAAAGCATGTAACAGCATTTTTAAATGAATCCAGCTCCTCCATGTATTATATAATGTAATGGGGATTTGCTCACCAATCTCATTATAGGTATTGCAGAGCAGAAAGATTTACACCCTGATTTTCTAGGTTATCCCCCCCCCCCCCCCCCCTCAACAGTACAATAGATAGACAGGATCGGAAGCCTGTAGGTAATCGAGGACAACAAGCATGTGAACATGTAAAATTTACTATGTGTTATTTAGGTGTAAACTATGCACTTTGGAATTTCAAACATTTGTATTTGTTCCTGAACATCTTTCAAAAGAGATGGATTATAAAAAATTTTAAAAGAATAAAAACTTGGAAGGAAAATGATGTACAGAAATCAAAAGCTTTTCATTCTACACCTCAGTGGTAATGCATCGTCTGCCTTGCCCCAGGCATTTTATTATTAGAATACAAATAAACTAAATATGGAAAAAAGATCTCAATGTATAATTTAAACAGTTACAACTGGTAAAATAGGGGCAGGCTTCCTCCAGGCAGGTTAACTTCTCAAAAAACAAGCCTTATTGATACCAATTAAGGGTCAGTTGCTAGTAATACACATTTGATGGTGATTAGCACTGGTAAATTGAGTCACTGAAACTATGTTTAATGTACAGTATGACAGTTTTGCACAAACACAATTGTTTTATCTTTTGCTTTTTCAGTCATATCATAGTGTATCAGATTATACTGTATGTGTATCAGTGTGAACATTGTGGGGTGAGATTCTGTTTCTGGATGTTGAGGTTTGCAGAATTCTTAAGGAAAATCTGAGATGTTTTACCCAGTGATACCATGCTTGTATGTTCTTGCTGAACACTGGTTGTTGAAACTTTCGTGAACCTGCTTGCAGAGGGAATGGGGGGAGTGCAATAATTAAAAGAGCTTGTTCATCAGAAAGGGTTCTAGAACTGTGTGGTAGTCGACATGCACCAGAGTGGCATCTTCTGAGATTTTCTGAGACCCGTGTATAATAAGAGCAGGCGGTGGTGCGAGACCCGTGTGTAATAAGAGCAGGCGGTGGTGCGAGACCCGTGTGTAATAAGAGCAGGCGGTGGTGCGAGACCCGTGTGTAATAAGAGCAGGCGGTGGTGCGAGACCCGTGTGTAATAAGAGCAGGCGGTGGTGCGAGACCCGTGTGTAATAAGAGCAGGCGGTGGTGCAATAAGATTGCTTGTGTGTTGATGATAAAGCTGCTAACCTTCATTTTTAAAAACAAACTCTCCCTCTAATACATGAACACCTATCAATAAGAAAACAAACAATGGCCTGCAGATTAAAATAATTTGTGGAAGAGCAGAATAACGCAAGTATTCTTAGACAGATTTAGTAAGAAATTACCTCAGCCGTGCCCTCCATGGGATGTTAGGCAGTATAGACTGATGGCCCTCAGAAAGTAGAAGCTTTTGAGTAACGAGTGAAATCATCCAATTCCATCGTTCCAAAAACCAAGCGAATTTTCAACTGCAATTCTTTAGTCATACATTTTGTTTTCCCACCCCAGAACTCAAAAAATGTTAATAAAAAAATACTGACGTTTAAAATGAATTGTTAAAATAAACTTTGCATTTTTTTTAATTCTACAATTTCTGTCTTATGTCACCATGTATTATAATAAACAAGGGAAAGACCTTGTGACAGCCTGGAGAGACAGCTGACAGGAGGAAAGAGACCCCATTGGGGCTGGTAAGGGTTAGCTACCCTTGTCGGCAGTATCCAGCTCTGTGTTTACAGGATGCTGGAGACACCCGCCCAAGGCTTCTAAGAAATTAAAGAGAAAAATACCCCTAGAGTCTGCGAGAGCGGGGGCGGAAGATGACTCAACGTTGGACAACACGGTTAACGACTTAGGAACGGAAACGGATATGAGTATGGAGAGTACATCACAAAAGACTAGTTCAAGATCTGCAGTTAACAAAGACATGGAACTCCAGGTTTGTGTCTGCGGCTGGAGCAAGGCGACAACGGTCAGGGGTTTGAAGATTCATCAAGGGAGAATGAAATGCTTGAGGGAGAAGGGACAAGGGCCTCGCATTGATCAGTACTTCTTACGAAGTCAGTCAAGTCAGTCGAATGAAATCCAGCGACAGGAAGCAAACCACAGTTCGCAGGATATCAGCACCCCTGTCATAGATGTGAGGAGGACTTGCATGGACACAGTTAGTGATGAACCTAATGATCCTTGTGAACCCGGTCAGACAAACCAGCATAAGAGAGAAAAGAACCTCAACGGGCACAAGCCTGGAGTTAAATGGCCAAGAGCTTGTGAGAAAACTGCATGGGACACAGTAAACACAGATCTCTGCGTTGCATTGGAAAGATTAAGTGGAACAGTTGAAAAGAAGCTGGATAAATTTGGGGACATCATCTACGCATATGGAAGTGAGAGGTTTGGAGTTGAAAAAAGGAAGGAAAAAGTACAAACTATTCCTGGAAAGTCTAGACGGCAGCAGGAGATTGAACGCTTAGTTAGAGAAAGGAGACAGCTGAGGAACCAATGGAGAAGAGCAGAACAAAGTCAGAAGGAGGGACTCAATCTCTTACAAAAGGTCATAAAAGATAAGCTTGCAACATTGCGCAGAGCTGAGCGCCTACGGAAACGCTACAAAAAGAAGGAGCGTGCGAGAGCTAACTTTTATAAAGACCCATTCAAATTTGTAAAGAAGTTATTCACCAGTGAGAAGAATGGCACACTAAAAGCATCTAAGGTTGAGCTGGAGAGATATTTGGAGGAAACACATACAGATTCAAAAAGGCAGGAGCCTATGTCAATTCCGTCAGACATCCCACCTATCAATCCACCAGAATACCAAATGGAGGACTGTGCACCTAAGTGGAAAGAAATAGAGCAAGCTGTGAAAAAAGCAAGGGCTTCATCATCTCCAGGGCCTAATGGAGTTCCGTACAGAGTGTACAAGAGTGCTTCAGGAGTTCTACGAATTCTGTGGAAATTGATGAAAGTGGCATGGGAAAAACAGGTTGTACCAAGAGCATGGCGCCGAGCAGGTGGAGTCTTTATACCTAAAGAAAAAGAGTCTACAAGCATCAGTCAGTTTCGTCCCATTTCCCTATTAAACGTAGAAGGCAAGATTTTCTTCAGCATTATTGCTCAGAGATTGTCAGCTTACCTATTAAAGAACTGCTTCATTGACACTTCAATACAAAAAGCGGGCATTCCAGGTTTCCCAGGTTGCTTAGAACACATCAATGTGATCTGGCAACAAATTCAATCAGCTAAAAAGGAGAGGAAGGAGCTCCATGTGACATTCCTGGATTTGGCTAATGCATATGGTTCAGTGCCACATGAACTACTTTGGGCAGCATTTGATTTTTTCAGTGTACCGATGACAATAACAAATTTAGTGAAAGCCTATTTTGGAGATTTGCAATTCAGTTTTTCAACTTCAGAATTCAGCACTACATGGCAATGCCTAGAGGTTGGAATAATGGCAGGATGCACCATTTCTCCGCTGGCTTTTACCATGGCAATGGAAGTAATCATTAGGGCATCAAAATGGGTAGTAGGAGGAGAGCGCTTGGCTTCTGGAATGCGACTACCACCAATTCGAGCATATATGGATGACATGACAACCATGACTACAACAGTAGCCTGCACTAATCGATTATTGGGCAAATTAACCAATAACATTGAATGGGCACGAATGCAATTCAAGCCCACTAAATCAAGGAGCATCTCTATAATTAAAGGCAAAGTAGTAGATAAAACATTCTTCATTAATGGTGAGGCAATACCAACAGTGTCTGAGAAGCCAGTGAAGAGTCTTGGGAGATGGTACGACGGGGATCTAAAGGACACAGTTCGTGTGGGAGAAGTTAGACAACAAGCAGTGGAAGGGTTGAAGAGCATAGACAGCTGCGCTCTACCAGGTAAACTAAAACTCTGGTGCTTTCAGTTTGGTCTACTGCCGAGGTTGCTGTGGCCACTGACTGTGTACGAGGTTTCTTTGACAACAGTAGAGAAGCTGGAAGCTTTAATCAGTTCATACATCAGGAAGTGGTTGGGAGTTCCACGCTGCCTCAGCAGAGTGGGACTTTATGGTAAAGGAATACTGCAGCTACCAGTCTCTGCTGTAACCGAGGAGTTTAAGTGCGCCAAGGTCAGACTGGAAATGACATTAGTAGAGTCACGCGATAAATGCGTAAGGGAGGCAGCACCTGTGTTGAAAACTGGAAGAAAGTGGGCGGCAAAGAAAGCTGTGGAAGATGCAAAGGCTGCCCTTCGAATTGGTGATATCATGGGGCAAGTTCAGCATGGAAGAGGGGGTCTTGGTTTCAGTTCAACTCCTCCTACATGGCACAAGGCGGCCCCAGCTCAAAGGAGGAAGCTGGTAGTCAACGAGGTGCAAAAGCAGGAGGAGAGGATGAGGTGTATAAAGGCCATTTCCCAGGCCAAACAGGGAGAATGGATGAGATGGGAGAGTGTGGAACAACGCAAGATTGGCTGGCAAGACCTATGGTCAATGGAACAGAGCAGGATCAGTTTCCTCATCAGGTCAACATATGATGTTCTCCCATCACCACAGAACCTAAACCTCTGGGTAGGAGAGGATCCCTCATGTCCTTTGTGTTCATCACCTGCAACATTAAGGCACATTTTGACAGGATGTAAGGTGGCTCTTAGCCAAGGACGGTTTACTTGGCGCCATGACCAGGTGCTGCGATGTTTGGCCTTAGCATTGGAAGACAAGCGTAACAAGACCAATAAGTTGCCACCTGTTCCATCAAAACATTACACACAAAAGACAACATTCCTCCGCCCAGGAGAGCAACCACCAAGAAAAGGTGTTAAAACCAATCCTCGCCCAGGACAACTGGAAGCTGCTAGAGACTGGAATATGCTGGCAGATGTTGGTCAACGGCTTATTTTTCCACCTGAGATTGCCACCACTAACCTTCGACCAGATATTGTCTTGTGGTCTGGATCAGCACGCCTTGTTCACCTGGTAGAGTTAACAGTGCCATGGGAGGATGCTGTAGATGAGGCGTATGAGAGGAAGAAACTGCGGTATGCTCAACTAGCCACTGAAGCGGAACAGCGAGGATGGAGAGTTCGGGTTTACCCAGTGGAAGTGGGTTGTCGAGGATTTGTGGCACACTCTACAACCCGGTTTCTCAGAGACGTCGGATTCAGTGGCCAAGAGTTGCGTCGCACAGTGAAGAACTTATCTGAAGCAGCAGAGAGGAGCAGCAACTGGCTGTGGTTGAGACGGAAAGATTCTGGCTGGGGACAGGTAAGTAAGCTGGGCTGAGTTGAGTGGGGGACGGAGGGGGGTGATGCTGGGACGCCAGAATCACCGTCGAGCCCTCTTGAGGTGTCGTGGGCTAGTCGACGAAACACTGAGGATGGAAGGTGCCCACTTGAAAACCCCAGAGATGTACCCTACTTAGCTCAATCCAGACGGTTGTCATGCTGATGCGCTGGGGAGGCCGCACTTTGGTTGATCCCCGGAGCCAGCATCGCAGCCGTTGTGTGTGCTGATGCGCCAGGGAGGCAAAATAAGCTGATCCCTGGAGCCAGCATTACACTTCAGCCATTAACACCAGACAGAAGGATATCTACATCATCATATGGAAGGAAACGTAAATGGATGGAGACACATATGGATCACATTAGTTTACTGTAAAGCTACGTCTTAGTTGGTGCTTATCTTGGCGAGAGCCGAGTTCAAATCAGCATGAAGTTTTAACATCTACTCTCGTGTAATGGAAATCATACACCAAAACTGTACACATGAGGCTGTAATTCTAGCGCTCTTGTCATTTATATGTCACAAGAAACCCTTTTTAGAATGGCAGCCTTATTATGCACAGTTGGGTGTATATTATTATTATTATTAGGAACTGTATATGCTGCAATTATTAATTAATTAATTTCTTAGCAGAAGCCTTTATCCAGGGCGACTTACAATTGTTACAAGATATCACATTATTTTTTACATATAATTACCCATTTATACAGTTGGGTTTTTACTGGAGCAATCTAGGTAAAGTACCTTGCTCAAGGGTACAGCAGCAGTGTCCCCCACAGGGGATTGAACCCACGACCCTCCGGTCAGAAGTCCAGGGCCCTAACCACTACTCCACACTGCTATATGAAGACAAGAAATAGTTACTCAGTTTCAATCTTGGAAAACAAAAGGAACAGCAACAGCACATTATTCCATTTAAATGTGCTCTGCTTCATCGGAATTCCTGGTCAGTCCCTTGCTTCTAAATGGTCCTTGGTGACACAGCTAGTGATTTTAAGGCAATGTTTAGCCATGCATGTTTGAGCTCTGAAATACCCCCACACCCCTGAAGTGTATTTCTTTGCAAACATATGTTCTGTTTCACTGATCTATCATCTAGCCCACTGTGTGAAATAAAACTGCTGGTTTCAGGCTGCCTGTGTCTTACAAAACAGACATGATTTTAGTTTTGCACAAAAAGTGAGAATGTAGAGGATTTGACATCTGCAGCTGCAATATACTCAATAAAACATAATACAGTTTGCCAACGGTTTCAACTTTCTCAGTGGTCACTGGTAACTAACACAGCAGTCTTCTCACAACACACTTACCTCCTTTCAGTATTGAACATTATATTACCACCCTGCACAACAAGCCCAGGTACACCCATCGTTTACACTCCATTAGAAGGTGTTCCGCAACAGAGATTATTGATCCAGCTTTACCTTCATGAAGGCTTTTGCTTTCAAACTCAAAGTGAAACAAGATATGTTGCCTCGTCAATTCGCTAGTCTAAGAGGAGGAATGATGAAAGGTAGTTGGCCTCATTCTTAACTCTTTTGTATGTTGCATACATAATATTCTAAAATCAATAGCTTATGTCCATCAGATGCCCTTAGAATAAGATCTAGTGCAGACTGGGGCATGGCCACATTCCAGGGAATATGCAAGCGCCCAAGGAACACTGAAATATTATTTTTGTAATGTTCAATTGCATTTCAAAACTGTGACATGTCACTGTTTTTCTTTTAAGCCTATATATTTTAAGGTGTTCTATATAAATCCAAAGTGAGTATTTGAATAAAGCTAAAATCTGCCTGATATTACAAAACGCAACTGAAAAAAATGATTAGCATATATTTTTTAAAGTTATGAATGTAATAGTAGAAATGAATAGAATAATTTATGAACTCTTATTTTGCTTTAACGCGAATGTTAACAGTTCCCATTTACAAGCACAGACTTTTAATTTAAGACAGGATTTGAGTGCAGGTTCGTGTATTTGTGTAAGTTTCAGTATTTAAGTGATCGTTAGGTCCTAAAATGTATTAGCAAATGTAAAAAGAAAATGTTTTAGTAATTAGAAATATTTAGTAGCCTACATGTGTTAATGCTGAACATGCTGTTTGTTCAGTA
The DNA here is from genome assembly GCF_902713425.1 of Acipenser ruthenus. NCBI lineage: Eukaryota > Metazoa > Chordata > Actinopteri > Acipenseriformes > Acipenseridae > Acipenser > Acipenser ruthenus. The sequence goes on from NC_081196.1 coordinate 58,124,443, forward strand.
ACTTGTTCACAATGTGTTCATACAGTTTATTCAAAGTCTCCTGGCTTTGTTAGAGAATAGCACAGTGCCTGTTGTTATTATGACATGCTAAAATAAAGTTGCTGGAAGTAACCAGTCTGCATCCAGTTGTGGGATTTCTACAACTTGTCATTCAAACCAGAGACTGTGTTGCTGTTGTGGTTACTGTATTGCTGCTGACAGCAAACACTATTCGCCATTATTCTTTTTTTTTTTTTTTACTTTATTTGCTATTCTAAATTTAAATAGATAGACTGAACGTATAGGACAGCGAGGAAGCAGACTTTAGTCTACATTGAAAGACAATGTTCAGAGGGCATGTACTAAAAAAACAGATTCTTTCATCAGGCAGAAAAAAGGTAATGGAACGTGGCTGTAAATTACATAAACGAATACTGTATTTACATATTATTCAGCAGATTGATTTGGAACAGATTAGTTTGAACGATAACATTCAAGGTCCTTCACCAGAGATTAGGGACCTCATTTTGACGGATTAAAAGTGGCTAGTGTAAATGGGATATTAAAGTGGTACTTGTACAACACAGTCCTCTTCGGCCCTTAAGTGCGAAGCTTTCCCAGTACACAATTGCTCTTTTAGCCCTTGTTAATGTGCTTGAGCCCAGCCTGGCTTTTGATACAAATCAGGGGACTGTTGAGATATATTGCAAGGGAATGTAGTTGTGTCTGAGACTAAATGCTGTGATAAAGATCAAGTGCATTTTCTTGATATGCACCATATAGATGTTATCCTAAAATTCTGCTGTTTTACGTTTAAGTATTACAAATATATCCTACTACGGTATAATACCCCTTTCGCACAGATGAGTTATGATGGCTCAGAACCATTTTGGTTTGTGTGAATTGTCTATACCGTCACAGAGCCGTCATATTTTATGCCGTCTCTGAACCACCTCACAAGGTGTGTCAGAGACAGCACTGAAGCGTCTTAACTGTCTGTATGAAGTGCTATAGTGGGCGTGGATTGAAAGTCAACATCCTGTGTGACTCCATGTATACCGGATGTGTTTGGTATTTTTATCATTGGTGTTTCATGCTTTCATTTTATTCAAATATTATGGCTAATCCAGAACGAGGTAGTAATTGGAGTCTGGAATAAGTTAAGGAATTGTTAACTTTAAGGGAGGAGGTGAATTCACAAATAGAAGGTATGTTACGTAATGTTGTAATTTATGTGCGAATCGCCATTGCCATGAAAATGATCTGGTGACTGACAGGTTTGAAAGTTGTACTCACATGATCCCTTTGGCTGTGTGAAAGGGTTATGATGGTATTATACCGGCAGAGATTGCACAATTGTTGTGCTGAGTAAATGGGTATTTTAAAGAATTTTCTCTGAGATGGCTCAGTAGCAGCATTTGTGTGTGAAAGGGGCTTTAGTTTGATAGCAGCTTTAACAGTTTATGAAACACCCAAGGGAGGGAGCACAATAGTAACTTGAGCTTTCTATCAACCTGTAGTTCATTGAGGGAATCCTTTGGACAACTGCACTTTTAAATTTGAGTCTTGAGTTTGATTTTGTGAAGAAGCCCTACCTCACCAGGAAAATAGATGTTTTTTTTATCCTAGAATGGATATATCCAGTAATGTATCTATCAAATCCTTACTATGGTACCAGAACATGAATACATTCCATTTAAAATTATTATTTGATAGCTTAATGGTTTGATAGTGGAGAGTAGGTTTGACAGCCTGTCTATAGCCCTTAATAAGGTGCTGTGAAGCGTACAAAGTGGCAGATCTATATACTGGCACCTTTTCCAGTGTGTTTTTATTGCATTGAGTGATGTCATTAACAGGGTCAGAAAACCACTCCTTAGAGAAAACACTAGCAGGATTAATAAAAATCTAAATAGAGCTGTTATATTGGGAGAAATTGCCAAGATGTCCTCTAGGAAGCTGTTAAATTCTGTTCGCCTAGATTTCCAACCAAAAAGTGATCATCTTCCAGTTTAATATATAGTCTCTTTTGAATGAGACCCTAAGAATGTCAACTTGGCAAATATCTTAATTAGCTAATCAATATTGTTCTTAAAATAAAATATTTGTGGGTTTTTTTTTAATTGCATTTTTATACAGAAAGTAAATTGATTTGTTCATTATATTATATAAACCCATTACTATAAAACATTTTTACAGTGTATAGCTGAATCATTTCTAACAGTGACTCAAATCCATAATATTTTATAACGCATTTGATGTATCTAGTTAGTGTAAACTAACCAAGTTTATCTCCAATGATTTCTGTAACCTTTAAGGCTATAGCAAGGTGTTATATTAAAAGACAAAAGAAGCATCTAATGATGTCTTACATTTGATTAAATTATTGACATTTTGCCTGCCACCTGGTTACTATGACAACTGCTTCCAGCCAATTGAGTAATTCTGAAAGGATTAATTGTTAATCTTGTGAATGCATGACAGGCGGGATTTGGACAGCTTTGTTAAAGTTTTCAGTGTTGGCTGGGGGTGCAGTAAGGGTAAGTGTTAATTCTTAATGTGCTGGAGAACAGGAACGACTTTAAGTCCCAGTGGGACAAGACTGTCACTTAGAAAATCAGATATTAGCAGATTACAGGATAAGCCTGGTGCGGCCCAGGGAACTGAGATAAATAGAGCTGGTTTTGCGGATGAAAAGGCGACAGGAAGAAAAACTGATGTAACAAAATTAACTGTCTGTTTTAACAACAACCAAATGTCAGTAAAAAAAACTTAAATACAAAGCTAGATCTTTTTTTTTTTTTTTTAATGTGAATTTTGGTTGAATGCGCTTGATTATTGTGCTTCTTCTGTAACAAATGTATGCTTCATAAAAGTAACTTTGAAGTATCAAGCATTATTACAAACCTAAATAAATCTTTGCACAGTCAAGATGCAGAATTTCAGGTCATGATTATTATTATTATTATTTGTTTATTTAGCAGACGCCTTTATCCAAGGCGACTTACATGATCCACCAGTGAAGGCCTACTAATGTAAACAAAAAGCCTCATCACATTGCATATCCTCCAACTGTACTAATTTGGCCGGTATAATATAATACCATCTGTCTTACTTTGGTACTGGATCCTCACAGCTTGATAGTGTCTTCCGAATTTGTAAATCCAAGTAGGCTGCGACTATGCTTTGTTGTGATATAGCCTGTCAAAAACATACATATTTAAAAAAAAAAAAAAAAAAAAGTCATGCTCGTCTATTAAATTTCACTACAATTTGAAAAATGTAGTACTGACAAAAAAAATCGTACTAAATCACAATCAAAGCTATAAATACAGCTATTACTTCAATCAACTAAACCCCCTCCATAAACTAAACACTGGTCAATTCTGAAATATATAATACTACATTCCTGCCTGTAGCTGTATTTTTTAACATGTAGTTTAAAAGCAATACCAATGCTTACATTAAAGTGAAAATGAAAGTCAGAAAATTCCTTCAGCTTTTTACTAGTACTATTTTGAAACTGTGTGTATGTTCTGGTAATTATACAGTAAAGAACTATCACTGTGTGCTACTTGTTAAAGGATGCTGGGAAGGCCAGTAGATTAAGATGTTTTTTTTACCTGTGTAACCTGGTTTTATACAGGCCTGGGTCTGAATGACTGACAGAAGAAAAGATGAAGCTGACATCTGTCAGGTTAGTTGACTAATAAGACACATCACATCAGTACTTCATAATGTGCATCATGGAATTAAAACCCAGTTATATTACTGGTGACCGATCTTAACACATTGTAGCAAATAAGTACTCTTGTGAATAAGCACCTTAATCAGATTGGTGAAATATCCCTCATAAAATGATGTAGGAACATGTGCTAGATTATTCAGATCCTTTTAGAATATTGTTTGAAATCTACAATCTATCCACAGGAGAAAAAAGTGGAAATACAATATTTAACTTTTCTGGTTAATTTATTTCGGACTCCCTGTTTAAGTGACAGTAAGACCCACTGGCAACATTTCTTAGTTCATGGTCTTTTTCTGATGATGCCATCCTATTATGTCTTGCCAAGGATACCAGCATGCGCCTCTGCACATTATTTCAATGTTAACTGGCTTGAAAGCTGCTTTCAAACATGGGTCACTTCATCAGGCTGACTCCTTTAAAGTGCTAAGATTGTATGACAATCAACAGTATTAAGAATGCACTGCAGTTTCTATTATAGCATTTTAATGATGTATTTACACATCAAGTAGCATTGCAAAGTGTGCATTTACATTTGTGATTGTAAATGGTTGGTGATTTGTTTTGTATCATTATTGATTGTTCACAACTAGCCAGTCATCATGCATTTTGGTCTATGCACTCTCAAAAGATGTAGTACCTTTTTGTTTTCTGAGCCCTAAGAGAGCTTATATGTGGTATTTGTAACCTTTAGTACTACAGTGACAAAAGTAACATTTTAAACTACATTTGAGAAGTAAACGACTTTGGAAGAATGTACGAAAACCACACTAAAGAATTGCATTTTAGCATAAAGGGCAGCAGTGTGGGGTCCGGAGGGCCGTGGGTTCAATCCCAGGTGGGGGACACTGCTGCTGTACCTTTGAGCAAGGTACTTTACCTAGATTGCTCCAGTAAAAACCCAGCTGTGTAAATGGGTAATTGTATGCAAAAAAAGAATGTAATTGTATGTAAAAATAATGTGATATCTTGTAACAATTGTAAGTCGCCCTGGTTAAGGGCGTCTGCTAAGAAATAAATACTATGATTTCTTTTTTTTTTTTTTTTAGATTTCAGGTCCAAGCAAGGTCTATTTACTGGATAGTATAAGGCCTTTTATATACTAAGGTTATGAAAACATATGTGCGTGTCATTACATAATAAATCCTTAATTATTTAAAAGATGGCAGTATTTAACTTATTTTCTGAAGTGAAAACACTGTTCCCGCCTACGATTGTGCAACTACTGTACTGCTGTCTTTACAGCCTCGTTTATCAAATCAAGCTATTTGATGTAAATAGCTTCACATTTCATGCGTCTATGGCTGGCATCTAGAACTGAGAAACAGCTCCTGAACTCTTTGTCAAAGTACCTTAAGGGCTTATCAAACATGTAAATTAAAATACAACATCAGTAATTGCAGTAAGAGTGATTAGACTAATCAAAATACAATAATAACAGCGCGCACGCACACACACGCACATATATATTGGAATATAATGGAAATCAAATATTGTTCGGAAAGTTCTTCCCAACACTGTTGCAGAAGTTCCCACAAATGTGTTGCACTTGTAGGTTGCTTTGCTTTCACCCTTCTGTCCAGTTCATCCCAAACCAGCTCGATGGGGTTTAAGTCTGGAGACTGTGCTGGCCATTCCATGATTTGAAGCCTACCGTCTTGTTCTTTTCTCCTAAGGTAGTTCTGAAATAGCCTGGAGGTATGTTTTGGGTCATTAACTTGCTGTAGGATGAACCCCTGACCATCTAGGTGTATACAAGAGGGTATTGCATGGCACTGCAAAATGCTGTGGTAGCAGTTTTGGTTCAGGGTGCCACTCACTCTGTGCAAGTCGCCGACTCTGGATCCAGCAAAAGAGCCCCAGACCCTCACGCTTCCTCCTCCATGTTTGACAGTTGGTGTCACACACCGAGGAACCATCCTTTCGCCTACTCGATGGCGTACAAAAACCCTACGTGATGAACCGAAGATTTCAAATTTTGATTCATCAGTCTATAAGACCTTCTTCCAGTCTTCAGTAGTCCACTGGCGGTGCTTCATGGCCCAGGCAAGCCTCTTTTTCTTATTTTGCCATTATTATTATTATTTATTTCTTAGCAGACGCCCTTATCCAGGGCGACTTACAATCGTAAGCAAATACATTTCAAGTATTACAATACAAGTAATACAATAAGAGCAAGAAATACAATAACTTTTGTTCAAGCAAAGTACAAGTGTGACAAACCAAAATTCAATAATACAGCAGATAATAGTGATAGTTACATCAGTATATGATTAAATAGTGATAGTTACATCAGGATGTGATTAAATACAAAGTACTACAGGTTAAACACTTGGCAGATTACAGTATTCTGAAGTACAGGATTAAATGCAGTAAAATAGGGGGCAGATAAGAGCAAAATAAAGCATATTTACATGAAGGGTGATAGTGTCCCAGGATACAAACAGAGGAGTTCTACAGGTGCTGCTTGAAGAGGTGAGTCTTAAGGAGGCGCCGGAATGTGGTCAGGGACTGGGCCGTCCTGACATCTGTAGGAAGGTCATTCCACCACTGCGGAGCAAGGGTGGAGAAGGAGCGGGCTCTGGAGGCAGGGGAGCGTAGCGGAGGTTTAGCTAGTCTTCTAGTGCAGGCGGAGCGGAGAGGTCGAGTGGGGGTGTAGGGAGAGATGAGGGTCTGGAGGTAGCTGGGTGCAGTCTGGTCAAGGCATCTGTAGGCTAGTACAAGAGTCTTGAACTGGATGCGAGCGGTGATCGAGAGCCAGTGGAGCGAGCGGAGTAGTGGAGTAGCGTGGGCGAAGCAAAGCAGAGAGAACACCAGGCGGGCAGCAGAGTTCTGGATGAGCTGGAGTGGACGGGTGGCGGACGCAGGGAGGCCAGCCAAGAGGGAGTTGCAGTAGTCTAGGCGGGAGAGTACCAGGGCCTGGACCAGGAGCTGGGTAGCATAGTTGGTGAGGAAGGGTCGGATTCTTCGGATGTTGCTCAGGAAGAATCGGCAGGTGCGTGCCAGAGTGGAGATGTGCTGGGAATAAGAGAGGCTGGGGTCCAGGGTGACTCCAAGGTTCTTAGCGGAGGAAGAGGGAGAGAGTGTGGTAGATTCCAGAGGAACAGAGATAGAGAGATCAGAGGGGGGGGAGGAGGAGGGAAAGAAAAGGAGGTCAGATTTAGAGAGGTTGAGTTTGAGGTGATGCGAGTGCATCCAGGAGGAAATAGCGGACAGACAGGTAGAGATACGGGAGGAGATGGTGGAGTCAGAGGTGGGGAAGGAGAGGAAAATCTGAGCATCATCAGCATAGAAATGGTATGAGAAACCATAGGATGCGATGAGGGGGCCCAGGGAGCGGGTGTAGAGAGAGAACAGGAGAGGACCCAAGACTGACCCTTGGGGGACTCCAGTTAAGAGAGGGTGAGGTGTGGAGGTTGCTCTGCGCCAGGTTACCTGGTAAATGCAGTTGGAGAGGTAGGAGGAGAACCAGGCCAGAGCAGTGCCAGAGATCCCCAGGTCAGCAAGAGATGATAGTAGGATAGAGTGATCAACAGTGTCAAAGGCAGCAGAGAGGTCGAGGAGAATTAGGACAGAGGAGAGAGAGGCAGCTCGGGCACACTTTAGTGAGTTGGTGACAGACAGGAGGGCGGTTTCAGTGGAGTGAGCAGAGTGGAAGCCAGATTGGAGAGGGTCAAGCAGAGAGTGGTTGGACAGGAAAGCAGAGAGCTGGCGGTGTACAGTCCGCTCGAAGGTTTTGGAGAGGAAGGGAGACAGGACGGTAGCTCTGGAGGGAGGTGGGGTCGAGGGTAGGTTTTTTGAGGAGGGGGTGATAGAGGCTTTTTTGAAGGAAGAGGGAAAGAGACCAGAAAGTAGAGAGGTGTTAAGGAGGGAGGAGATGAAGGGGAGTAGAGCAGGAGCAGCAGCTTGAAAGAGGTGAGTTGGGAGGGGGGGGATCTTAGCAATGGCTTTCTTACTGCCACTCAACCTGTCAAACCTGCAGCTCAAAGTCTTGTCTTCACAGTTGAAACTAAGACTTGCTTACTTCGACCAGTGTTAAGCTGTGCTTGAAGCTGTTGTCCTGTGAGTCGCCTATCACGCAAGCTGTTGACTCTCAGAAACTTGTCTTCTGATTCTGTTGTGGCTTTGGGTCTGCCAGACCTCTTCCTGTCAGAGTTTCCTCCAGTTTCCAAGTGCCTTTTGATGGTGTAGGAAACTGTACTCACTGACACCTTGGCTTTCTTTGCAATATCTCTAAAGGAAAGACCTACACTTTTAAGGGTTATAATGGTCTGTCTGTCTTCCTTTGTTAATTGCCTTTTTCTCGCCATTATGAAAGCAATATACTACTTCCTGCAGTACAATACTGTCCAAATAATGCTTAAGAGGGTGTAGTAACACAGTCTGTTCCAACACTGCTTTTATACAGACAGAGGGTTTGTAAGTAATCAACAAAAGTTGGGACACCTGTAGGAATTGTTAGCATCAACTTTCAAGGCTTAATTTACTTCCATTGCTGCAGAACAGCTGTAAGTTGTTAACCCATTACTTGTTCCCTGAAAAAGGCCTTTTTGTATAACTCTGAAACGTACATTATTTTTCAGTTTTTGGTAACCTAAACTTTTTTTTTTTTTAACCCCTGGCAGTTTACCGCTTACCTTTGTACCATTTCAGGTTATTCACTGGACTTGAACTGCTTAAATTTCAATAAAAACTGGAAAAATGGGGGTGTTCTAAAACTTTTGACCAGTAGTGTGTATATATATATATATATATATATATATATATATATATATATATATATATACATACACTGTAAACCAGTGCTTCCTTTCCATGGTTCATTGCCCTTTTAAAATTTAAACCCAGGACACAAAGCCTTGTTTTAAAGCGCTTACACACTATTTTTAATTAAAAAAATAAACACCTAGCTCTTTTTCAAGCACTAACTAAACACAACTGGAACTCTAAACTATAAAACAGGACAGCTAAGCTGTCTGCTTTTTACTACGGCTGTCCGCACACGCACACGCACACGCACACGCACATGCACACGCAGTCGCAGTCGGACTTCTTCACACACATCAGCCTGAAACAAACTGGCTGCACCCTTTTTAAACCCTGCACCTGGCACTGCTTTACAATAATTATCAGGTGAGGGTGATAATTAATAATTTAGTTTGGCAGGGAGATTAACTCTCTCCCTGCCACAAACACACATTTTCCCTACGCAGGGCTAGTTGCCCAATACATAGGGGCGGGACAGTCCACAACAAGTCATTATTAAATTCACCATGAATGTGTTATTTTTTCATGTTAGTGATTGTGTTCATAAAGGACTAATTAAAGTTGAATTAATCTTATCCTATTTGATATGCCTGTGATCACAATGTATTCGGGATAAATCTCCATAGAAAGAATTACTGGAGTGTTTTAGTGTTGAATAATTAGTATTTTAAAAACGTATTAGTTTAAATGCAAATTCAGCTAATTTACAGCAAACCTTCCCGCACACAAAAAAGAAACCTTATGCAGATACCTCGCCTAATAATCCTGAGAAAATAATTGTTTCCTCCTTACAATAAAAAAATAATGCTTTGACCCAAACCCCTGCAGCTATATAATTAATCTTTTAAGGAAATACATCCAGAACTGGCCTGCTGTTACTTGATGGTGGTTCTGAGTCATACATTTTAAAGAACACTAACACTGTTTTTATATTGGAGATTTGAAAGGGGCAAAGCACTTGCCTGATGTGTTTGCCACTTTGTGAGTGCCTGCTAAAAAGGTTGCTATTCATATAAAGCATAGCCCCTGGCTTTTAATCCCAGCATAGTCTGTCATTGCATTAATGAATACATTGGGGGATCAAAGGGTTGTGAATAGTTTCTTTGCTGTCCAGTTTATTTACCAAAGATCAGGAGTGTGCATTATTTTTAAATCTGAAAACCTGTCCCTGTCAGTGTTAACCAGCACAAGGAATTCTCAAGACATCCCAATGTATGTTAATGAACTTGTTGGTTGGATGGTTTTGTCTAATTCCATAAAAACAGTGAAAAAGAATGGGAGGTATGAAAAATATGGACCAATGGAAGTTATGTGTAAAAAGTGGGCAGGGTGGAACCCCGCTACTTACTCTTTTGTTTCTTTTTGTTGCTTAATGTGGTTATATACTAGTATTTTAAGTACAGCACATTGATGCTGCTATTTGAAAAATACAATCTCATTAAATTAAAATACATTAGATACTGGTATAGAACCAAAATATATATATATATATATATATATATATATATATATATATATATATATATATATATATATATATATATATATATATATATATTACTGTAAAAACATCACAATCCAGCTTACCCAAGCATCAACAACTGAATGCAAACACTAAGCAGCAATTTTCCATTACACTGGAACATCCTTTATTCAGGGTACACTTGCCTTTTCTACATTCAGTGTAAAATATCCCATTACCATCAGTGGAAGTGTGCTAAATATCCAGTGAAACAATGTGCTGTGGAATAGCTCTATAAATTGTGTATGTAAGATAAGACTTACATAATTAAATACAAATATAATATCATCCAATTTTTTTTTTAAGATACCAGCTGTAGCCAAGTAGAGCAGGAGTCCTGCAGTGTGGTGATATCACACTGGGAAGTTTTCTGTAAATGCGGTGCAGCTACGCGTGCCCTAAAGGGGCACCCCAAAGCTAATTCATCATGCTCACAGGAACTCTCAGGAGGAGGCTGCAAACATTTTCCACAGTGTCATAATTGCAGGGCGCATGAAAGGCTTCACTGTACATCACACTATTGTACCACTAAAATCCCTGAAACCAGAACTGGGGCATAAAATAGCCCTTCTCTTTGCGCTGTGACTTGCTGCAGTTTTATAAATAACCTTTTGGTTGGAGCAATGTATCGTCTTATAGGTCTAATTTAGTTTCTGTAAATTATAAGATGCATGGTGTCAAACAGTGATGCATGTACAAGCAAAATGTACATCTTTTCCCACTGTTAGATGTACCAACTAAATATAACTTACTGTTGAAATGTTATATAATGACATTTTCATACAGATGCACATGTTATGGTAAACATGAATTTGATAATGATAATTTCTGGCAAATACTCTTCCAAGTATGTATATGTATATATCCTATTTGATGCCTTTAGGAGGATTTTCCATTGACTACATTACATTTTAAACCTTGTCTTTTGGGGATGTGGTAAAGTCCACTGATTACTAACTCGGAGATCACATTGCCATTGATTCTGGGCCACCTTGGGGCTATCCAAAGACAAGACACAGGCTTAAACATTAGGGGTACACAAAATGTCCCCCCTAAATGTTCCCAGTATGTTTAATTTTTTAAATGTTAAAATTTTGTTCAATGGTTCCTTCATGCAACCTCTTGACGTTGACCTGAAGTATCTGCAAGGAACGATCATACATTTCTTCATTAACAGATATAAATAAATTATGATAAAAAAAAATCAAACTTACCTTTACCATAATGTGTGTTTTTCATATACTGTAGGAAAATATGAGATCTTCGAAATGGCAATACATATGAGGTAAGATTAGAAGTTGTAACTGAAGTAGTAGAGAGTAACTTTCTCTTCTGTTCTGGGGTTTCACGATTAACCAAATATGGATTTGAAAATCTTTTGGGACAATTAACATTGTGATTTTTGTAAGGGATTTAATAGCAAACAAGCTGTTGTAGTGTTGTTTTCATGATGTGACCCTTGCTTATTTAGAATGAATTTCCCTTAAGCCCTAAATGGCTTTCAGACAGAAACACGTTTAGACATTTTCACTGGGGCTGGACCAGAACATGCTTCACTGGGGAGAAAACATTCTGCTCAGGGAATAACCCCTTTGCAGTTCCTAATCCCTCAGAGAGCTTGTTTAGTTCTCCAAACATTCAGAACTGTAGTCTTGCAGATATAAAGTTGATGAATACATTCTGATGTGCTGTGGTTTTGTATGCTCATGTACACTTCAGGCAATTTTAGACTTTCCTGAAATAACATCCCCAGAGACTTTGTCAGTGGAGCTTTTTGAAAACTAACATCTGCTTCATTCAAAATTGCTTTAACACAATGGTGTCTATTTAATGATATAATCAACAGTAGATATCTAAATACTGTCACCCTCAAACATGTAAACCAACTCTACAAGGTCCTCTTCACACTGTGTGTTCATTGTTTTTAATAGTGTTGATTATTATTATTTATTTCTTAGCAGACGCCCTTATCCAGGGCGACTTACAATCGTAAGCAAAAACATTTCAAGCGTTACAATACAAGTAATACAATAAGAGCAAGAAATACAATAACTTTTGTTCAAGTAAAGTACAAGTTTGACAAACCACAATTCAATAATACAGCAGGTAATAGTGATAGTTACATCAGGATATGATTAAATAGTGATAGTTACATCAGGATGTGATTAAATACAAAGTACTACAGGTTAAAAACTTGGCAGATTACAGTATTCTGATAAGGTAAGAGGTATGCAGATTGTTAAAAACAGACCCCTGTATTTCTTTCACTATAAGGCATAAGGATGTTTTGCTGGACAGTGCATTACTTTTTTTTCTGCCAGTCCCATACATGCAACATTAATCCTGTGCACCAAAAAATATGGTATCAGTCTTTTTGTAGGTCCTATATTTCAGATTACATTCCAAAGCTTCCTAATCTGCTCATTTTAGCCTTTTCCCTAACCCGTTATTGTATATTCTACTCTGTGACAGTCCCATACATACAACATTAATCACTAATTATTGCTTCCCTGCTGGCAAAGTCTATTATAAGTTTCATGCCAGTACTCTACTGACCCTTAATAAACATAACGATGAATGCAATTATGTCTCTACTCATCAGGCAAGATGTCCCAAATGTCTGAAGGCTAGCTTTTCTTCTTGTTAACAGGCATCACTGATGTTTCCCATAGTATTGCACGTATTGCTTGAACAACACTTACCTTTATATGTCATTAGAAAAAAAAAAACTTATTCTGGCCTGGGCAAACCAAGCATTTGTTCTGCTTGGATAACAAGGGATTCTTTAGGCAACAGAGTGGCAGCTGGAGACGGAGCATCTTTGGACCTCTGTTCTGCAGTTAAACAAAGGCTCATTTATTCTGACTAGCAACATCTGGCCCTGTAAATAGCAATAATGAATAAACAAAGCCATCAGAAAGCCGATTTGGCACAGATTTCTGTTAACACAGGTCACTTATGGCTGCACACCAGCAGTGGTGTAAATATGGCTAACTATTAGTGAGAGTGGCATTTCTACATTAATAACTTGACTGCTGAAAATCTGTTGCCAGTTCTAATGCTGTTAAAGCTGCAGGAAATGAATCAACTGAAAGTAACATAAATGTTGCCCTGCAGTGAAGAAAGGCTGTAATTAAGCAGTGGGACAGGGAGTACCCTGTCGCTGGTTCTTGAGTGCATGTCTGCCTTTATGGAATTGGCTGGGACGCGCAACAGGAGACGCGTTGCTAGGCAACTAATTGAGGAGGTCCTTATTGGCTGGGGGGTGTGCCCGGGGAGCCTGCACACAGCTCAAAAAGTGTCCGCACCGCAGCTCGAGATTATTGAATGTCCATAGCCATACAGACGGGTGCTGAGTGAAAGCTTGCTGTGTTGACATAGAGGAGAGCGTCTGCTCCATGGAGAGAACTACCACATGAAACCCTTCCACTGCAAGGCGGTGCTCATGAAGGCATTGCCCAGCCGAGGCCGTTTGAAGAGGCCAGGGTCGCTGTGAGGATGCCAGGACTCCGGGAGCCCAGAAGTAGGTCAGTTTAGGGGATGTTGATCCTAAACAGTATAGAGAGGGTTTGCGTAGTGTAGTAGGTTCCTGGAGTAGGACGTTCCTTTTAGTGAGACTAGCGCTCGCCATTTCTGTGGCAAAGTTATATTTATTAAATCTGACACTTGGGCTACCATTGCTGGTACCCTAGTGGCGCACCTGTGTTGTAATTAAATCTGCGCGCCTGGTTGGCATGTCAACAGCCAATGCTCTGTGTCTGCCTCAGTATTATTCAGTGACGACCCATGTATGTAACGTTACCCTGTTACAGCACTTACACTGCGAAATGCTCATGCATAGAGTACATATGACAAGTTAATATTATATGGTGCTGTGACAGGGTGCTCCTGTGTGTGGGTAACCGTTAATATGCATGACAGAGAGACATGGGAGTTGGAGTTGAAACGCTGCTCAGGCGCACAGGATTTATTAACACAAAAGAACAGAAAGTAAACAAACGGGTCATGTGACTCTACGAACGATGGTAGTGCACAAAGGACACATATAGCAGGCTGTACAAAAGGCAAAACAAACACAGTACAAAAACTACAAATAAAAGGTGCCAAACAGGGCGAGCACTAGCCTTCTTAAATGAGGTGTCCCGCTCCAGGAACCTGCTACACTACGTAACCCTCACCATACATTATTTGGGATCACTATCCCCTAAACTAACCTACTTGTGAGCCGGTATTCATACGACGACTATTGCTGTTTCATACGGCCTTGGCTGGGCATTGCCTTCACAAGTACTGTGTTGCAGTTTCAGGGTTGAGCATACGCAGCTCCCCTCTGTAGCATGGCGGTGCAGTCGCCCCAAGCTATCTCCACCAGATGTTTTTAAACTGACAGACACTCAGTAGAGACCCGTCCACCTGCTGATTGAGGACTGGCACAGCCAATCACTTGCTGCCCCTCCTCTCAACCAAACCCAGCAGGCAGCAAACGCTCAATCGAGTGCCCGTCTGTGAACAATCAATTAATCAAACAAATCAACTCCAAAATACACACACAATAAACCCATTTCCCCATGTAAATTACACCAACACTAATTTCCACATGTGCAGAGCAATCACCCTGCTACAGGTGCTAATTTAAGTCAAAGGGGTTTTATGGGTGATTCAGGGTGAGAAATACGTAAAAGAAATGGTTGGGATAATACATTACCACATGATTGGTATCTTTCACGATAAAGGATAGACTGTCATCAGTGGTGTAAAATTCAGTAAGTGAAAATGTATAATTCAGCCTCCTTTCTTAGTCCTAAATATCTGAAGAAAACTTTGGTTCAGCTGAGTGCTTCAATACTCACCTAATCACCATTCACTTTGCAAAAGGTCTCCACCAAACAGACATGTAGCTTTTCAAAGTGCTACTCATTCCAGTCTGCAGCACTGCAGCTTTCCAGACAGGTTTGTTTGTCAGGCTTTCACCCACGATTATCCTCATAGGTGACAGTAAAATGGTTGGCAAGTGACATGATGGGTTGGTGACAGGAAGAATTATTAATGTGACTACAGGTCATGAATTCACGTTCCATGCCTGGGGTATGGAAGTAGGGCAGGTTGACAGTGCTGGAAGCCAAAGGGGTGTTCAGAGTCATCACAATCATACACATGCAAAATTAAAACAGGCTGCAAGGCTTTTCTTTTCCTTTTTTTTTTTAATTTAACTATTTTTGGCCGTATTAGATTTTTGCCCGAGGGAATCTCAAAAGATTGACTGGAGGCAAGAAATGACCAGGTTCGCTAAGTTTAGCGTGCATTCCCTTGTCAATCGCTATTTATGCATTTAGGCATCCTCTTTAATATCTGAAAATTTCAGCCAAACTAATAGTAGGATTTAACAGCCACGTCACCAAATAAATTATCCTAATGTTCCACCTGTGTATGTCACAGTCCATGCATAATGTGCACAATTTGGTAGCCTTGGGTTACATGCAACTATATATTAGAGTATATTATATAAAGTACGATAAACCTTGTATATCCCTACAGAGAATCACCTACATTGATTATTTTATTATTTTAAGATTGCAGTAACCCAGTCATGATTTTTGTATTATATTATTAGAAATTTAAATACAGTTTGTGTGTTTGTAACAGGGGTGTACTGTTACAGTATGCGTATCCATTGAGAAAAAACAGACAGACGGTTTGAGGTTGCAAACGCTACTGTCCAGGTTTTATTTATTTACAAGCAGTTGCAGTGATTGGTGGCCACCACTAGGGTACCAGAAATGGTAGCCCTAGTGCGGAAGGATATATATATATATATATATATATATATATATATATATATATATATATATATACACACACACATACACACAGGTACATGAATAATATACAAAAAGGCAAAAACAAAGTGAAGCTAGTAAATAAAAGGTGGCCAAGCTCGGACCGTGCGCTACTCCAACTAAAAGGGAGGTCCTGCACCAGGAACCTTCTTCCTGCAAAAACTAAATACACTTGGGAGGGATTACTATAAATCAGTGGTTCTCAAACTTATTTCTTCGAGGACCACACAATAAACAGTATAGTTGACTGAAAAATAAGCACATAAAAAAATCACACAAAACACATAAGGGAAAAAAACAACACACTCAACTTATCTTTGCCTTAAAAAAATTATTCTTCAAAGCTAATGCTTTTCAATAAACCAGGCAATAGCTTGTGTGTGTGCAAAGTAAATTAAAATCAGAATTATTAGTTATTTTACAGGTATGTAGGTTATTAATTGTTGTATGTGTGCATACCAGTACGTCTAGTACAAATCATACACCTGATCTCAAATAAAATAATAAGGCTCATTGAAAAGGGTTATATATTTCTAATGCTAAAGATTATTTTTGTTAACTAAAACAAGAAAAGGATGACTGGAATTAAAGACATTGTGGCACAAAAAAAAAAAAAAAATCACAAGCAACTCGAAATATTTCTTACCTTTGTTCATATGAAAAGCCCTGTCCTCTTACAGGACGATATACTATTGCTTTTCTTTTCAAAAGAATGTATAATAAAACTGTAGATTGTTTGTGTGCAAAAAATAACGGACTAAAGTGTTTACGAGACAAATAAATAGATGCTGACTGATGTTCTTGAGAGGCATCACATCTCACAACAACAAAAACAACGAAAGACACTGAAAGAAAAAAATACCACTTTTAACAGGAAGCAACTCGAAAAATATCTCACCTTTAATAAGATAAAAGCACTGTCCTTTTTCAAGACGGGCAATACACTATTGTTTTGCTTTTCAACAAAATGCATTGAAAGCATGCAGTGGCAGTTCAATAGCTGCTGTTTATGTTTTACTCTTTGCTTAGACGAATACAGAGGAATAGCAATACAATAACCCACACAGACCCCCAAAAACATGACATACCAACACAAAAACACCTTTCGTATATGAGAGTCGATTCGAAGTGGATGTATGCAAGAATTTGATGACTGCAGCTGTCCTCCACTCTGAAACTATAATTAAGGACTAACGTTCTGTTTAGTTCAATGACTGCTGTATTGATGGTCCCACCTCCTTCCCCCTTGGACTGCTCTCTAAATCTACACTTGAGATTGACAGTTGTGACTGTTCTATTGGAGACAGGAGCTGATTCAATGCATTTATATATATATATATATATATATATATATATATATATAAAATTGCCATACTCGTTATGAATATTCGTTTGTACTCATTGCTCGGGACAGTGCTTACTAACCAAACTACTTTTTCATGGTATGGTCATTTGGCTGGCTGAGCTACTGAAGGCTATAATTTGTGTAATTATTATTATTATTATTATTATTATTATTATTATTATTATTATTATTATTATTATTATTATTAATATTTAGTTTTCTTATACTACTCCTGGTTTTTTTTTTGTTTTGTTTTTCTTGAATGATTAATTTTGTAATCATACTAAGGCACTTCAAGGTGTGCATTGTGAAATTACCTCAGAGCTAGATGAATAAATCTGAGACCTATGAACTCAGCACTTTGCTACTGTACATTGAATTTGGCTGGGTTTTTATGCAGTTTAGAAACTCCTGATTCTCCATTGTCGTGAGAATGTGACCATTTTATTTATTTAGTACTATACATTTTAAATGCTGCTATAATATCTGTTAAGGACTGTAATCCCAGGGTGTCAAATAGTAGTAAGTTATACACTGAACATACCCCAGCTATAGCATAATAATGCTCATCTCCAGTAGTGTCTGGGCTAGGGGAGTGAAATAGGAACACAAATAATTGCAGGAACAATTTATTGTCAATGCAGGTTTCATTGCATTTTTAATAATTAGGTTCTAAGCGAGACTATTCACTTAAAATGCAACTGAAAGCACAGTTACTGTATGCAACAGAGGTTTCACTAAATTTCTTGACAACTCTCCCAACTGATAAACCTTAAAGGCAATCATACTGATCCTGTTGCTGGTGTCAGCTGTTAACATGGCAGAGTTACAATACAAAGAATAGTTGCTTTTCAGAGGCAATGCAAATTTTGAAACAATTGCAAGAAACAACAAGCAGCAGTAATTATGTATCTAAATCAGGCATTTGTTCGGACAGCCAATGACAGCTGGCACCTGCCGCCGTATGATAAATGGAATGGATTGTCCTCCAGCACTGAATTCTTGTAGTTGTGATTGAGAGACTGAACAATAATAGATTTGGAATGTAATGATTAGGTGAATGGGAAATATGTTTTTTCTTCAAAATGAGTCTGCATATAAGACACAATTTGTATTTCAATTATAAAAACAGACTTTACAAAAAAAGGGGGGATTTAAGAAATACTGAACGACTTCACAGTTAGGAGAAATGTACAGTCACTGCATTCTTATTGGATTGTCAGTTCTAACTCTATTGTGAGAAAGCTGAAAGCAGGCGATTGGCCTGCTATTCCATGACCTTCACCAGGAGGTCAAAGGTTTTCTGCAGCTTCTGTTGTGAGAAACAAAGCATGAACATGCGGAAAATTAGCTGTAGATGACAAGAAAAAAAAAAAAACAGTGGATACATTTAAATTCCTTTCACATTTTTATCCATTAGACCTTGATATGTAAGTCCAATCCAATAATATATATATATATATATATATATATATATATATATATATATATATATATATGTTCTAAACGAGCAGCTGTTATACATACGTTCTTACCTATTCATTATGCTCTGCAGAGATAGTACAATTAGAGGAAAAACAATCTTTAGGTCCATCCATGTGGCTGAATTGTGAAAACTTTAGGGGAAGTGGACAAGACCTGGGGCCGCAGCGTCCATGTGAGCATAGCTTCGGCTGAAATCCAAATAAGTATTACTATTACTCATACCAAGAACTGATCATTGGTATTAGATGAATATTTACTGCATTCTAGCTCTGTGTTCTTTAAACCATGCATGTGTGAGACTGTTCATGTTTTTTTGTTCTATTTATTGTGGCACATGGTTCCAACAAGCATGTTGACCTTACACAATCATTCCATTAATATACAGAATGGTGGGCACACAACAAAACAGGATATTGTTTTTTTAGCATTCCAAACTACCAGCAGTCTTATTTTTTAAGCATTTGACAGTTACTGTTGCATGCTGATCTCATATTGTGCACTTATCACCAAAAACACTTGGTGGTGACAGTGAGCGTAAAATGTTGTGTCTTGATATGGCCAATGGGCTTACTAGAATGTTAATGCAACAAATTGACTTGATCAAATGTCGACACCATTAGTTTCTGGAAAATATTTTCACTGACAGCATTTATGACTAGGATAAAATATGTATTATTCCATATGATCTTAGAACCAACCTGCACAAGGACATATTTGTGCAATTTCTCAAGGGGTTAGGCTAAAACCATCTAAACTACTTCCACAAGTAACTGTCAGATGGGAACAAGTTCTAATCGCTTCATGTTGAACCAGATTTGACATCCCAGCACTAAAAGGGTCAGTGTTATGCTATGAAAATGCACATCTCTTTTTGTAAGTTTCTACCCTTTTTCATTCAAGTTACAATAATTCATGAGGTAGTACTGCTTTCAGTACATATTCCCTTTTGATAAACGCAAGGAGTACACTATAATGCCATCTCATTCAATACTGAAATGCATTTCACTGTTTGTCGAGAAAAAACAATCTGCTATAACTCAACTCTGTTACATAACCTCAATCAAATCACTTTAATTGTGACACAAAAACAGAGGTGCTGAAAAAACGGTCAAAGTAATGGTGTATACGTTATACGGTATATAAACAGAGAGACAATACAGCATGCTAGTTCAATAGTGATGACAACATCATTTTAAAAGTGAACCCCTTTAAGGTGATGTGGCTTATCTTTGTTACTAATGTGATTTTAAATGCAATAATCAATGTGCTCTTCCCCAAAATGTGGACAGTATATGCCAACTATCATGTTAAAATTGCAATGGCAATTTTAGGAAGATAAAAATAAACTTTTATGTGATTTTAAGTCATATCAACTCTAGCCTGATTAATTATTTCTTCCAGATCTATCAGCACCTAATTCAGATAACCAGAGACAGTAGCTGGTTGATTCGTATAGTAAGGGCAATAAGGGCAAGCATTTATCAAGACAGTCAATAGGAAGATTAAGACTGTGTGTATATATACTGTATGTATGTATAGTCAGTATGTATATCAGTTAAAATTATGCATATAAAAGTTGCTCCTGGTATTTTGTACAGTGTAAGATACAGTGGTCTTTGTTGTTTTTCTTGCAATATTAATGTCATGTTGGTGGGTATGTATTTAAAAAATAAATAATATGGCAGAAACGCAAATGTAATCATTTATGTGAATACAATCATTTTTTTCAGAACTATGAAAACATAGAACTATACATACTGTAATAAAACGTTTTATGCTATAAAACACAGGATTTCACAGCAGTTCTTTATTTTATTAAAACACATATAACATAGGTATACTTTGATTCTGTGTTCATTGAAGTTGTAAGAGGACAGTGCTTAGGACTGTCAGGGATACTGTACTGACAGTGCTGCACTTCTCCCTCTTTAGTTCAGAATATGTATCTCAATTGGAGTGCTTGTAGGTCAATGCATCACAGTATCAGTTTCCCATTTTTTCAATTATTTATTTTGCCCTCCTAATCTCAGATTCCTTAACATCCCATTATTGCCAGATACTGTGGTGATCATGATTGTTCAGGGATGGGTCAGTGCTTTCATAATCAGTCATCCCCGGGCCCATTACAATCATTTCATGACATGGTCTACATTTGAAGCTGGTTCTCAGAGGTGCAAGGTTTCATGATTTTTCACAAGCATGTCCATTCCTTTTGTACTTAAGAAGAGTGACCTAAGAGGTTGCATTCAAAAAGGACATACAGCAAAGATACAATAAGGAAATAGCCAGTCTGAGGAAATGCATTCTTTGAGCTTCTTGCACTGTATGTATTGCTTTTCTAAACTTAATGCCCTGTATTTTATGCTAGATAGAGCAATCCAAAAAGGACCCTGAAGAACACTGCAGATGCAGTGGCATCACATTCAAGCTTACAAATGCCTTATATTATTGAGCACAACTTTTCAGCTGCATCTTTCTTTTTTTTTTTTTTGTAAGACTGCATAGAGTGACTACATGTGTGTTTTATTTCAAACTCAGTATGCCACTTATGGTTGCAAAAAATGTACAGTTTTTAAGTTGAAAAATGGTAATGTACAGTAGTTATCATTTCATATAGTATTTAACTATATGGGGCAGTACTGTGTATGTATATGTGAAGATGAGTGTTGAGGTTACATGTACAAACTACTGTTTATGGGAGTCATTATAGTGACATAAAATAATCAAAATATTGGTAATAGTTTATGGAGTAGGTGTTAAATGTTGGGCCATTTTTCTATCAGTTTTAAAAGCATAATGGCTCTGGTGGGATTTCATTATCAGATTACCACTCTGACCATGGACTCTCACCTTTCACATGACTGTTAATGTCGACATGGTTTAGATTCAGTCTACTGATTTAATTCCATTTCTGATCTGCCACGCATGGCTGACTTACAGAGGGGCCATGTTATTATGCAGATCATCTCAAAGGAGAGCAAGGCGAGGAATATGTAAGTTGAATATGTAAGTAGAAAACTGAGTAAGTTGAATAGCTCAAGGCCTAGAGAGATACGACCAGGGAGAATCGTCTTAAACCTTAACCTTGGGACCTGTTTGTATAAAGGTGTTAGAAAACAGAACATGTTCAATGGGACACTAGCCTCTGCAGGCAATAGATGCTAAAAAATGAAATCTGAAAAACAATTTGAAAAGAATAGATTCATTGTGTTAGACACTAGTTGAAATGCTAATAAAAATGGATGTAGTGGGTATAGTTACACAATGAATAGGCTGACAAGGAAATGCAAACTCGCTCAAATGAAGACCGTTGTAAAATGATTTATGACAGTACAGTACAAGTTTAATTCTCTAAGCTCAGCCCATTCATTTCAGTGTGCCGGTGCACCAAACATTACGTGCATATTACTCAGGCACCATAAAAGCCACCTACATGGTCTTGTTTAAAAGTACAGACTCTGAGCTTTCCAATGACGTATTCAGTGTTTGTAAGCTGTACTCCTAGCCGGAACTATGATCGCCTGAAGGTAAGCCTCTCATCATGTGACATGGTTTAGGTTTCGTTTTGACTCGAATGCTCCGTCATTTTAGCAGCTAGAGGGTTTCTCCAACAATACCAGCAATAACCGCAAACGTAGTTCAGAAAGAGATGTGCTAGCGAAGCTGCAGACCAGAGAGAGAGAGAGAGAGAGCATGAGAGCGTGCGAGAGAAAGAGTTTTATCCATTGTGCTTGTGCCAGACAGGAAGTGCTTTACAGAGTGGCACAGAAAGTAATGGGACACGGCTTGAACATGTAAAATTGAAAATAGTTCTCTTCAGTGTTCCATATTCTGTTTTGTTCAAAACAAAGTTGTGATTATGCTCGGTTGGTAAAAGTGTTTTTCAAAAGTTGTTTTTCGCACAATTTGCTTCATTTTTCTCCATTGTTCATTTCATATTGAAGTTTATTTGAGCCATCTACGATTACAATATATATATATATATATATATATAGCAGTGACCAAACATGATTTTTTTGGAAAAGTTTTTTTTTTTTACACATATATTCTCATCTCTACCACATATAATATGCCTGTTGCAACTTACAGTACATAATATGAAAGGAATTTTTGTGGCCTTTCATTTGATATAAGTTACATGCATGCAGCACAAACTATCCAATAGTTAAACATACATAAACGAAAACAGTGAAAAACAAGCAAAAATAGGGCTGAGTGTAAAGAGTTAGTTTGCAATAAAAAAAATAATAAAATACAGGGAAATTAAAAAGATATTGTCATCATAAAAAAGAACCATTATCACTCAAACAACAAAGTCTCTTTTGAGGTCCTGTAGTTAGAAAAAAAAATCCTATAAGATGATAATAGATATTAAAAAAAAAAAAAAAAAAACATTTAGAAAAAAGAGACAACGGTAATTTGCTACTTCATTCTAATGGTTGCAAAAGTGAGATTAAATGTTCACATTTAGTTTAGAGCTCAATCAAACATCAGGAAGCAACTTTAGAGATCTTTAAGAAAATGATAGGTCTTAAGGAACAACCTGTACCCCACCAGGATAAGCTACAGCTAGATGTTTAGCATTTTACAGCACTGGGAAATCGCTCTGGATTGTATGGTTATATGTGGTTATCCTGTTGTTTTAATAAGTGGTGGTTGATGCAATCCATGTAGATTACCTGGTACTTTAAAAGTATGTAAAATACATCCAGCTGTGGTTGACTTCATATTAGATTGAACTGCAGCATCTGAAGTACAGATTTTGGAATAATACTGCATTGGCTGGTTTGTGGTTCACTTCCAAAAGAGGTGGTGCTTGTATAATTCCAGTTCTGCCATTCCTATGATGGTTTTAAATTCCACAAGGAAACATCCTTAGACCATTTTATAGTTTTCAATGCTGACAGTATTTTCATTTAAATGGCTGGACATGATGATCTCAGACTTGATGATTGTCTTATAGGCATTAAGCTTTGGATAAAACACAGCTCAGTTCAATTATACATAAAACAACCAGAGAACCTAATTGGATCTGACAAAAAGGCTCCAGAAGAATTACATGTCAGTCAACAAAGATTAATATATATATATATATATATATATATATATATTAAATACATAATTAATTATAATTAACTCTGTTAGTTAATATGAGTAGATATTCTGTCTATAACAGCCTGATTGGTCTGTTTTACATTTTGGTAAGTTCAATTCATAATTTTTTAAACAATTAATTGGTTTGGACTGAACTCACGTTGAGTGTACTATGTACTACATTAATCACAGATCCTTGTGATTTTAGGTGTAAGCAGGCACATAAATGTTGCCACTCAACACATCGCGCTACAGAGGCAGTCCCCCATGCCGATAAACCTACTGAAAAGGTACAGTTATTGATTAACAAAAATAACAAACATCCCACCCACTGCGTCTATCCACACCTAAATGGCTGACCTGCATAATCACCTCTAGTCTGCAAAAACAGCCTTCCCAATTCTCCCCTCCCTCCATCATTCCTATTGACATGAAAGGGATGTACTGCACTACCACCACTTGCCATTGAATTACAATTCAGAGGTGGAACTACTTTATACAGGCAATTGCTTTAAGTTAACATGTTTTTTTTTTTTATTAGCAATTGTAAAAGGCAGGCATATTGATCATGGGTTCAATAAATCATTATGTTGTTCCAAGGGCACTTATTTCTTTTATAGCCCAGTCTTTCCTCTGAAATAAAATATAAATATATTATGGAAATCATAGTTAGATAACAGACACAAAAAGTAATAACAAGAGAAAGGAAGAGCACTATTGATTAAGTGATTTGTTCTTCAGATCTGTAAAATGGTAGATTATCCTCCCTGTTAGAGCTGCTGTTTTTGGAGCATCTGTATATTTGATTTGATCAAAGTTGTGCACTTGTCTGTGATTGCCATTTACTATGAGTGGAAGGATTCATTACAACAATTGAAAAGCTGGTGACCCTGTCTGGTGTTAATGGCTGAAGTGTAATGCTGGCTCCAGTGATCAGCTTATTTTGCCTCCCTGGCGCATCAGCACACACAACGGCTGCGATGCTGGCTCCGGGGATCAACCACAGTGCGGCATCCCCAGCGCATCAGCATGACAACCGTCTGGACTGAGCTAAGTAGGGTACATCTCTGGGGTCTTCAAGTGGGCACCTTCCATCCTCAGTGTTTCATCGACTAGCCCACGACACCTCAAGAGGGCTCGACGGTGATTCTGGCGTCCCAGCATCACCCCCCTCCGCCCCCCCTGGGAGTTTAGTAATTGCAAAATATAAGCATATAACCATGGAGAGCGTGTCATAGAAACCGAACTGTTTAGCTCTTCAAATAATGTGTTTAATTACTTCTTTCTCAGAGATATGTCTCTAGGTAATTAACTAAATCTCCATTACCACATGCATAAGGTGCAAGTACAGTACATGAATGGGTTGCCTAATGTAAAATTGGAAATGGAAAAGGTGGTTTTCTCTCCCGATTGGGACAATGTATGGAACAATACTTTCTCAGTTTCCAAGAATCCAGATCACCAATTAATACACTTTAAACTTATTCATATGCTACTCCATGCATATTTTTTTAAATGAAAAGGTCCCCTAGTCCGCTCTGTGCAGGTTGTCAGACTGGTGCAATGGGCACATACCTACACATGTTTTGGGAGTGTCTGACTGTGGCTGCATTCTGGGACAGTGTAGCTCCAAATATTACTGAGATGATGGGGGTTCAGATCATAACAAGATCTGGTTGTATTTTTATTGAATGATGACTCCTCCCTATCTTAACACCAGGGCAGGATACTTCTGGCAGGGTTAACCGCAGCCAAGAAATGTATTTTACGGCTCTGGATAGACCCTACTCCTACTCCAGGTAGTGGGCTCTCAGACTTCAGAAGCATTGTTTTTTTGGAATGCTTCACAGCCAGGATTAATAAGGCACGTTTGACAACTATACAGGCATGGAGTGCAACTGCTGCCAATCTGGCTACACTGATGATGAAATGACTTGGACTTCCTTTTCGTTATTTTTTATACTTATTTTAATTTCTAATTTTGGTATGTAATTTTATTTTTAGATATTATTATTATTATTATTATTATTATTATTATTATTATTATTATTATTATTATGCAAAGGTTATAATCTGTGACAGGCTGGAAGGCAGGTGGTGGAGCTGGCTGAGGAAGCCGCTCCTGTAAACTCTGCAAGCCTCCTAGAATATCTCATCTCCTAGGGCAGAGGAGGCGTGCTGCATCCCCAAGGTGTTTGTCCTGTGGGAGAAGCATCCCTACACAGGACGTGCAAGGGTGGATCTTCGACATTGCGATGCATGGAGCGTCTGCACTAAGGGAGCATCGATGCATTGAGGTCCAGGGGCAACAAGGCGCCGAGGCTGTGGGGCACTAAGGCACAGAGAATACCGATGCAGGGAGCGAACAAGCGCAGAGGGTGTCAAAGCACGAGGCGTCGAGGCTCTGGGACCGAGGCTTTGAGGCGTAGAAACACAGAGGGCACCGAGGGTATCGATGCAGGGAGTGCCTAAGCACCGAAGCACCGAGGTGTTGAGGCTCTGGGGCACCGAGGGTATTGATGCAGTGAGTCCCTGTGCACCAAAGACACCAAAGCACAGAGGCATTGAGGCTCTGGAGCACTGAGGGTGTTGGAGCACTGATGCACCGAGGGCACCGATGCAGGGGAGCGTCCAAGCACCAAGGGCGCCAAAGCACCGGAGCACCGAGGGCGCAGAAGCACTGAGGCATTGAGGCTCTGTGGCACCGGAGGCACCGAAGTGCCAAGGCACCGAGGGAACTGAAGGCACCGAGCACCAGGGGCGTAAGCACTGAGGTTACTGGGCCAAGTGTCTAGTCTGGACCGCGTGCAGTCACACAACCGGTGCCGCGCAGCTTGCAGCGGTGTGGAGCACTGCCTACAGACAGTATCAGTCTGGACTGTGTGCAGTCACACAACCGGAGCAGCGCGTATCTTACAGTGTAAGCACAGCCTACAGACAGTACACAGAAAAAAAGATAGACAGAAAGATTTTTTTTTGGTTTTGTTTTTTTGTTTTTTTGTTATTGGACCTACGCACTGAGGTGGATGGTCAAAGTATGCAAGTCTACTCTTCAGTGGGCTGTTCAGACCCAGCGGAGGAAGCACACATTGTATTATTTATTTATTTTATTTTTTTAAATAACACACACAGCAGAGTGGGCGGGCAAGGTCAGCCCAGCGGCGTCGACTCGACAGTGTGTGCAGCAGAGCCGGGCCCCGGTGGAGGAAGCTTCTCTCTTTTCTCTCTTTGTTGTTATTATTATTATTTTTTTGAGCTGCAAAAACCAGAGGAAAAATACAGAGATCAGATGCTGAGGTTAGAAAGCAGACTACAGTTGGCGAGCGATGCAGGCTGTTAAGTAAGATTTTTTTTAATTTTTCTTAACGGAGCGCAGATGCGCAGCATTTCAGCTCAGTCCTCAGAAGCCGAATTTCTGATTCCAGGAAGTGGAATTTAGCAGAAAACTCGAAGTGAGAGCTCTTTTACAAAGAATCAATCACGCAACTGAAGAGGTTAGTTATACCTACCTTATCTACCTGATTGTGAGAAGCAAAAGAGACTATGATCTCCGCAGAGTGACTACTTAATCCCTTGGTAGGTGGGACTGAGGACGCCCCCCCCCCCACGGAAGGGCCTATTGGCAGCTGTGACATGAAATGCTCAGTAAATACCTGACCTGTGGTAGGCATCTCCCAAAAGTATTGTTGTTGGTCGTCTTCGAATTGAAAGGGAACCTTGTCTACAGTATGTGATATAAAACCACATTCAGAACACAGGTCTGTTTGTTGTTTTTTTTTTTTTTTACAATGGGTTGTATGTATAATGTAGAACTTTTTTGGACTAGACAACTTTAAGAATTTGGTAATGGTAGGCTATTCAAAGAAACAAATATGCATACGTGCTTATAGCATGTGGGCATGCAGCCACTAAAATCCATGCATGCTTTGTCTTTTTAATGCAATTACAGTATTTAACACAATTACATCTAAGCCTAAGGAATGCAATACACTGGATCATATTTGCAAAACATTTACTCAAGTGTTAAAGTATGCATATTTCCGTTAATGAAAAATACCTGCTAATGCTGTAGGAGCTCTTAAAAAAAAAAAAAAAAAAAAAAAAAAAAACACACAAGTTTTCTTTAAAAAATAAAACAAATAGTATTTGATCACCATGGTAAATGTTTTGTGATTATGCCCAGTGTATGTTACATATAATGTGTTTTAATGTTTTACAAACCACATTTTCAAATAGCATGTCTCTCGTTTTAAAACCCTCCTACTCATTCTAGGTTCTGGATACAACATGGCCTATTTTAATGATCTTCAATGTATTTTGTATTCTGCTGTATGTGGTCATTTTAATAAGTGGATCAATACATAACACAAATTAAAAAGAAAACAAATACTCTCAGCGAAGCATCCAGTTAGATGAACATTTTACTTGGTAGTCTCAGATACAGACATATAGCATCATGTTTAGCTAAAAAACAACAAAGTTAACATTGAACATCAAAATATATGTCGATGAGTTGTCATTATATCACACCAGACTTTAAACTCAATGCCAGAGTTTTAACAACAACGTTTCCACTGGAGGATGCCAAAACTGGTGAAAACAATGTCATTTAAGTTTCTCAAACACTGAGCTGGCCCGGCCCGACCCGAGCCCGAGTGCTTGACACAGAATATATACCCGACCCGACCTGAACCCAACACAGTCGGGTCGGGTCCCGTCGGGTTCGGGTCGGGTAGCCAGGCTTTACTGTGTAGGCCTATATCAGCTTCAAAGTGTTCCATTAGCAAAAAGGTGATGCATTTTTATAACATAAGCTATGTGTCTGTTGAACAAATGTAGGCAAATTAGTTTATAAGTTAGAATAGGAAAAAAATCTATCTGCATAAACATACAATATTATCTCTGAACACTATCATATAATCACATGTTGTTAAAATCTAGCTTATCAGCTGATGCTAAAAGCTGTTTGCTTTTTTATATAAATAAGAATAAGAAGAATAAATAATTTGGTTTTGTTTCAGCAGATCTTATAGGGGTTATACCTAATTCGCTAATGTAATGTTACCTGTTGTGCACTTCAATATGTAACCCCTTTAAATAGCCCTCTGATCCTGAGCACCTTAGGAGCAGTTTACACTCACCTGAAAAAAAAAAATCCAGTCGAGTTTGATTTATTGAAAATAACTCCATTGGTTCAGTGCAACAGATGTGTAAAAAATCTGAGCTCCTGTAAATGCTCAAGAGAAAATCTTGTTTTTTACTTTTGAATCAGCATCCCTATGCATATTGCAGCCAGTGGGATTGGATCTGGCAAAATGATGGAGGAGGCTGTGTGGTCCAGTGGTTAAAGAAAGGGGCTTATAACCAGGAGGTCCCCAGTTCAAATTCCACCTCAGCCACTGACTCATTGTGTGACCCTGAGCAAGTCACTTAACCTCCTTGTGCTCCGTTTTTCAGGTGAGATGTAATTGTAAGTGACTCTGCTGATGCATAGTTCACACACCCTAGTCTCTGTAAGTCGCCTTGGATAAAGGCGTCTGCTAAATAAACAAATAATAATAATAATAATAATAATAATAATAATTAATCCAGACTTTACTATAAAACAATAATACTTACAGCCTTAAAAGTATATTATTGTTTGCTCTGCTCTTGAATATCTGAACTGTGTGATAGTGCAGCAGATAAGATGGTTATATAATGGTAGGAAAATAATTCTGTCACAAACTTTCGTAGAGTACCTGTATGTTTGAGAAGCTGAAATATGTATTTTAGCAGCAATATACATTACCTTGTAAATGGACGAGATCCAAGTCACAATGCTGTGAGGCTGTAGAGAGTGCATTTCAGAATGCTGGTGGTTGTCCAGCTTCTGCAGGGCCTGTGATCAAGGTAGCTTTAGATTGCTGGTGGACTAAATATGGCTTCTTGCAATCACATGTCTAACAACTCTAGTATATTTCATGTTTGGGTGAAGGTTGACCTGCTCCATCTAGTGACTATGACAAGGGTACTTTCTTTTGAAACATCGGTGTAATGGACAGTAATGACAGCATCTTAGTGTGGAGTAATGGTTAGGGCTCTGGACTCTTGACTGGAGGGTCGTGGGTTCAATCCCAGGGGGGGAACACTGCTGCTGTACCCTTGAGCAAGGTACTTGTAGATTGCTCCAGTAAAAACCCAACTGTATAAATGGGTAATTGTCTGAAAAAAAATAATGTGTAAAAAAATAATGGCATTGTAGGTAAAAATAATGTGATATCTTGTAACAACTGTAAGTTGCCCTGGATAAGAGCATCTGCTAAGAAATACATAATAATAATAATAATGATAATAATAATAATCTTCTGTTCTTGAGCTTGGTTAGAAACTTTTGCAAAACATGGGTCAATGACCTTCTTGACAGTTGATAACTTAGTCTTAAAATGACTTACCATGTGTCTACCCATAGCCCTGTTCTGGCAGTGTCAATCTCTGATTATCTACTGCTCCTCGACAGCTAAAGTGTTCACCGCACTGCACAAAAAAGTACCTTCATTTGAGATGACATGCACTGTCATTGATGTTTCCTCTTCCTACTTCTGAAATAATGCTAATATTCATTCTAGTTAAAGGAAAATAAGAAGTCTTTTGAAATGTAATTATATTTGTTTGGTTTATTGGACTACCAATATTTTTGCTCCAATAATAAATATTTGCTTTCCAGCAAAGGTTGTACCATGTATACAGCAGAGTAAAGATGGTTCATGTTATGTTGCCTTTCATTTAATATCTTGATTACAAAAATGACATATTATGTTGCCTCAATAGTTAATGTAAGGCTGAATAAACAATTGAGGAAAAAAAAAAAGTTCTGCATTGAACTATTTTAATGAGCTCACAAGTGTACTAGTTGAAAATACACAGCATTGGCATTGTTGACAACTTAAATGCAGATTTGGACCCAGATATGTGTAGGATGTTATTATGGTTATACAGTAGTCTCTGCATATAGAAACACTTCCTAAGAGAACACTTTGCCTAAGGGAACACCCTTATGGTGAAACTGATTTTTACCATTGTAAATGCTCCGGCTAAAGGAACAGGAACTTCGCTTAAAAGAACGCCTTCTTGGCACCAATAGCGATTCATTCACAATGGATACAGTACTGTTTTGTAAAAAAGCGACTTTTTCGAACGTATCTTAAGGGTCACTGATTGGTTTATTAAATCTTTCCAGAACTGCCGTCATATTATTGAATTATTTTGTATTGTGATTTCCACAAGTGCACCACATCGCTACAAAATAAAACCTGGCATGTAAAAAAAGGGCAACATGCACCACTGTTTCTCTTTCTACACAAAGTTGGAAATTGTTTGAGCTCTTGAAAAAAAAACCTGAGTCAGACACAAGTCGCCGAACAATTTGGTGTTTCCTGTTCTGTATGTTAAATAATTTGCATGTCTTGTATATCGCTGCTGCATTTTGTAACGTGTGCAGGGGTGCTGTGTTAATTTAGTTTGACAGTTAGTTTATTAACGTTAAGTTAACCCTAAGGGATGCCCATTATTTTTGCCTCTGCCATTATGATAACACACCCGCCAGCTAATTTCATAGAGTGTAGCGATGTAAGCTTCTTGACCGTCTTATTTTGCTTTAGTTTTATTAACATTAATTTATCTGTTACTTTATTATTATAGTTTATTAGCATACACTTGCCTATTGTTTTGCTTTTAGTTATTTAGTTAATTTCATATGTTGCACGTGCATCATGATAAGTAATACATACATATTTATTTATTTATTGATTGATTGATTGATTCATATTGTGTCTGGTGGCTAAATCCGTCTTAGTGAACACTTTGGTTATAACAACACATCACTTGCTTCCAGAGGGGTGTTCTCTTAGCCAGAGACTACTGGACCATGGTTCATGAAACATTAGCCACAATTTTGCAATTAAAAAAAGCACAAGCACATTTATTTTTGACATCACACTTAATTTCTATTTGTTTTATCATTTGATAAAAACAAATAGATAAATAAAAATGCAATGTTCCCAGTCATTGCTTTTAGTTCATTGTAGAAACAACATATGGCATGCCTGATCCTTAAAAATAACATATGCTTACAAATAATAAACTGGGACTTTCAATCAAATTAATTTTCCTTCACAAACAAGTTTGGATATGGTGACAGGTGAGAAGCAGGTCTCATGCACAATATTACAAATATAAACAAAGTGCCAGCTGGTATTAGGTGCTATGTTTAGCTGCAGGGCACTCCCTGGCTTACTTCATCAAATATGTCACTTTATCAGCATGGTATACTGGGAGGGGTATGCTGTAAATGCTTAAACTATAGGTTTATTACAGTTTAACCTGAAGATTGTATTGCTGCTTTTACATATAATGATAAATAAAAATGATAAAATCGCTAAAGAATAAGATCTCAGTCAATGTAATTATACTGTGTGTGTATATACACATTGGTCCATCTGTGATTAATATACAATATATTAATCACAGATGGACCAATGTTATAATTTTAAATGACACATTACCTTACAAACTGGATTATTCCTTAACCGAGTTGCTTTATTCAAGAGTTACCATATAAAGACAATGGCAGTTCTATCCAATTTTGATTTTCTCATGGACAAAAAAAACAAAAAAAACAATGTTTACACATGCTGAGTCAAACTGTAGTTCAGTTCTATCTGATCTTTGGTAAAGAAAGTCAAAATAATGTGAGAAAATGTTTCAAGGAAATGCTGTTTTTAAACAGGGACATAGTGGAGGTAGACGCGTCACACTTTAGTGTACATATACCTAAAGAACCTCTTATCCAATTGTGTTGGAACTTGTTAAGAACAAGATTTATCTCTGGGTGTATGGAAGAGCCCTGCCTTTTTGTCTGCTTGACTGTCTGTACTTCATGTCACAGTTACATTTTTACATATATCTAAATAAACAATTGCGATAACATTTGCAATAAGCATTTATTGGTACAAGTTATTGTGCGTATCAAAATCTTAGGGTGCAGTATATGGAGTTGTCTGTATATATTGCACTAACATTAAGATATTAAATGTATTACATGTTCTATGTGGGGAAAGGTGTGTGTGTGGGGGGGGTGGGGGGGGGTACATCTTTATTATACCTACATATGTATTGTATATTTTAAAGACATAATGGTCTTGAATGAAATGTAAAGAAAAAAAGCATATTTACAGTTAAGGAATACCAGAATGTTAAACAATGCTGAAGCAACCCCATCTAGTGTTAAAGCAGTAGAAATAAAGATTTCATGAATAAAAGCTTGTAAAGCTAGAGAAATGGTTGTACCTTTTGAGCCTGTCTGTAATTTATTGATATGCCTATTGTAGACAGATTAAAATCTCCTATTATACTTTTAGCTGAAGTGTATGCAGAAAATATTTTAGGAAAAATGTTACTATTTCCATTCATACTATTAACAAAAGTCTTAGCTGAAGGCAACTAATAACAACAGATGTAGTTGATGCACCTGATATTTATGCACAGGTTCTTTTTATGTTACAGTCATTGGTATATAGTGGGACAATGCGGTTTTATTCAATGTCTATACTTTGTAAAAAGAAAACACAAAAGGACCTTTGTGCTTGTGTTTACTCTAGTCTGGGGGCTAACCAATAAAGTATTTAACTGTATTGTACATAACTGCCTTCCCAATCTTCAAATAAAACAGTTATGACAAAAGTTCAATTTTGCTGTTCAATATTAATATGTGTGAAGAGCTACATGAACCGTGCTATTCTGTTTGCTTTCAGAGCAGTGGGAAACACTGAGACAGATGGCTTATAGGCGCTATCTGTGTTTGTAAAATGGTATATTCAGCCAGCCGAGACAGCAAAACATGTTGTCTATTAAATATTGTTTTGTGAGTAAGCACTGTAAATAGAAAAGATTCAGGTTATTCCTCAACTGTGAGAAAGTGTTTGAAATAGTCTTCATATAGTGAGGAACAATGTTAATGTATGGGGTTATGTATTTTCCACAAGAAGAAACAGAAGACGCACCTGCTTTTCCAGTGTTTTGATAGTTTGGTTTACTAAAATAAATCCCTTTTAACTTCTTATCAATTATAACGCTCTAATGGCCAGGGCGTTCACTGATAGTTGATAGTGTATTCCAGTGCAAATGCAGTATGTTACACAAATATGTAATATAATGTACATCAGCCAAAACAGCATCTCATTAAGGTTGTCTTCTCAGTAGGGCTGTGCATTGGCAGTGTCTTCATGATGCGATGTGTATCGCGATACGAGTGTCACGATACCAGACATATCAGGATGCAGTATGAAACATACAAATGACAACATTTGTGTCCTTTTTGATAGTGCATGTGACAGCTTTTAAAAAAATTGAGTTCTCGAAAAGGAGATTCATTTTAAACCAAATACTGTTGGTGAATACTACCCTCTCTCGCTCTTTCGTGACCTTTTGTTTTACATGCCGGTATAAGTCAGTCTTCAACTGTGATGGCAATGATGATGAAGATGATTTTAAACTAATGTACAATCGGGCTTATGGTGTCCTTTAAAATTAGATGTGTTGTATTCCCTGAGTACTGGTACTTCATTCTTGCCTTATTGTTTAGACACAACATGACTCTTAGCCTAAGTTCTTACTAAGTCCTTGATCAAAAAAAGTAATCAAGTAAGGCCACACTGTTAATTTTAAAAATGCTGGAACCCATGGCAAATTTTCCAGTGTTGCCTTCCTTCATTAAATTAACTGTGATGATCAGACCAACAATATAACCTGCCTCTGTCAGCTCTGCCAGGCTGCTCGAGTACATACCAATACATTGTAGTCTTGTATTTGCAATGTAAACACTAACACATACCAGTAATCTATACATGAACATGACTGTGCAGACCACCATGTGTGTTTTTTTTTGTTTGTTTTGTTTTTTAATGTGAAGTTTCACATTTAACTTTTAAAAGAATTACGCCACAGGGATCACTGTGTCGATAATCATATTGTCATGAAAAATATCACGGTTCACTGCATGAAAAAAGTAGTATACCATTTATTATCCTTGATATGGATCAGTTTTGTAGCAGATATGTACAATATTTGTGACCTGGTTCTAGCACAGATTTCCAATAAAAGTTTTAGATTTTACTTGAAAGATCAATAATTTGTCTCCTGCAATCTTACTTTGCTGCATAGATTCCTTTTTTCATAAGCTGTCATGTTATTACCATTATTCTGCATCATATTACACATTGTGCCAATGTATTAAGCTTTTTCATGTTTTAATAGATGCAATCGGATGCTTATATTGGGTTTCTACACAGACATACTGTAGATTTTTACTATTCTGTTTTCATATTTACCTTGCATAACGTTACAGTTCTTGCACTGTCAAAAGCTTAGATATCAAGGTGAGGTTTTGAAGATACATTTTGTAATATACAAGAGAGCTACGTTGGTTTATTAACCAGTGCATTACTTTATTACAAAACTGTATCTAGGTCTGCATAAATAATATTGTGTGCATGGTTATCCCCACAGGCTGCATACATTACCTTTACCAACACCTGTTTGTGGCATTCTGATTATTTAACTTACTAAAAATATATACATTTATTCTTTTTCCCCTAGATGGCCCCCTTGGTCCCAGGGGACTAGCTGAAGCTACAGAGATGTGTACCCAAGAGTGTCTGGTACTGGGTCACTCCGATAACTGCTGGATGCCTCCTAGCCTGGGATGTTACCAGCAGCCCAAGTCCCCCCTCTTGTCCTTTGAAACTCCAAAGGAATGGGCCAAGGACACATTGGTGAATGGACATACATTGACCAGAACCTGGAAAGAAGATGGCAACAAAAACCAATTTGGTGACAAAAAGCAGTATGGAAATGCAGAGGGCTATTTCAACAATGGCAGCCACATGGCAGACATTCCTTTGGCTAACTTGAAGTCTTACAAACAAGCCTCAGTAGCTAATAGTGCAAAGGAGCACCAGCTATAAGATGTGCTCCAATGACCATGTGGTCAAACAGTGGAAGCCATAGGGGCTTTTGAGGTAGATTCATGCTACTGCTGTGTGATAGAGAAATATGTAACCAGTAGTCCTAGACCTGTGCTTTAGCATCAAGTATATTCTACTTTATGTTGACACTTCAGAAGGTATTTTACACAATGGCACCAGTTTCTGATTATGCATCTTTGTGAAATACCTGTAAAACTATGGACAAACTATTTTGGAAGTAATGTCTGTGAACTTCAAAAAAAGAACTAAAGAGATATTATGGCTGAGAAATATATACAAATATTGTGACGTGGTTGTTGTTGAGCTATTTTGGGACTATGTTACTTCATCCAATGAAAATGCTGTTAACACTGTTAGTGGACACTTGTTAAGTCTGTCAATGTTAAAGTGTTTGTAAATAGGACAAGTTAGTACAAACCAATTTTGTGTACCTGTAATACCCACTTAACAGAAAACAGTTTCTTGATTGCTTTTTAATTAGTTTGCTTTCTGTTACTAATTTATTTCTGTTATATATATTTGTAGTCTTACTTAACCATCTTCATACACTGAAAATGCTTGTGAAAAAAGTCGATTGATCTTTGTGACCTAATTCTATGCTTATAATTGAAACACAATGCTTGGGACAGGTTTATTTTTAGATCTATTTTTATATAATTAACTAAATTAATTATTTGTTAGTTCTGTTGAAAAAAAAAATCATTAAAAAAATATCCATTTATTTTTCTCCACTGAAAAAACACTCATAACAGTAGCTAATTTAAAGTGATGAGAAACTTGTTTCCAGTCAGCTATTGTGTTGGTTTATGGTGTAGATTTTCTTGTTGAAATATTACATCCAGTCATACAGAGAAACCTACATAATTTGTGTTTCAACTCAAGTAACCATAGGATTCTTCATGTGTTGCATTCATGTCTGTGATAACCATGCATTCTCCTGATTGGGGTTGGGGAGTGGGTAAATGTCCAGCTTTTTCAATTGTTTGTTACCTTAGTCAGTAAATGCTTGGCAGGTACCAGCATCATATTCTCTTGATCAAGGATAATTTTATTATATATATATATATATATATATATATATATATATATATATATATATATATATATATATATATATATATATATATATAACATCTCAAAGATTATTTACATAATCGCAGAAGCACGTGCAAAAAAAAAAAAAAACAACCCAAGCATTTAAAAACATTTTGTTAAGGCATGACAGCCGATTTAAACAGTGCAATAGCATGCAGAAATAGCTTTACAGTTAAAAACATGTATTTTGTGCCACAATTAATCATATGATTTAAAAAAAAAAAAAAAAGTTAAGTTGTAAAGTACAGAGTCATTCATTTTGTACAGCACATCATGTTTTATGTCACAGTATATATATATATAAAAAATAAAAAAAATTCAACATGTGGGTTGGGGGTGAATTGCTTACTGCAGTATGTTTGTAAGTTTGTGGGGGTGTTTGACATCATAGATATAAAACAGTTAATCTATGTTACTGCTATACAGGTATTCAGCTCTTGCAATAAATGTTTAGAATAAAATATTGTGGGGCGTCATTACTTCAAGAATGTAGTGTAATAACCAATGATTATATATATATATATATATATATATATATAGAGAGAGAGAGAGAGAGAGAGAGAGAGAGAGAGAGAGAGAGAGAGAGAGCATCAGTAAACGTATCACTTATATTTGAGCAGCAAAAAAAAGTATCACTTATATTTGGATAAAATTCACTAGATGCGATTGAAAAATTACAAACTCTGTTTTAGAGCAAGTGCAGTGACTATTGTGCTGATTAACAATTTACATCACAAAGATGCTGCAAAATGATCTGTCGGTCTTGGGCAGGTGTTGTGACTCTTGGTCTCCCAGTTCGTGGCCTATCATTGACAGAGTGTTTCTGGTTATACTGTCTCGTTAGGTTAGAAATTGCTGGCTGTGAGCACCCAAGACGGCGAGCCACAGTACGCTGCCCTAGTCCAGCCACCAACAAGAATTGCAAGAAGGCACTGCTCTCTTGACAGACGTGGCATATTGTTTTTTAGTGTGATTTTCTTTATTGCTTTTATTCAAGCTTGCAATTTAACAGCTCCATATCCAGTGTCCAATCAACTGTCTCACTAATTAGGTGATTAAGTGCATATGCTTCAGACAGAGTCACTCAAGCGATTAAAAGAAACCAAAAACATTTAATCTGTGTCCATCATTTTCGAAAATAAATGTGTTATAATAGTGATAAGTTTCTTTTGATGCTTGGTATATATATATATATATATATATATATATATATATATATATATATATATAGTTTTTACACCTTATAAGAGTACAAATATTCTCACATGTCCATTATTATTATATTACTGTTAATCTTTATTCTGCAGCCACATTATATGTTAGCTTCAGTGAGAAGTGAAATGACCGAGGACATGCAACACTAGCAAACAGTTTAACTTAGATAACAAGGTGCATGCTGTATTAAGGTGAATTCGACAACTGAAAGCTACAGAAACACCAGTACAAATAATGTCCCTTTTATATTCCATTCAAACCTTTTATGTCAAAAGAGCATTTACATTATGTTAGCTATTACATCTTCTTACATATTTTATTTCCTAAACCGTTCTGTGCATTTAACCTTGAAATGTGTTATGAAAAATGACAAAAGCAGAAATTAGACAACTAGGAGGCAACTAGCTGGTGTCAAACATTAATACATCTTTAACTTTAAGTACAGGAGTATATTCACCACAAATGAATATTGTTTTCTACTATAATTCATTTTTAGAAATATCTCCTCTGAATCGTTCAAGCGATTAGATACCAGTAAATATCTCTTAATCCTGTCAGATTCCAGAACAAGACCTAACTGTGACTTGGCACTGACAGTCAAATGTATTAGTACATTCCTTTTTTTTTTTATCTGTATTCTTTTCAAAGATGAGTGCCCACGGTGTTGCTCTCCGGGTGAAT
Source organism: Acipenser ruthenus (assembly GCF_902713425.1). Taxonomy (NCBI): domain Eukaryota; kingdom Metazoa; phylum Chordata; class Actinopteri; order Acipenseriformes; family Acipenseridae; genus Acipenser; species Acipenser ruthenus. The sequence goes on from NC_081196.1 coordinate 58,163,231, forward strand.
GAGGGAGACTTGGCAGGTCTGCAGATACCATGATTTCAAAATAAAAATACATGTTTACTATCACACGTGTTTAATTGAAAACTGCACATTTGAGACCTGAATAACTAATTGAAGGTAAGATTTACAGAATCAACTTACAATAACAAGTGCTACAGATGTGGCTCTTCAAAGCAGACCAAAGAAAACCGCTAATTGATGCAACTAAACTTTAGATTAAACTAATGACTTGAGCACATAAAGTGTTTGTAATTCAGTTTTCACAAATGTCAAAAATTCAGAATATAGAAATGTGGTCCTACTTCACAAATCACTTTCAGAATAGTACCATGCCCCTTATTTATTGATAAGACGGCCACAGGAAATATATATATATATATATATATATATATATATATATATATATATATATATATATATTTGTAGCAGCTTCAACTTATTCTAAGCATTACCTGAATGTCTATATGCGCACAGATACAGAAACACAGTCAAAAGTGCCTATTTTCACTAACACTAAGAGTAATTACATTTTATAAATCTAGCACCTACTTTGTTTGGGGGGTCTTCAGAAAGAGCATGGTGTGTATGCTTGCTGTATTTGATGATCATTTTGGACGAGGTCTTTCACATACTGTGGATGCTTCCTGACTGTCCTTATCTCCAAGGTATTGCATGCAGTTAATATAGTTTATTAAACTTAAACCTCGTTGTACTTGAGCAAATACTTTGGTTAAGTCCACAAAATAACACTCACTTATGTGAGGCAGTTAAACCCTCATGCTGTGATTTTGAAGAGTTTCAGCTGGCCACTGACCAGCGAAGAGAAAGTGGGAGTCAGAAGCTGCTAGCAAATCAGAAGCAACTGACATTCTCTATCCAAAAACGATAGCCCTAGCATTTGTCTTTGCTGTGGTTTTGATGAACAAAAACTGTTATTTATTGCTATTGCTATTTGTTAATGAAGCATTTACAAATATTTACATTCATTGAACAATTTTAGCATATGTGACTGCAGTGTTTCTTTATATTCATAAACATCAATTATGTTAATACTAGCCTTTGCAATAGAGCTTACTTAAGACTTATATAAGAACCGTGATTTGGAACGTGACTTCATTAACTTTAAAACTGTTGTGAAAAATAGATTTGTTTGAAACTATTTTTTTTTTTTTTAATACATTGGACTACACCTCATCCTTCATAATTTCTGGAAGTAATTTCGTTCAGTGTGTTTTGTATTTTGATGTGCACTTATTAATTTTGCTTCCGATTAACCACCTGTTTCTAACCTGTTTCAAATGATATGGGATAAATTATTAAACACAGGTAGGAAATATGGGCTATATATTATTTAGGAAAACAGTTTTTCTTTTTTAGAAACCTGTAATATTTTAGATCAGCACTAAAGTTTATGAAGCCGGTAACATCAGTGGCAAAACAAGCACTGGAGCTGTCCCAAACATTATTTGCCAGCTGCATTCAGTGCTATCTGCATGACATATCAGGGGGGGCAATAAATATGTAACTTTGCATACTGCACACATTGTTATAAATGCAGTTATTTGCTAATACAGCACATCATTCAAAAGGATGAACTTTTCACAATATCAATTAAGTTTAGGTAGTGACAATGTACAAGCAGAATGATCGTACCGGCTTCATACATTTTAATGCTGCTCTGAAAAATTCCTACAAACAAAAAGTGTCTCCTTAAATAACATAAAGCCCATACTTTGTACCTCTGTTAAATAATGTATTTCAAACCATGTAAAATGTGTGACATATATGGATAAATGTACGGACAGACAGACACCAGCATATATATCCACAATCTAATACTCTCAATAATTTTGGATACATGCTTTTAATGCCAATTTGATGTGTATGGATAAATGAAAAGTCTGACATACATATACATTTAACTGTCTCTGTGTGCCTGTCACTGGGGACTTCCTCCCCTTTTGGGGATAATAAGGTAGATACAAATGCATAGAGTCATAGTCACTAGACAGAATGCAAATAAGCTGCATATTTTAAGCCAGTGGAGATAATACAAAATGTGTTATCGTCTACTTAATATCCATTTAATTTCTATAATCATGTAATATTATAAATTAGAGCACTGCATTACCATTAACATGGTAATTTAAATAGCTGGCTGAATATAAGGGTTCATAAATGTCTTTAAAATATAATTAGTTTAGTGAGAAATAAGCTTATTTTAAGAACAAAAATGTGCATTTAATTAAATTAGCTGTCATTACACTCTGCTGATGTGTTTCTGTGTAATAAACTGTAGCACAAATAGAGAGGTGGATAATTTGCTAATCTAGTTTTAGTACACCAGTGTGCAACAACAATTTGAAAGCAATTAGTAAACAAAGATTTTTAGTTGATCACAGGATCACTTGATCCCTAAATGAGCAGGCGAAAAAGAAAAACAATTAAATGTATCAAAGAACATGTTGAACATACACAACCAAAAAAAAACAATCATACAGTATTATTCAATATTACATGACGAGGGAATACATTCTCCAAATACGATCTGGCACGTCCTGCAATGTGTGTACTGTACATTGGGAACTTGCAATAAGGAAAACCTTAAAAGGAAGGGTAGGCAATTATCCAAACCTGTACATTCATTTTGTGATGAGATCCAGACAGAAGTCTAAAAAAAAGTAATAAAATTGGCTGTGTTAAAAAATAAATAAATAAATAAAAATCTTGCCCCATAACATTGTGCTCTAATGGAAGTCCACTGTCCACTGGGTCACTTGTGCTGTTTTTAATTTTTTTTGTTGTTGTGTATTTTCAGTTTTCTTCTGCCAAGAAGGAATAATGAAATGCTGCTGATTCAAAGTATTGTGACATGTTTGCGTTGCATTGCTCTTTCCCCATATCAGTGTATCTCTGTCTAATGGAAGGTTACCTAAAACAAGAAAAGAAAGAATACTCTTGCTGCTTGCCATGTTCTGTATACAATAAATGATTACCCCTGAGGGTTAACAAATACAGAAAGATGCAAAAGCTGTGCTGCAAAAATATCAATTATTTATAAGAGAACAGTGGGCAAAGTTAACCCTTGTGCTAATGAGAAGAAAACGATCAGTCTGTGTACATGCACAACATATTCCAAATACTTCAGTGTTCCAAATAATCTGTTTACATTGAAATGGAATTGAATATTCCACTCATACTACACACACTGGGCAAGTGCAACGACTGAATTACAAAGCAAGACTGGCATTACTGCGGAAGCATCTGTAGTAAACTTAGCAAACTTCAACCCAACACTTTGAATACAGTATTATTCATAGCAGTTAGAAGGGAGTTTTGTTTCTCCATTAATCTTTGTATACATGCTATATTTCTATTTTGTACTGAAGCAGCAACCTGTCAGCCCCGAATATACACGCTATTTCTAATTAATGAACAATATTTAAGCCCAATGTAAATGTTTCTTTTAAACTGTAAGGTATAACATAACAGCACAAATATAATGCCTAATAGCTGCTGTAAACAAGCTTCAATCATTTTTATTACAATTTGTATGATAGCTTCTGTAATATTGCTTTAAAAACCCATCATGTACAGTAATTTCCAGTATGTGGAAGAAAATGTTCACCTGAATACAGGTTGTTAACAGCAGGGTGCAATTTTCAGATTGATTTAGTCAATATACTATCCAAATAATAACTGCTACGGGAACGACTGTAGGTGTCTAGTGGAACAAGTTATTATTATTATTTATTTCTTAGCAGACGCCCTTATCCAGGGCGACTTACAATTGTTACAAGATATCACATTATTTTTACATACAATTACCCATTTATACAGTTCGGTTTTTACTGGAGCAATCTAGGTAAAGTACCTTGCATAAGGGTACAGCAGCAGTGTCCCCCACCTGGGATTGAACCCACGACCCTCCGGTCAAGAGTCCAGAGCCCTAACCACTACTCCACACTAACATGCTGGTCATTACTGTCCATTACACCAGTGTTTCAAAAGAATGTACCCTTGTCATAGTCACTAGATAGAGCAGGTCAACCTTCACCCAAACATGAAATATACTAGAGTTGTTAGACATGTGATTGCAAGAAGCCATATTTAGTCCACCAGCAATCTAAAGCTACCTTGATCACAGGCCTTGCAGAAGCTGGACAACAGAAGCTGCAGCTCCCCAGTGTCCATATTCTTTCAAATCTGTGGTCATTTGGCTTCTCATGTAGCACCTTTTCATGGGCAAGAACAAAATAATTTTTTTCCCAACCAACATAAATGTGATTGTGATTTTATAAAACCATTTTTGTTGTTGTTGTTTTATTTCTACTGTAGAAAGAAGGGAAGAAACGTAAATGCAGAAGTGTTACATTTGACTTTATTAGTGACAGCGCTTCTACTCTTAAAAAAAAACAGTTTCTGGAAACTAAGGTCCCTTAAAATTAATTAAAATGAATGTTGTTGTTAATTATATTTAATCATAGTTGCCTTGTTCCATACCCAATTTGACCACAGTGTACACCCTGTCATAATTATGAACAGCATATACAGTACATATACTCCAGATACCAGTAGCATGTGCCTTTCTTGGCAAAACATGTTTTTAGTCCCCTTGGTAAGTATAATGGTACCAAAGACACAATACTGGTGCATTGCATCACCTCTAATTTGTAGACAGCATAACTGTAATTGAATCTGTACAGGGCATTTTTATGTACTAGGATAACAAGGTAAAGTCCAGTAGTTGCAGTTACCTGCTGGCTTGACTGGTGGCTGCAGCTTGAAAGAACTACAGAAATGTATTTTTAAAAATGGTTAGAAGACGGGATACATTATTACTTTTCACTTGTTTGCTTTAATGGGCTGACCTGTGTATTTCCTGTCTCAGTATATAGTGGGGTTATTGTTGATATTGACATTCCAATTCAAGGAGCAGTTGACATGGAAAAAATGTCAACGCCCACCCTATTTTAATGCCTTGAGCTGGATCAGACGTCTGTCAGTGATGTCACTTGGTTGGAAAGCAAACATCATGATGACTAATGCAGCCTAGCTCTATAAGGGTGGCAGTAGAGTGATTGACTCTGAGCTCTGAGATTGCAATTCCAGCCAGGACTGAGATGAGGAGATCACACAGGACTGGTGATGTGGAAGGGAATGTGAACCCCCTCTTGTGACTGGTAATTTGAGACGGTAGAGGCTGGAGTATAAGCCTTGAGGTTTATGGTTAGAAAATAAAAATAAGAGGTTGCTAAAATATCAGAATTATAACCAATAGTGCAACAGCAATACATTTTGTTTTTTACATTAAGCCAGTGTCACTAATGTGTAGCCTATACATTTAAGACATTTACCAGTACCCTGCAAAATGCCTCTGCTGACAAAAGCTCTATCTTTGATTGATGTGGACTGACACTATTTTGACATAGAAAGTTATTAATTAAATTTCCATTTGCACAATTTTAGGACATCTTTCTATGGCTCACTGATTGTGTTCTGCCACACAGTTGTTTTTTACACTAATTCCAAGTATCCTCAAGCAGCTTGTATTATATTAAATTAGCATTGTAATGTCATCACGTCATGTGTACAAAGGTAATCCTGTCCCATATAACTGTGGCACAGTTTGATCAATCCTCTGTAAAGCTCTTCTGAAGTCCCAGTTAACTAATAACCACCAAAAAAAGTTAATTAAGTACTGTCCACAGGTCCAGTGTACCAATCATTTATTTGGTCTAAGAAACGGACAAATTAAATCCATTTAACAAAAATTACACTTTAGCAAAATAAAACAACACTATTAAAATATTTCAGAGCAGTTGCATTGTTCACATGCAGTTTGGACACATGTGACGGGCACATTGAAGACAGATGGGATGTTTGCACGAGGCGCAGGAGACGTTTGTCTTTCAGTCATTTGGTGACAGACACATGGAGCACCTCTTCCTTTTGGATTTGGGAATATCATCTGCAGGTATTGGGTCAGCAGGCAGTGAGTACTTTGATGTTGATCATTCTGCTCTCCATGAAGGGACGAGCTTGTGCTTTCCCAAGCGCCGTGAGGAATTCAGAGTATGCTAGACTCTCATGTGGGGCGGCAGACAAGTGCATAATGTGACTGTTTATCCCAGCAATGTTTAGAATGGCATGAAATTTAAAGTACTATCCACGGGTCCCTTAGACCCAAATACCCACCTGTGCAGAAACAGAGTAGCCAGCCCAGCAAGAACACCATACAACGCCAACGCCATACAACTGACACTGACTTGACATGAAACTATGAGATTGGTAGATTAGCAAACAAACCTGTTACAGAAGGGCAGTGGGCATTTTTTAAGTACTTTGGGTCCACAGAACCTGTGGATAGTAATCACAGGTTAATTATTTCTTGAGATACTGGCTTGACTTCTTTTAAGAATCCTTTTGCACCATCATTTATTTTCGCTTTGGAATTCTCATTTTGCTGGACAAGCTTTAATGATATGTGAATAATACAGGGGGAGGTTACAAGTGCTTATCTGTGTGAAAGATTTCCTTCTAGTTCATTAGAGGCACTAGAAGGCACTGTGCAAGACTGTTATCTAAATCCATTCAAAAGTGTAATAGCCTTTATACTTTACTACAAAAGCTAAATGTTCCTACTTTTAATTGATGGGCTCAATAATAACATGTTCAGAACACTTTAGAGAAGAGTATAATCAAGGCTTTCCAACCTTTTTAAATTAGAGTTACTATTGTAATGTTTGTCCATTTAAAATGTGCCTGTTTAATTCAAAGACTATTATCTCCAAAAACAAAACTGTGGTAAAGACTTTACACTCCATCACTAGGGGTATTTTGGTAATTGTAAATTATTCAAAAAGTCATTTGACTCTTTCTTTTGGAAATCACTCCTTACCCTTTCAAAATAACCTGCTGTGATTTTAAACATACAAGTTGATGTTTTCTATTATTGTTTAAAGAAATGCAATTGCCTTTGTGTTTTCTAGGTCTTTTTGGGCAGATGGGAAATAAGAAGCATTAAAAAAACGTTTGTGTAACACAGTGTTACTTTAATGTATTTTTATTTGCACGTTCACAATATTGTTATTTGAAATACTATGTTAATTATTATTGATATCTATTGGCATGTTATTTGATGTGATTTAATGATTAATATCTATTGAAATACTATCTGCTAATTATTGATATCTGCTGAAGTAATATTCAGTGCTGCTAATAATTATTTTTGTATGTATGGTGAGTGTCCATCTGCTCTTCCAAATAACTACTTTAGTGGAACTACTTTATTCTGGTTTGCCTTTATAGTTGGGGGTAAGTAATGAGACATTCTAGGGGATTTCTCACCTCTATATAAAACTAAAGAGGGTGGCGTAGTCGGGAATACAATTATTACCCGCAGTTAACTGTAATAGTAATGATGACATTTAAAAGTCAATTCATACAATAAATACTTTTGGTAGCAGGGTGGGCTCCGCTTGTGTATTTTAGAACTCCTGTTACATTTACACAATATCATTTAAGGTAATATAATATAACTTCATTTTTTGTTTGTTTTTTCTAATTGGACACAATATAACCTACATTGAATTTGTTATCAAGGTCAGCAGACAAGTAAAGTCTACATAATCAATTACTAATAGCGAGTTATACAAAAGCAGGCTCTCTGCCAGTTCAATTATCATGAAGGGGTTACTTGTGACATTTTAAATAAGGCCAGTATGTTTCCCAAAATTCAATATTTACATCCTCACAGATTGGAAAGCAAAAGCAGCACTGGACAACCAGTGAAGTTATCAAGTCTGTTTGATCAATCACGTTTGTTTTTCTTAATCCCTCTTGACAAAATTGGGGCTGACTAAAGGGATACAAATGGTTTAAAAATAAACAATAAAACTAACCCGAGGGGACGGAAACCCTAAATGTAATCTTGGAAATGTCATGTTTGTGTACATATGTTGGTTGGAACAATTAGTAGACATGAATTACAACAAAATCAACTTTCTAAATATAATTTAAAAAACACATGTAAGGTATAGATAATTTTCAGATAGTGCATGTATTTTCCACCTAGATATAGGAAGATACTAAAAGAGAAATGGATTTGTTTTGAAGCTTCAATTGGATCTCCCTGCAGTCTGTCAGTGGTTGATGCATTTTATTTTATCTCAGCTCTAATACTCATGTTTCCTGGGTTGACACTGAAACAGGTCTGCACAAAGATGTTGTTTTCAAGATACCTAAAGAAGCTCCAGTGGGTGGATAGTGAAATCAATTTTGAGAAGCTTCCAGTTAAGAGATAAAGTAGACTACTGTATGTTATCTACATTTGTGTAAAACAATTGCCATTATTTACTGTAACTCAGCTGATAAAGTTCCATACCACCTCAGATATCCTGGCTTGTTTTACAACCTCCTTCCTGACTAGACTCTGCATGTCATAGGAAAAAATGCAGCATATTATAAACACATATATATGCTACACTTAACTGTGCTGTTTCTGTAGTCAATATACACTATTTAATAAATAAAATAAGCAAAATGTATTTAAAATCTGTTCCAGTAGACGTATGTTTAATTCTTAAACATTTGGTTTTACAGTGTATATACGTATAGTTTTTGTTAACAGATGTCACAAGCATTAGGAGATGGTAAGCAGAACACACTCAAGAATCTGCTGATGAAATAGAGGAAGTCCAGGGTGCACACAATAGATCTGGGAACTTTGAGAAATCTGTGACTGCCTGCAACAAAGTATATTAAGTATCGGCTCTGTAATAAAGTAAAAAAAAAACCCTGAGTACATTTTTTTTATAGGGGACATTCCTATGCACTATAACCTGTCCAGATGTGTTTCGTTTACCTTTAGCTGTTAATATATGCACAATACAAAATTACAAAAACAGTCAAAGAATTCACAATTTGAGAAAGCACAAGGGCACCTTTTTCAAGGTCGTCCTTTAGGTCAATATGCTGATGGGAATTTCAGGTGTACTTAATAAATTGATTTACACACGCTAACAGGCTTTTTCTAGGACGTATGCCAAAATGAACAAGAGCAGCAAGGCAGTGGATTTCAGTGATAAAATCTGGTGGCAATTTAAAGCAGTCCAATTTTCTTTTTTTGTATCTGAATACATCTGAAGAAAAATAACTCCATACAAAGTAAATCAAGTATGTAAAGTAAATCAAGTATGTAAACATGGTAATTATTGTTGAGCAAGGATGTGGTTCAAACCTTCAATAATGGATCTATAAAGTGTGTTATAGCAAATACCATACATCACTCTAGGTTGTTTCTGCCAATCAGAGCACAGAAAGGCATCACACCATTTTATGTGATTGGTAATGAAAAAACAATAGTAATACCATCATCTGTATTTTAAAACAAATCTGTTTGGATCTGCAGTGTGGCAAGTTTACAATGTTTGGCAGAAGTATTCAAATTGAAGATAAGTATTGTGGGTTTATTTTCTTGATATGTGGTCGCTTTAGTACATAATGTAAATATTGAAGGAAATGAAATGAAATGAAAAAATGTATGACTACTTTAATAATTTTAAAGTAAAAAAAAAAAAACAGAAATACTTGTAATTAATAAAGTGCTGCTATATACAGTATATAGACCTGGTGGAGGAAACAAAACAACAAAAGAAACTAATAGTTGCAGCTATGGTATTCGGTGCCAACGCAGCGGTCTTGGCTAACTTGAGAATTTGTGACTTGTACAATCGAGTGTTTGAGAGAATGTTGAGCTAATCACATTGAAGAACTATTTTGTTCTGATTGGTTGTTCTGAAAATAGGTTTCTGAGAACACTTGGCTTCAATTCTCTAAATACTGGCCCTGTCGGCAGAGAATATCAGCTCTATGCTGCCGACCTCCTGCAGCTCATTTCAGGCCGCGGGCCTCCTGGTCTCCCGGTGCAGACTTCCATCCCCATTAATTGGCAGCTGATTTTCTAAACCCATTCGTTGTTATTTTAATGCAATGGTAGATCAATTGCTACAGAATCTGTCTTATACTGACACTACAAATCTGATTTACATAATGATGAATAAACATTAACAGTCAAATTGAAAGACATTGTTCAATGGGCTTTTTCACGCATAAGGAAAAAAAAAGAAACAAAAAATGTTAACCTTGTATTATGAGTGCCTTTGTATGTATTACACTATGTAACACAATTTTTGTTCCTGGGTAGTAAGTGTTATTTCCTAATTGCTTATGCCTCAAAAGTATAGAAAATGGCTGTTATTCCCCACAAACTTTGCTTTTGTGACCAGGACAGTGATATTTTGAAATTTACCTATTTTCAATGAGAAAACGGACGAATTTCGTTCTTTTTTCTTTTCGTTCACATAAAGTCAGAAAAAAACAACATATGAATCCAAATTAACATGTATTTATACTAAAGTAATACAAAAATGACTACAAAAGATTTAGAAGTGAGTAGTTTTTCGAGATTTACGATTATACTGTAAATCACTTTCACGAATCAGCCCCCAAATGTAGTCTCCCATCACGTTCTCGTTATACTGTCCTTGGTACCGGCATTCAAAGTCCAGTATATCCTGGTGGAATCGCTCGCCTTGCTCCTCCGAGTACGCTTCCATGTTCTGCTAAGAAATAAATAAATAAAATGTTCTCCTTGAATTTATCAAGATGAGCATCAAGGATATGGACTTTGAGGGACATCCTACAGCCCACTGTGCCGTAGTTCTTCACCAGAGTCTCAACCAGCTCCACATAGTTTTCGGCCTTGTGATTGCCCAGGAAGCCCTGAACCACTGTGACAAAGCTGTTCCAAGCCGCTTTCTCCTTACTAGTGAGCTTCTTGGGGAATTCATTGCATTCCAGGATCTTCTTTATCTGTGGTCCAACGAAGACACTGGCTTTGACCTTTGCCTCAGACAGCTTAGGGAAGAAGTCTTGAAGGTACTTGAAGGCTGCCGACTCCTTATCTAGAACTCTGACAAATTGTTTCATAAGGCCCAATTTGACGTGCAGTGGTGGCATCAGCACCTTCCGGGGGTCCACCAGTGGCTCCCACTTGACGTTGTTCCTCCCCACAGAGAACTCAGTCCGCTGTGGCCAGTCCCACCTGTGGTAGTGCGCCTTGGTGTCCCTGCTGTCCCAAAGGCAAAAATAGCAGGGAAACTTGGTAAAACCGCCTTGGAGACCCATCAGGAATGCCACCATTTTGAAGTCTCCTATGACCTCCCAGCAAGGTCTTGATGCTGTTGTAATCCTCTTTGAGGTGCACCGAGTGAGCCAGGGGAAGAGACGGGTACTTGTTACCATTATGGAGCAGCACGGCTTTGAGGCTCCTGGATGAGCTGTCAATGAAGAGGCGCCACTCATTCTGGTTACAGGCGATTCCGATTGCCTCGAACAGACTGGTCACATTGTGGCAGAAGCAGAGCCCATCTTGACGGGTGAAGAAGCTGGAAAAAGGTTGGTGACGCTTCCTCTGATCTGCGACTTGCACACTTTCATCCAACAAGTTCCACTGCTTGAGCCTAGGCGTCAAAAGCTCGGCATTGGACTAGGTGAGACCAAGATCTCTAATCAAGTCGTTGAGGTCTTTTTGGTTGGGGTAGTATGGGTTTCTCTCCTCAGCTCCACCTCTGAAATTGTCATCTGGATCTACAACATCTTCCTCGCTCTCTGACTTGCTGCTCTCTTCTAAAGACGGCTGCTCTCTCTCTGGAGGAGTGGGTACGGGGAGCTCATGGCAGTGTGGCACCGGGGCGATGGATGAAGGAAGGTCCGGATACGTGATAGCAGGTGCATTCTTGCCAGTCCGACGTTTGGAAGGGTTCACCATGCAGAAGTAGCAGTTGCTTGAGTGGTCAGGTGGTTCCCGCCAAATTCTTGGGATAGCGAACTTCATGGCTCACTTTTCCCCTCTGTACCATCCTACAAAAGTACATTTATTTCACCCATGACTAATGTGTAAGAGATTATCGCAACATTTTTCATATATGATATTTTTTCAATAACATTGAAAATTGTAAAACATTTTAAAATTAAAAACTTTTACAAATTAAAAAATTAACAAATTTTATAACATAAAATTCCGAGCAACAATTGTCCATCTTACCTTCCAGAGTTTTTTTGCAGTGCTCGCAGGTGAAATGAGGTGCCCAGGGTTTGTCTTGATCCCCGACAGGCATGCCGAAATATGCCTTGTAGGCCTCACACATCTTAGCAGATGCTTCCACGGAGTACTTTTTCGCTCTTGTCTTGATAAATTGTCCGCAGACATAGCAAAATGCGTCTGCCGGATGCTTGCAGCCTCTTGATGCCATCTCAGAAAAATGCAGATATGTATCCACTTAAGCAGCTGGAACTAAACTGAACTGGTGGGCTTAAGGCCCCTGTATTTATACTACTGTTTATATTACTGGAAAGTTCTAGAAAGTTCTAGAAGTTACTCCAAGTTTACTCAGCACTTAATCTATCTGGAATGTTCTGGAAAATAGGTAAATTTCAAAATATCACTGTCCTGGTCACAAAAGCAAAGTTTGTGGGGAATAATAGCCATTTTCTATACTTTTGAGGCAGAAGCAATTAGGAAATAACACTTACTACCCAGGAACCAAAAAAAAAAAAAATTGTTACATGGTGTTATTATTGCTTTCTTTTGTATATCACTTTTAAGAGCAAGGATTTTAAATGGTACAAATGCACATCAACCACTTGCACTCTGATGCTGACATCCGCTTTCGAGTTCCTGTGTGTAAATGAGGAAGCTGGCTTGGGTTGTGGGATCGGAGGACACCCACTGAACCTTCAGTTCTTCTGAGCTGTGTGGGGAATTGCTGCGGTGAGGGGAAAAAATAATTGGACATTTTAAATTGGGGAGAAAATCACAGGTAAAATAATTGGGCTCCCTAAATAAAAAATCAATTAAAAAAAAGATGTGTCCATGCAAAGTCCAACATTATTTAAAATCCACTTTCATTATTAAAATCAACAACTTGTTGTTAAACAACTCCTGTTTCTACAACAGAAAACATATAAACACATTTTCTAGCAATGGCTTATTGACCTGATGGACCCCCAATGCCCACTGCTGTGCTTGGTTGTGGAAAATGCAGGTTGTAATGATATGGCAGCAGTGTGGAGTAGTGGTTAGGGCTCTGGACTCTTGACCGGAGGGTTGTGGGTTCAATCCCCAGTGGGGGACACTGCTGTTGTACCCTTGAACAAGGTACTTTACCTAGATTGTTCCAGTAAAAATCCAACTGTATAAATGGGTAATTGTATGTAAAAATAATGTGATATCTTGTAACAATTGTAAGTCGCCCTGGATAAGGGCGTCTGCTAAGAAATAAATAATAATAATATGGGGTTCAGAATTTGTAGACAGTTGATTTAGTGAATCACAGTGTGTGAGACAAGATGATTGTAATGAGATTTTAAGTGTGTATGCTATAAACTATAATTTTAACAACAGAAATGTACTTTAAGCAACCTGGTTTACAGGTCCAGTTACAACATTAAGAGTGCAACATGAAGCAAATGAGTAGGACCTATTCTGAGGCCATGATATGTAGGTCACATTCTTTCACCATTCAGTCCTTCTTGACAAGCAGGCTGTGGTAGTCTTATGTGCAGAGCTCCAAGATAAGCTCCAAAATGAAGCTGCCAGTAGGTGTGCCATTCCTGTGTCTTTCAGGGTCACTGCATCCCTCTGGTTAATTTCACCACTTTTTCACAGACTGAAAACATTATCTCAATCATCTTGTCTTACACACATAGTACTGTTTTTTTTTTTAATTAAAAAGCAAGTTTTTTATAAACATTTTTTTGCTGATAGTCATTACCTTTGAGCAGCAAATTGGCAGTAAATTGATTGTTTTTTATTTAAACATTCAGAAATGCAGAGTCGTGACATCCACAAAAAATTATGAATACATTTCAGTTTTCAGTGCTTTTCACGAATCCTGTGTCAGCATGTGTTTAAAGCTTATGTTTGTTTTTAATTCAGAAATTAGATCCAGATATTTTACTTACATATTTTTCTGACAATGCCATATGTTGAAGTACATAATATAAAATACAAACAACCAACAAAAACTTACATTGTGCTGCTGAATGTCTGCATACTGCATATTTGGTTTATTGTAATCCAGTTATGAATTAATTTAAATGTAAATCGTTTTCTCATAATTAAATCAGCCTTCAGTATTTGTTGACAATTACAAGCAATTATTGTACATGTTCTTTCAAAAATGCAATCCTGTCAGACAATCAGAAGGGTTCCACTGTGAATCAGTTCTTGCCACTTCATCAAGGTATTACAAAAAAGCATGTCCTGTACCTCTCAAAACATCATTAGATCTAGAATATAAAACACAAGATGACAGTGGTATCAATAGTATAGCCAAACCTTGAGCTGTTTTTGAATTCTTAGAAGGGATGGCAATTTTGTGTTAACTGTTACTATAATGGGGTGGTTATTGTAAAAAACAAGGGGATATATTTTTGTGTAATCATCAAAAAACAATGCAACTAGTAATGATAAAATACAATCAGTACAAGCTAAGAATAATAATCTAAAGAATGGGTAATTGAAATAGGGCTACACTATGGCTTTTTACAGACTTTCAATTCCTTCAGCTATGAGTAAAGCCAGTGAAGAAGGAAGATTTGGTTTTGAGCCATTTTTTGTTCTTTTTCAGTGAACCTAGACTTAAAGGATATGAAAGCATCAGGGGATGTCATTTCTGTGAAGAGATCTGATTCTAGACCACAGCTGGGCTGTCTCAGCTTCCCTCTGCCAGCTGATTGGCTCACTGCTAATTGGCTTGACCTGGCCTTGATTCGTGCGTGACACTGAGAAGCTGCTGGATCTGTTCTTGCTAAAAAGAATCTCTATTAGCCAAGCCTCATTAACATCTAGAGTTGGGTTAACAGTTCACAATAATTGTTTCACCACTCCTAATCCCTGACACATGAGAATTTGGGAGACACAAAACCAATATACCCTTTGTTTGTGAGCCTTCTCTCTGCAATCCCTTTTATTGCTAGCTTCTCAGTGAAATTCTACTTGGTAAAAACCATTACATTCCTGAAACCAGGGGAGGCGCGGAGAGTAACATTACACTCAGACGATTCTGTTGAATATGTCAATCATAATAATTTTGACTATCAGTTATCCAGCATGCTTTTGGAGCTTGGCAGCAAGATTCATAGTCAATCACAGAAAATATCACAGTTGAATACAGCTCTTGGTGTTATAAACCTTTATGTTACCACAGTGAAAACATTAAATAGTACTACCCTATTATAATGCGGTAGTCAGGGTCAGGGTCGTTATAAGGTGAAACACGGGTTATTTGTGTTTCGTCTTATAACAATTATTTACAATGCCCACCAACCAAATTAATATGGTAGTGAATAGTGGAAAAAGGAAGGATACACACAATTTGCAGGTACTCTAATCCACTGTTTATTGGGATGATTATTCCCGGCCCCTGTTAGCCTGGGCCACACCAAAAACTCCCAGCAGCACATTCCCACAGAAGTTCGTCCCATTCCGCTCTGATGTGGGCACCCACTATATGTTTTCATGTCCCTGCCTCGTTCCTGCAGTAACCAAGCAAATAAAGCAGTGTCTAATTCATTATCCTTAGCACAGAACATTTTTTTTTCCTAAAGCAGCCCTCTTTGGAGTCAATTTTATCAAGAAAAACTTTTTTTTTCTTTTAGCCATCCACGCAATGTAGATTATGCAACATTTATATCTTTTGAAACTGTGCTTGAGTTCACCCAATGTTTGCGAGGCACATTGTATTATGGGGGAAATGTGAGCCACGACCTTACCGTGTTATAACTGATCCCACACTATAACAGGTCGCGTTATAACAGGGTAACACTGTGTATATGTGTGTGTATATATATATATATATATATATATATATATATATATATAAACACACACACCTCTCTATCTGTCTATCTATATATCATGTTCTATTAACTTTAATGAAATAATTGAATACATGTCCAAAATATTTTAATTTAAAAAAAGAGTACCCTGTTAAAATCCCATGTTATAAATGAAATCCATTATTTAGAACAATGGGTTTGCCACTGCTCTCAGCCACTAATTAACCTTTTTCCATATTCACTAAAGCCATTAAATATAGTAATGACCTAAACTGCACCAGCAATAGGAAAACCAACTAAACAGCAATTGTAGAATGTTTCCATTGATTAAAAACGAAATGTACAATCCCATGTTGACAGTTTTAAAGCCACTGCAGAGCCATAAACTAAGGCTAGGTTATAAGAACATTGTATAATTGATTAATCAATTTCAATCATGGGGAGATCATTTGACAGTAAATAATTACTATATAACATTATTGCACATCCTGGCTGGTTGCCTTTTGATGTTTGTACATAATCCCCAGGCTTTGGGTTATTCGCTTTCAAAGTGGGTAACTCTCCAATAGCACTTTTTTATTTATTTATTTATTTATTTATTTATTTACTTACTGTACTTTAGAAGATTTATAATGAATGGTGTGTCAACATTGAACATTCTCTGTCCCAAATAGCATCATGAATGATAAAAAGAGGCAGTAATTGGGCCAGTTTACAACGACAGCTTTGTCAGCATCGTTCTTATTCTTAAAATGTGCAACGCAAATATTAAATCACGGCACTGGTTTGTAACAAACTCGAAAATGTTGTTCCACTGAGTCTCATTTTATGGTAATAAAGTGCGTAAGGTTAGGGTTGTCATTTTCACTGAACGTTTGTGTTTTAAAAGTGGGTAGATGCTTTAACGCAAACCGAAATGCTCTGCTGCCAGTTTCCAATATCACAGTTAAGTATAAATGCGAACAAATAGAGGTACAACATATTTTTCTTTTTATCGTTTTAGAGTAGCAGGTAGGGACATTAGACTACTCTTATAACCCTTACTCTTATGAGCTTTACAAAAAGAGCCAGGGGTAAGAATGCAGTCTAACTCTAATTTTAAAGTGGCCATACGAATACATCTCACCAGATTTGATACATACTTACAACCTCGAGTTAAGTTTGATTCAAATGCTTTCCACAAAGAATGACACTTTGTATCAAATATAAACCAATGAACATAAACTGCTTAGTAAGCACCACAATTCCGTGAATGTCGAAAGTAGGAATATGCAGCAAAGTTTTAAATAACATGTTTACACAGATAAACATAAAATAAAAGGAGTAGTGTCTCACTTTCATCATGGCAAATTTGTCAACACCAACCTGTAAGTCTAATGTTTTTATTTTGTTGGGTTGGCTCACAATAACCAAAAGATCGCTCAATCTCTTATCCCCAGCAGCTTTTGACCCTTTTCATGCATGAAAACAACCTCTCATTTGCCAAACTAATACCAACATTTGTATACGGCGAAAATATGTTAGAGAAAGAAATCCATTGATTTTCATGTATAACATTGCCTAATCATTTCTTTCCATATAAATGCATATGCAAGTAATGTAACATTTTAAAACAGTAATTCTAACAGTAAATGTCAACCAGAATGTATCTAATACAGTAGTGTTTATACTGTAATGTTATTATAAAATGATTGAGTACGAACAGCCAATCAGCTTCCAGATCTAGCGGGGCTTCTATTTTGCATAGATGCCCGCTGGAACATTGAAGTGCTCAATTGTGAATTCAATTTTAAATCAATCCGCGCATAAATGACGGCTTTTTCCCTCAACATTCTAATCCACAACTAATCTGATAACATAAATAGCTACTTAAACATGCTATTCTGAAACTGTCTGTAAAATTACACAGTTATTTACAGATAAAAAAATAAAAATTAGCCACATTGGCTCTTATCATGTGTACTATTACCATTTGGTCTATTTGCAGTATAAAGTGGATGGAGTAGTGGTCAGGGCTCTGGACTCTTGACCGGAGGGTCGTGGGTTCAATCCCAGGTGGGGGACACTGCTGCTGTACCCTTGAGCAAGGTACTTTACCTAGATTACTCCAGTAAAACCCCAACTGTATAAATGGGTAATTGTATGTAAAAATAATGTGATATCTTGTAACAATTGTAATTGTAAAAATAATATGATATCTTGTAACAATTGTAAGTTGCCCTGGATAAGGGCGTCTGCTAAGAAATAAAAAATAAAGGGATCAGTTTGAATTTGGCAGGTTCTTCTGATACTCAGGATTAACCAACGTCAAGTCAGTGGGACTTTTTCTAAATTGCTTCAAATCTCAGCAAAAAAAAAAAAAAAAAAAAAATTGTTCTTATTTATTTATTTATTTTTTTACTGTTCTTAACTTTTCACAAAGTGACATTGTCAGTATATGGCGGTCACTGTTTGTTATCTGCACTCAATAGAACCTCTCACCAGCTTCTCCTCCAGCTGCCACTTACTGCAGCACAAAAGCTTAGTCTGCATGTCATTTGAAGGCACTGCATTAACACACCCAACCAATCAATGGATTCAGCACCTCCTCAAGGATGCTGGCTGGATACCATTAACATGGACTGTCAACAGAGAATGACACAAGAGTCACAATGGGGAAACTGATGTCATTTTAATCAAGGTGCAGACAAAAGGCAAACTGCTGTCCTAGAAAGGAATCGAGCAAGGAGACTCGGAGGTTGGTGTGAGACACATCCATCAGGCCTGCAGAAAGGGCAAAGCAAGACAGAGTGGAAAGTAAATGTGGGAATTCTTCAGAGTGACACAAGCCAAAGAGGTTGGTTTCATATAAATTAAAGTACATATTTTTTTCTTGTTGGTGCACCGAGATGAGCTATGTCTATGATTTAGGTTCCATGAACATTTAACAATGTGGACTTACAACAAAAGGACACACAGTGCCCTAGTTTCAAACAGCTCCCAGGAGCCAACAGAACCACATTTGTATTAATCTCTGCCTGCATATGGTAAATTACCTATCCATTTATTAAACCCCACTTCTGTGACTGTAACCATGCTACAGTTGAGTTGAATAAAACATTTGTAATCCATCTCACCTGTGAATAATTACAAATGTCTTAATGTTTGAATGAAAATTAGCAATAACTACCTTATATGTACCTAGATGTATGTGTATATAGGGCATCAACACCACTAAACATATAATTTATTTAGCTAGATATCAGCAACATATTAGTGAGGGAGTGTCACAAAGACGGCCAGAGTGGGTTGCGTCAGACCAGAAAGGAATCCAAACAAAGACAGTGGTTGTGATGAGCTGAGTGCAATGGCTGCACTCAGCGTTTATTAACAAATAAAACGGTTGTAAACAGTACAAAAACAGGACACGGCATTTGCGCCAAAATAAACAGACATACAAAACGGACTAACACTAAACAAACGGTGCACGGAGACAAACAAACACGGTGAGAACAAACACTTTACGTTTACGATTTTACTACTACTTATTCCTCTCTCTCTCTCTCTCTCTCTCTCTCTCACCCGTTCTCCTCTTCCGAACACCCAACCCTGACTGACTAAAAATGTGCCTATTTATACTGTTGTGCTGGGATTCAATTACTAATTAATTATTCACTTGAATCCCAGCACGTGAATTAATTCTGTGCAACCCCGTGCTCACATATTACATTTAACCAGCACGTGAAGTGATTTGTGCTCTCCTCGTGCCTAAATACAAATCTACACTTTAAATATACGTGAAACACAGACCCGTTTATATCCCGTGTACCAATCTATACACCAACATTAACATACGCACGCAACATACATACACAGAACACACAAATGCACACAGGGGCGGACCACTTTGCCACATATACCCCCCCTTGTGCGCAGCACACATGGCCTCAACGGCCACCTCCCCCCTTAAAAATCCAGCAGTCCAGGACAAAGTCTCGGGCTGGGAAGGGAGGCTCCAGTGGGCCCATGGCTGGCCATGCTGTCAGCACCCCTGCCGGTAGTGGCACGGCTGACAGCCTGTTGGTCCTGTCCTGCAGCGAAAAAGCTGCGGGGGCAGGTGGTCCCCCGACCTCCCCCTTCTTCGTAGCCGGCAGCTCCCTCCTGTGGGGCTCCGGCCACAAGAACTCCTGCAGCGAAACTGCTGCTGGGGAAAGTGGTCTCCAGACCTCGTCCCCCTTCGTGGCCGGCAGCTCCCCTTTCTGGGGCTCCGGCCACCGTACTCCCTGCGGAGGTACAGGCAGCAGAGGCAGCTCCTGCTCCTCTGCTCCGGGCGGTGGCGGAGGCAGAGGCAGCTCCAGCTCCTCTGCTCCTGGCGGTGGTGGAGGCAGAGGCAGCTCCAGCTCCTCTGCTCCTTGCGGTGGTGGTGGCGGAGGCAGAGGCAGCTCCTTCTCCTCTGCTCCTTGCGGTGGTGGTGGCGGAGGCAGATGCAGCTCCTGCTCCTCTGCTCCTTGCGGTGGTGGTGGCGGAGGCAGAGGCAGCTCCTGCTCCTCTGCTCCTTGCGGTGGTGGTGGCGGAGGCAGAGGCAGCTCCTGCTCCTCTGCTCCTGGAGGTGGTGGAGGCAGAGGCAGCTCCAGCTCCTCTGCTCCTGGCGGTGGTGGAGGCAGAGGCAGCTCCAGCTCCTCTGCTCCTGGCGGTGGTGGAGGCAGAGGCAGCTCCAGCTCCTCTGCTCCTGGAGGTGGTGGAGGCAGAGGCAGCTCCTGCTCCTCTGCTCCTGGAGGTGGTGGAGGCAGAGGCAGCTCCTGCTCCTCTGCTCCTGGAGGTGGTGGAGGCAGAGGCAGCTCCAGCTCCTCTGCTCCTGGCGGTGCTGGCTCCCTCTGCTGTGGCGGCTGGGCATGTGCGCACCGTGCTGCCTTCAGCAGCATAGCGAGAGGCTGCTGGGGGACACCAGCATCCTGCCCTTCTCCCCCCCAAAAATTTTCAGGGGGTTGAGCCTGTAACCCCTCCCCTTCCGGCTCTTGGGGCTGAACCAGCAGGCATTTTCCCTCTGCTGGTGGCTTGGGTCCCAGAGCTGTGGAAGCCCCGACTTGCCTCCCTTTGGGCTGTGGACGCACCGACTCCTCCCTTTTGGGCTGTGGACGCACCGACTCCTCCCTTTTGGGCTGTGGACGCACCGACTCCTCCCTTTTGGGCTGTGGACGCACCGACTCCTCCCTTTTGGGCTGTGGACGCACCGACTCCCCCCTCTTGGGCTGTGGACGTTCGGGCTCCTCTCACTCAGGCGTAGGACGTTCGGGCTCCTCCCACTCAGGCGTAGGACGTTCGGGCTCCTCCCACTCAGGCGTAGGACGTTCGGGCCCCTCCCACTCAGGCGTAGGACGTTCGGGCTCCTCCCACTCAGGCGTAGGACGTTCGGGCTCCTCCCACTCAGGCGTAGGACGTTCGGGCTCCTCCCATTTGGGCTGTGAAGGCAAAACCAGCAGGCATTCACCCTCTGCTGGTGGAGATGGGGACAGCAGGTACTCACCCTCTGCCGGTGGAGATGGGGACAGCAGGTACTCACCCTCTGCCGGTGGAGATGGGGACAGCAGGTACTCCTCTGCTGGTGGTCCTGCTACCTGGGCTGCTGTTCCATTTATGGTTGCCTCCAGGTAGCTGAGGACAAACTCCACACCTTCCTCCAAGGTGTTTGGGGTGTGTTCCTCCTGATAGGCCTCCCATCTCTCACTGTCCATCATCCACAGGGCCTGGACGACTATGGGCAGAGACTGGGCCTCCAGCCCAGCATTCTCCAGCATCCAGTCCCGCACTTTGATGGCGTCTTCTGCCATTTTTTTTTTTTTTTTTCTTTTTTTTAAATCCAAACTGCGGTTCCTGCTCTGGCCTGAGTCCTGGAGGCGCTGTCGATCCCACGCAGGACACCACGTGTCACAAAGACGGCCGGAGTGGGTGGCGTCAGACCAGAAACAGGAACACAATAAACAGAGAGATGTGGTTTGGTATAAGCTGGGCGCGTGATCGCGCTCAGCATTTAATAAACAGAAAATAAAAGGTTTGAAACACAAAAACACAGGACACGGCACTTGTAGCCAAAATAAACAGACGAACAAAACGGACTAGACAGTGCACAGACAGACGAACAAAACACGGTGAGCAGATAACACTAATATTTACGTTCTTATTTTACTCCTACTTATTCCTCTCTCTCTCTCTCTCTCTCTCTCTCTCTCACCCGTTCTCCTCTTCCGAACACCCAACCCTGACTGACTAAAAATGTGCCTATTTATACTGTTGTGCTGGGATTCAATTACTAATTAATTATTCACTTGAATCCCAGCACGTGAATTAATTCTGTGCAACCCCGTGCTCACATATTACATTTAACCAGCACGTGAAGTGATTTGTGCTCTCCTCGTGCCTAAATACAAATCTACACTTTAAATATACGTGAAACACAGACCCGTTTATATCCCGTGTACCAATCTATACACCAACATTAACATACGCACGCAACATACATACACAGAACACACAAATGCACACAGGGGCGGGGCACTTTGCCACAGGGAGATATAATATACACAGTGTAAAATACTGTGGAATTTCTAGAAATACAGTATGGCCCTATTTTAATATCCCTGTCAGTCACTGCATGTATAATTATACCATGTTAAGTTTCCTATCTGTGAATGTATTTTATAATGTATAATAATTTTTTCGAAGTCCATAGAGTTCACACAAGCTGTTGGACAGTATTATTTACACATTTTTTTGCGCCTCCATTATTTGGTGCCCTAGGCAACCGCCTATGTCGCCAACCCCTAATGCCGAGCTTGCCGAAAATCATTTTCATGTTTGCAAATTGCACGGTGCAGTTTAAAACAGCAAGATTATTGGAAGAAGAGTATTGCTTAATGTAAAGCAATATAACATGTTTTGCCTTACTGTATTTTGTTAAAGTGTTTATCTTATGCATTAAAGGGACCTGCGTTTGCACTCTAGCTGTGCCGGTGGGGTTGGGATTTAAGCGAAAGTTACATCCAGCTGAGTGTTGCATTTCTCAGACTCTGCAGTGCCAAGTAGGAGGCTTAATTTACTTAACAGTAAGGTAAGAGTTTACCCTTGGAATGTAGCACAAAGCTCTCCCTTTATCTCACATTGACGCCAAGCATTTTAACAATTCTAAGGGCATCCGTGAATAAACTATAATTTACCTTACAAAAGGATACAGTCTGTTACAAACAGGAATATTTATCAACATTTTGATTAATGTGTTACATGCCTTGCCATCAAGATGCAGGTAATTGCATTTTGAATTGTCCCTAGAGCCTTAATAACACAATATATCTTAATTTGTGTCATGTCAAATGTGTTTTTAAATCTGATGATTTTTATCAGATGGAAGTATACGTTTAAAACGAATATTGGTAATGCAGAATATAATGACACCATGACATTAGTTCTATCTAAGACACTGCACATAGATGGACTTTTATAAAACAACTATCTACAAAATATTCATTACAGGTATAAAAAAATGAAAATAAAGAACCAAGCTAATCTACTTTTGATGTGGGTGTTTTAAGAATCCCCTAAACCCGTCAGTGACCTCCCAGTGGGTGCTAACCCCCAGTTTGAGAACCTGTGCTGTAGACATCCCACTAGCACTTAACCTGCCTTCCTCAGTAGTTTAATCCCCCAAAGGAAACACTTTTCTGGCTCTGACATACATTCATAAAATGGGCTCATTTCAATAATACAACTTAGTGAGTCCATTTACTTTAGTTGCTTCTAAAGGGAAAACAAAGTTCATACAATAGTTATACTAGATAAACAAAATAATACATAACATACAATTTATTACTGTACTCACCAGTAGCCCTGAATATTAATTCTTACTGTACACTGTCAACTTTTGTCACCCTTGAGAAATGCGTTGTTGAGACACACAGTCATTACTTCAGTCTTTAACATGCACACATCTACACAGTAAGTGGAAATAAATGATGAAAGTGTATTTACAATTACTGTAGGTTGCATATATACACACAACAAATGAAACATCAGGTGAGAAGTGGGATATTTATTTATTTGTTCTGCTTACTGTTGGTGTGCATACACATATTAAAAACACATTTTTTCCTATTAGACAACGTTTTAGCCGAATCGGTGGTTGTTCACCTTATGTTAAAATAACTGCCGGATGCTCCTCATCCTCTATTTTATAGGCTTCGGGATATTATTATTATTATTATTTATTTCTTAGCAGACGCCCTTATCCAGGGCGACTTACAATCGTAAGCAAATACATTTCAAGCGTTACAATACAAGTAATACAATAAGAGCAAGAAATACAATAATCTATCTGTTACCACAATCATACAGCAAGTACAAAAATGACTAACTCAGTATAAGCTTTTGGTATTCACGAGTTTCAGCAAAACACTATTTCAGTAGCAATCTGTGACAAACCAGTTTTTAGTCAGATATCGCCCTCTAGCGTGCAGAAGATGCAGGACAGCTTAACTGAACTTGGTTTTATCGCGGAGAGTAAGGCATCATATTTTGCAATTGTAATAGCTGCTTTTGGCTACCACTGTACATGATGAATTTTTGGGATCATCTGCAATCTTATATGCAGAATAGTTTAATTACAGTAGCTTTGTATGTTATTTTTGATGATTTGGTCATGTGCAAATGCAAATAATGTTGCATACTAAAGTGGGGCAAGTCTGTGATAATGCAATCGTAGAACACACTTGCTCCAACATTATAGGTTCCTTCTTTCAGCAGTTAGCTAAACCTTGCTTGACACAAATAAGTTAAATTGTCCTTGCTTTATGTGCCTGCATGCCAGAAACACATAATAAAAGGGACAAATTAAAAACTTACTAACATTTTGTACACTGTATTGTTACCTGGTTATTCCACCTTAAATGTTTTTAGCCTGAACCCAGACTAAAAACCTATGACATTTTCATATGACATTTTCAATAAGCACATTGACTGACGTTGAAATGAATGTTATATACATAAAATGCTCTTTTTGAAATGCCTCATTTATTTATTTATTTAATGTATAATTCTGGAAATGCTATACATTTAAATAAGTAGCAATGCTGTATAGATTCTTAAGACAAATAGGAATTGTCACCTTAAACAGTAAGGCATAGTAAGAAAATAAATCATATACGGTTGTTCTTTAAAACAATTTCAATTATTGTATGATAGATTTGCTATTCTATGTTCAATATTTAATATTTAAAAAGAGTTTTAGTTTTAAATTAATTTTGTCTACATGTTATAAACTATAGTACTGCAAGTTGTAGATTTTCAACATCTAATATGTCAAGGTAACATCATTTGTTGTGAAGTTCGGAGAGAGAAGGTAGGATTTATTTTGTGACTGCGGAGAGTGGTGCGCCATATTTCGCCATTTTTACAGCTGGTTTTGGCTACACCTGCATATGCTAATCTTTGGGGTTATGTTGAATAGTTTAATTACAGTAGCTCTGTATGTTATGTTCAGTGTTGGGCACATTACTGAAAAAATGTAACTTACTCGTAACTCATTTCTTCAGAAAAAAAACTAATATAATGTCCTTACTTATTACTTAGAAGAAGCTGTTTATGTACCTGTCGGAATCTGTTATGCCTTTATTAAGCTCTGTACTCAAGCCAGTTAATCCTGATTGTGTACACACATGCAATGAAAGCTGTGTTCAGGGTTTATTTATTTATGTATTTATATACTGCTTTTTATACAACATATCACCAAGCACTGTACAGTACACAGCAGAAAAAAAGAGCAAACCACACATACAACTGCCACAACCAGACCATTTAAATAACATGTTTAAATAACAGTATACACATATTCCGAAGTATACACAACATCCGAAGAAACCGACCCTTCCTCACCAACTATGCTACCCAGCTCCTGGTCCAGGCCCTGGTACTCTCCCGCCTAGACTACTGCAACTCCCTCCTGGCTGGCCTCCCTGCGTCCGCCACCCGTCCGCTCCAGCTCATCCAGAACTCTGCTGCCCGCCTGGTGTTCTCTCTGCCTCGCTTCGCCCATGCAACTCCACTACTCCGCTCGCTCCACTGGCTCCCGATCACCGCTCGCATCCAGTTCAAGACTCTTGTACTAGCCTACAGATGCCTTGACCAGACTGCACCCAGCTACCTCCAGACCCTCATCTCTCCCTACACCCCCACTCGACCTCTCCGCTCTGCCTGCACTAGAAGACTAGCTCTACCTCCGCTACGCTCCCCTGCCTCTAGAGCCCACTCCTTCTCCACCCTTGCTCCGCAGTGGTGGAATGACCTTCCTACAGATGTCAGGACGGCCCAGTCCCTGACCACATTCCGGCGCCTCCTTAAGACTCACCTCTTCAAAGAGCACCTGTAGAACTCCTCTGTTTGTATCCTGGGACACTATCACCCTTCATGTAAATGTGCTTTATTTAGCTCTTATCTGCCCCTATTTTACTGCATTTAATCCTGTACTTCAGAATACTGTAATCTGCCAAGTGTTTAACCTGTAGTACTTTGTATTTAATCATATCCTGATGTAACTATCACTATTATCTGCTGTATTATTGAATTGTGGTTTGTCACACTTATACTGTGCTTGAACAAAAGTTATTGTATTTCTTGCTCTTATTGTATTACCTGTATTGTAACACTTGAAATGTATTTGCTTACGATTGTAAGTCGCCCTGGATAAGGGCGTCTGCTGAGAAATAAATAATAATAATATTTATAATACAAAAACAGCAATTCAATACTACTATATGCATACTAAAGTGGGGCAACTCTGTGATAATGCAATCGTAGCACACATTTGCTCCAACAATATAGGTTAATTCTTTCATCAATTAGTACAATCTTGAAGTTATTGTTTTTTGTTACCACTTTGATGGCTAGCTCCTCACTACTGTCAAATTGTTTAGTCATGCAGTATAGCTGTCATGGCTGAGACCAGATTTGGCCAGTCAAGCAATGAAGTACACATTTAAAAAAGAAAAACCTTGTCTGCCTTAACTTTATGTATATCTGCATTGCATGTCCTATAATCCCAGACAACCACTACAATGTCTACAAAACCACTTAGCAGAGAGGCTACTTTGAGACCCAAATCAGTGGAAGGGCAAGGGTGGAAATCATAGGGCGTTGAATGAACCTAACTGGTTTACATATATATATACTGTATATATTGTAATAGAATCACCCTCACCGCAGTTCGTTGCCCCTTTAAAAACACCGACCCAACACACAGAAATGGATTTTTGAAAGTGCGGTTGCACTATTTTTAATGAAAATACAAAAAGACAAAAAAAAAAAAAAAAAAAACACCTAGCTCTTCTTTGAGCAATAACTAAAACAGAACAGGAACCTAAACTAAAAACAGGACAGCTAAGCTGTTTACCTGTAACAAAAAACAAAACAAACAAAACCGCACACACAAAAAAAGCTTCACTCTACCTTTTTCCTTTTAAATTAAAGCTGTACCCACACACCAGCACAGTCGGGCTTCTACCCTCTTCAGCAGCCGCCCAGAGCAGACTGACTGCTCCCCTTATAAACCCTGCACCTGGCTCTAATTTTCAATCATAGCCAGGTGCAGGTGATAATTACCAATTAACAAAACAATTAAACAATTAACAAAACAAACCAAAATGTGCCTTACGCACATGTTTTTCTGCAGGAAGGTTTTAACCCCCTCCCTGCTGTCTTACACATCCCCCCCCATGTCTTTTCAAGACACTGGCCATACAACGGCCACCTCCCTCCACCCTTAAAAGACCACGCACCCTCAAGTCCACAAATGTCAATTTTCCCCCTCTTCCACGGGCGGTTCTTGAGGGTGGGCTGGTCCCTCCGGCGTTTCCAGGGAGGGACCCAGGACCGACGAGGAGGGACCCAGATGGCTTGTCCAGGGCGACCACAGCACAGACCGGTGACCGGGAGCCAGGCCTGACAGGCAGAGGCGTGCGCCTGTGGACCTGCGCAGCGACCTCTGGAATCCCAGGTGGAGCGTAGCACTAGGCAAGGGGAGCAGAGCAATCAGCAGGGGGAACGCCAGTGACCTCTGCCCCTTGCGTAGCGACATCTGCCTCTTGCGCAGCGACGTCTGGGATTCCAGGGGGAGTGGAGTTAGGGACCAGGCAAGCGACTGTGCCTGGCAGTGCTGCGACCTGGGAGCAAGGTCCAGCGCAGGGAGGTCTGGGCATTCCGGCCAGGTGTCCACGATGACGGGACCGGGAACATCCCTTGGCAACGCCGGACTCACTTGCACGGTTGGTTGTTCTGGAAGCGGCAGCTCCACCCCCTCTGGCTCTCGGGATGGCAGTTCCACCCCCTCTGGCTCTTGGGACAGCAGCTCCCACTTTTGAAGAAGCAGCTCCAGTTCAGTTGGCTCCCGCTCTTGTATTATCAATGGGGCCACGCCCAGCTCCTGTCTCTGCCTCTCCATCTTCTTTATCTGCTCCTCCTGAGCAGCGGTGTGTTTATATAGCCTCTCAATTAATTCTTTAAAATCCATTTTCGGGTCTCTAGGGGCACCCACACTCGCTGCCACCATATGTAATAGAATCACCCTCACCGCGGTTCGTTGCCCCTTTAAAAACACACACAGAAATGGATTTTTGAAAGCGCGGTTGCGCTATTTTTAATGAAAATACAAAAACAAAATAAACAAAACAAACACCTAGCTCTTCTTTGAGCAATAACTAAAACAAAACAGGAACCTAAACTAAACAACAGGACAGCTAAGCTGTTTACCTGTAACAAAAACAAAACAAACAAAACCGCACACACAAAAAAGCTTCACTCAACTTTTTTCCTTTTAAATTACGGCTGTACCCACACACCAGCACAGTCGGGCTTCTACCCTCTTCAGGAGCCACCCTGAGCAGACTAACTGCTCCCCTTATAAACCCTGCACCTGGCTCTAATTTTCAATCATAGCCAGGTGCAGGTGATAATTAACAATTAAACAATTAACAAAACAATTAACAAAACAAATGTTTTTCTGCAGAGAGGTTTTAACCCCCTCCCTGCTGTCTTACTATATATATATATATATATATATATATATATATATATATATATATATATATATATATATATACATATATACATATATACACACACACAAACACACACACACACACACACAGTACCCACCAGGTACACAGTCCAGGGTTATTGCGGGCAGCCGTTTATATCGGGCAAATGCTGCGTGGGCGGTTTTAACGGGATAAAGTTCAGTTACAAAACACCAACATCACCAAATTTATCTTCTTTAACAGTTAGTCTTGTACAAATGCACACCGAAAAAAAAAAAATCCTAATTGACAGTTCTCATCAGTCGACAGTTCATGCCTTTTTTTTTTCATTCCAATTAATGATACAAAACGTATTTGTCCTGTAGAAAACTATATGCATTTGTTTAAATATAAAGAACGACTAAATGTACAGTATTAAAACACTGCTCTTTAATTCACTGTTAGTTTTCTTTCTTTTTTTCCCCCTCGCACTTTAATGTGCTGTCATAGGCAAACGTGAAACCCGCCTTATATCGCTAATTATGCCTGCACGGCAATCATGATATAAAGCAGCTTCATCTGTATATATTTTATATCCGAGAAACTTATGAAACTTATGAAACTTTCATGAATAATTTTAAAGGAATATGACCTGGATGGATAGCCTTAATCAAAGGCCTCCTGTTTCAACACCAAAAAAAATCATCAGCATCCCTGTCTGCCCTTCTATCCATAAATCTTAAGGACACTGAGGCAATTTTCACTGTAAGTGAATTTGGGACAACTATATTTCAGCATCATTTTCTCTGGTTTCTGTTGTTCTTGTGGTCTGTATGATCAAGTAAGCTGCAAGGCTTGTTCCCCAGAGTTGTCCCAAAACTTTTAAATGAATAAACCACGAAATATTCAATTATCTTTATGAAGTATTCACCAGCAGCAGGGCAGCAGTGTGGAGTAGTGGTTAGGGCTCTGGACTCTTGACTGGAGGGTTGTGGGTTCAATCCCCAGTGAGGGACACTGCTGTTGTACCCTTGAGCAAGGTACTTTACCTAGATTGCTCCAGTAAAAACCCAACTGTATAAATGGGAATTGTATGTAAAAATAATGTGATATCTTGTAACAATTGTAAGTCGCCCTGGATAAAGATGTCTGCTAAGAAATAAATAATAATAATAATAATAATAATAATAAATACCATAGCAATGTTTTGCAGTTTCATTTTTCCAAGTTATCTTTTGTGATATAGTGTGTACTTGAAAATAATGCGTTTGCTACAAGGTACTTCCATTATTACACTAAAGTAGAGAATAACTGAATGAGATTTATTTTTGAACACATAACAGTAAACTACAGGAAAGCATTTTGAAAAGGTTTCAAATTAAAAAGAAAGCAAAATTAAAACATTTGTTTTTTAAATACATGTATGATATACATCTATTTATTCAGGTGAGTGTTTGAGAGGCAGCAACTACTTTTTAAGTATTTAGACTGTGAAACAGACATATTAGAACACCGTAAACCATACAATTCTTAAGAGCCTTTATAAAAAAAAAAGTCAAATGATAGATATTTCCAGTGGATAAATACAGTAAGAAAACAAAGGGCTACTTCTTTCAGAATACATCTTAAGAGCCCTTTGTGAGAAGTGTTTAAAGGGAAATAAAATAGCCTAGGGGTAGCAAGTCCATTGACACTCTTAAAACAATTTGAAACCAGTTTATCTCATCTGCACCAATTTAATTTCATATGTTTTTCTTTGCGGACACCAGGATTTGGGTTCAGCTCCCCAGGGAAATGAATGAATGAATTTCCAGAGTTTCGCCAATGGTGGCTGGGTTTAATTATTTAAATATCAGCTAACCACGATATAAACGTTTCTTTTTCTGTCTTATTTTTTTATTCAAATGGTTACCTCGCTCGAAAAATGTACAAAATGTTTTAAAAGTTCTTGCCGTTTATTTTGTTGTTTTTTATCCAATAACAGAAAATATGACTTGCTCAAAAAAGGCTTGAACACTAGAATCACTCCAGTCCACCTATAGTTAGAGAATGGGGAAAAGTTATGTACAGAATACTGGTGAGAGGTGTGGTGGTACCCCTGTACAAACACTGTATAAGGTAATCATTTCTGAAATTAAAATGCAACATATAAATCTGATAAAATGTATAAAGACATTTTCTACAAAAAATCACTAATTATTTTATATTCAGTATTTGGAATATGTAAATTGATTTTTTTTTTTTTTTTAATTACCCCCTTCCACAGGTTCCTGCAATGTAAGGTAAAATTGACCAACTTTTGATGGTAAAATAAATAAATAAATAAATAAATAAATACTGTCTTCAAGGCAGAGACAGTCCAGTCTGGGAGGGGTTAAAATGATACTCACAGGGGAAGCCCAAAGAAAAAACATTTAAACGGATGACGTATCCTGGAACCGTTGACAATTACTTATCAGACTGAAAGGTATAATATAATAATATAAATATAAACCCCTTTCTGACATATGATTATTATAACATTGTCAAGTGCTTTATTATTTTCCTGTTGATCTTGTTTTTCAGATTTTATTTTACCACTTTACTTGTGGTGTATGCACAGTAACGTACAAGGACCCACCTGAGCCTCATGCTCACTTTCTATTCTGCATCTGCACATGCGACTTCATTGACGAGGCCATTTCCAGTAATGCAGGAAGTGAATAAAAAGCCATCCATCCAACTTGTGGCAAGATAAGCAAGTATGATGAAGACATGTATAGTTTGACATCCAGGTGGACAGAAACCCCCTCCTACAATAGATCCTCACAATCTGACATTTCCATAACTGAAGCTAAATAATGTTAACACCAAGTTTCATGACAGCTGGATAAGAGGTTTTCCAGACATATGCATACATGTAAGTGTGACATGGAGATGGACGGATATACAGATGGACAGATATATGCAAAATGTGTGACACATGCCTCCATTTCATCTGCACTGGGGGATAATAAGCCTCACACAAAGTATAGAAAACAAAATTATTTAACAGCAAGGTGTGTTTGAGAATGTTTCTGTGCTAATGAGTGTTAACATTCAGATATGTTTCTTAACTGTAATATCTAAACATACAAATTACTTTTATAATCTTTTATGAATATAAATAATTTTTCAGGTTGGATTCATTTTTGCTAGACTAGTTCGTGTACTGAGGTTGTGTGTCATGAGTCAGTGGAGGTCAGATGGATTTAATGGGAAAGAACTGTAATATTTTGTACTGATAGTCTATGTGTTGGAAGAAAAAAAAATTGCCGTGAATATCATTATGCTTTCAAATGTATGTGCAAAATAGAGAAAGAAAATCTGTCTCCTGAAAATGAAGTTTCACCTACAGAACAAATAATCTGAAATGTTCATCAGAAGAATGCACAGTGGCTCTGCACTGAGCACAGAAAGACAAACATGAATCCTACTGATATGCTGGCTCCTGCGCCACTGTCTCAGAGATGATGAGCCCGGAAGGGAGCGGGGAGCTGCATTGTGTATAAGCCAGAAAGTTGGAATTAGGCAATGAAGACAAACACTATTGCCTTGAGACTTTCCATACTGGCAATCGTCCCTTTAGTTATGTAAGTGGAAGTATAATTTGTGATAAATAAAACAGAATTTTAGATTTGTTTTTATTTGTATTAGCTTAATATTTTCTACTGTAAGAATATTATCACAAATCTGCAATACAGACCACATCGCAAATGTTTTGACAAGCATGGTAGTTTGCATGTTTAATACAGAAGTGTACTTGGCTAGTTGCTAAAAGTTAATACCACAGGCTTCACTGTGATTCATTTTTATTACATTAAAATTCATACCCTGGAGTAAACCTGCGAATAAAGATTTCAGTTCTAACTGCAGCAGCTGTGAGAGATATGCCGCGAAAGCCTCTTATAAATAAATGAATAACAAATGCTTATGTTTTAGCTGATCACTTGCTAGTGTCAAAACTGTCACATTCAGTTTAGAACTTTATCTTAATGTGTAATGTGTGAACCAGGTTGTAGTCTATACATTTTTATTAAACCATCTGTTGATGTGCAAATACTCTTCATCAAAATTTAAACACCTGCTTCCTGAAGGTGCTCGTGGTTTCACATCACCTTGTGAAGAGCAGCACAACCACTTCAATATCACTTTCACTAGAATCAACAAATGTGCAAAATTGACATTATCGAGCTGGAGCACAGTAAAACAACAGTTTCACTCTATTCTACCAAAAAACTGTATACTGGTATGCCAATTTCAAATTTCACACTATACCTACCCGCAGGTCATTATCTGCCAGTTACAGACCTCTGTGTTGTTCATGAACACTTAATTAGAATGAAAACATTATTTATGTAAACATTATTTTGATACAGTATTTTGACACTTTAATGACTGTGTCTTAGGGCTAGGAAGGTCTCAGTATTAATTAACTGATGCACTAATAGAAGTGTAGATTTGTGACCCCCTAGAGCTCCCATAACTCCCAGCATTCAATACAAGTTCCATAGTTGGTAGTAAGCGGGAGATTCTTCCTGCATACAGTGCATGCTGGAGAGACTACTGGACCACTGAAAGCTCCTGAAAACACATATAAAAACATATGAAGGTAACTTGCAGTAAGAACAGTACTACTGTTTTCCCTTCATGTATTCTTACTTACAAGTCATTTCAATGATAATGTTGTACAATAAAAAAAATACAAATAAATTAATTTCCAGCATACCTGCAGTCTAATGTGTATTCCAATCTCTTATTACCCAGCCACATGACTACAGTTTAGATGGGTTGCATAAGAGCTGGCTTAAGTTATTAAGTTGTATTCCTCTTGATTTAAGTTATTTAAATAACCCTGTCCTAAGGATGTGTTATATGAAAATTTACAATGAAAAAGCATTAATAAATTATACATTATGTGCACTGTATTAATAAAAACTATCATGGAATACCTGCACATGTGTGTAGAGATCACTCACACAGCATGTGATTTTCAAATGGTAAGCATTTTATATTATAGGAGCCCAATTTTGATGATGGGACAAATGTTCAAATAGGAGCAAATTGCATTTGCCTTGTAATGATTTTGGTGACATGCTTTGCCCCGTCATTTTTCATGTGCGTTAGTGCCAGATCTGCATCACTGTGGCCTCATTTGCATGTTAGCTTTGAGTGATTTTGATGTCAGCCTTTGTATTTAAAAAAATGTTTCATTCAAATATTTATTTTTCACAGCAGCTCTAAAGTTAATGAACCCACGTTCCAAATTGCAGGTCCCATATACATCTTAAATACACTATTTATTGCAAAGGCTGGAAACGATAAAACGGTAATGAGTGTTTATGAATATAATGAAACACTGCAGTCACATACATGTATGCCAGAACTGTTCAATGAATGTAAATATTTCTAAATGCGTCATTAACAAATGGTGCTATGGCAATAAAGAACAGCTTTTTGTGCATCAAAGTCACAGCAAAGACAAACACTAGGGCTATTGTTTTCTTAAAAGGAATGTCAGTTGCTCTTGATATGCTTGAAGCTTCTGGACTCCCACTTTTTCTTCATTGGACAACTTAACTGACTCCAGCCAGCCCCAGTTCAAACTCCCTTCAAAACCCCAATGTGAAGGGGAGCAAAACATACAGCACTTTGCCCTTATGTTTGCATGTTACCTCGTTTCCTTAAAATCGGGCCCTGGTCAATACATTGAACTCACATTTTCATGTGAAATACACAGAAACTGAAACATTTATAACACTATATTTATAACACCATACATAACACTATCTATATATGTAGAGTACTGGAGTTGTGGCCAGCAGTATTTGTAGTGTATTATGTGGAATGCCAAGATTACATGAAGCATATTAATTTACAGGATTGAAACAGCGGGCTGTAGCAAGTGAATTTCAGCAAATGCAAGTTCCCAATGCTCCACAGACAATTGTCGTTTAGTTCTCAAATCCACAGCTGGTTCATTTCAGTTGTTATTATAAGAAAGTGATTACAACACTGGGGATTTGACTGAAAGGGTGCTGTTTACAGTGTGTAAAATACATATACAGTATATATACAATTATAATCCAGGGCTGGCAATGGAACATGAAACAAGCAATGTAATTGGTCGATCAAGGTTACAGTTGTCCATATATTGGATGGATACGGACAGTTGGAGCCTTGTCACATATTCAAAATCACTGTGCGGCCTCTCATAATTTAAAGTACTGGTAGCCATCTTGTTTACAGTTACAGAGTGTGATGGAGCAAGGCCCTTCACATTGTAAAACCAGCAATGGACTGGTTTGGACTTTTCTTTTAACTGTACTTTAATTAAATGTTGTGACTTTTAAAACAAATATATAACTGCACCCACAACAAAAGAGGGAAAAAAAATTACTTACTTTTTGTGTGTAATTTATTGTCCTGCAGCAGAGAGGTTTCTGGAAAGAAGGAAAAGGGGTTCATAGGTTTTGCCACTTCTGAGGCACTAATACACTGGAAAGGTGCACATCTTCAGTGGATTGTGTGGATCTAGTTGTTAGAAACCTTCAAACCTTTCTTTGTTACTGTGTATAATATCTGAAACAAATGGAGATATCAAAAACACAAGCCAAGTTTCAAGAAATCATTGGGGCAACCTTGCCCAGTACAAAGCAAATAGACACAACTGTAAAACCGATGGGGGCCAAGGTTCCTCTCGAAATATGCTGTAAAATTGTTTAACTTACCTGAGTTGCATGGAGTAGTGCGGTCCTCCATTTTGTGGGAGGAAGTGAAAAAACACCATCTTGGGTGAGTCTTTTGATACTTACCTGTGTCCTGACTTCCTGTAGTCAGGGCAACACCATTATGTAAATATAAAGGGGAGGTATTTTTTGCATTGTTTATCTTGTGCTTGCTTAAAGTGTTATGTATTTGATACACATGCCTGTTTGTATGTTTGTTTTATAATGATAGTGTATTAGGATTTAAAGTATTGGAAGTATGTATTTATTCTAAATGTTTGACAGTTTATAGAAGCAACCACTCACTTGGTTTAGTCAGGGGGAATGGCATATCTGTTCAGGTATAAATGCTGGCATTTCTGGGCAGTCGAGGAGAGAGAGGTCAAGGGATAGCTTGAAGCCTTGCTGAGCCTAATTGGTGCTTGACATGCCAATAGTTAAAGTTCTTAGTAGTGTATATAGTTTCTTCTTTTTGTTTTGGTTTCTTGTTTTGTTCTTGTTCTTAATAAAAACGAGAGTTTGCACCAACTCCTTTCCTGCATAACATCACACGCCGCTGGCTGCGACTTTTACACAGAGGTAAATCTGTAACAATAAAACTGAGTGACCAACTGCCATAAAGAAAATCCCAAAAGTAGTAAGTAGACATGCCAATTTGGATAAAGAACAATTAAATGAACTGGAAGATAGCAAAACAGAAAAAAATACAAAAATAAATACTTAAATAAATAAAATTGCTGTCTTTATGCTCACTCACCCTGACTTTGTCACTTCAAATAATGTTTTTGGAGCCCCAACTCTGCACAAATTCAGGCATTAACCCAAATGAACCATTAAAAAAACAGTAAAACAAGGTTATTACACCCAAGACCGTGTCCCATTAGTACTTTACTGTTGCCCACCTCAGTGTACACATCTATTGCATTATCAAGTTTTATAATAATATTAAAAGTGAAATTATATTTAAAGCTCTAAAGCCATGTATGTGTGATATCACTTAACCTTGTAACTGTATTAAACTTGTCATAGTAATACTTAGAGAGACTTTCTGGATTAGAATATGTAACAGGGAGCCATAAGCACACCTAAATGAGAGGGATATAAAAAAAAGAGAAAAACTCTGTAGACAAGCTTGTAGAAAAGCTTATCAGATTAAGGATTTTTACATATTCAATAGCTAAAGTTACATTTTAAGAATAAACATGGAAAACTAGATTATGTGTTGTTGTTAGCAAAAACAGAAACAGACAATATAAATACATCATTAAATAGGTGTTAAAACCAGAGAAGTTGTTTCCATGAGCATGTAGCTAGTCAGTATAGGTGTAAATACTGCAAATTAGACTCTACATTTATACCAGGAAATTATTCCTCTGCATTATT
The DNA here is from genome assembly GCF_902713425.1 of Acipenser ruthenus. NCBI lineage: Eukaryota > Metazoa > Chordata > Actinopteri > Acipenseriformes > Acipenseridae > Acipenser > Acipenser ruthenus. The sequence continues at coordinate 58,200,294 of NC_081196.1, forward strand.
AATTCAGCAGCATGGTCAAGGGCTATATTGTACAGATTTATAAAGTACTGGACCTAGGGGTAGTTTAAATCTCAAGCTAAGGCATATGTGCAATCTGAGAAGCTGCAGAAATTGTCCAGTGTACACAATGCCCCAGACGCAGCAACGTTCACAAGCCCACTCTTTCATCTGTTTAGGCTTTCAAAATGGTGCTTGTTACGGACGCTTCAATCCAAGCTTCTCTGGCCAAACGTTGATTAGAGCAAATGTTTCTTCATCCCTGCTGCAATGTGGCTCATGGTTTGTTTCAATCAACAGAAATATGGCTAAAGAGAGTGCAATGAAATGGCTCGCAAGTTCCTTGTAGAAATGAAACCTTCACACAGGTATGGCTGTTTGTTACTTTGTCGGCTTATGAATGCCCATCAAGCATTTTGTCTCGTTCGACCCGAAGTAACCTCCCATATTATACCCCCTATGAGATTATACCCGGGTACATTCTGGGGCCTCCCAGAATCTACTCTGGGGTAGTTTCTGGAATATACAGTGCCTTGTGAAAGTATTCGGCCCCCTTGAACTTTGCGACCTTTTGCCACATTTCAGGCTTCAAACATAAAGATATGAAACTGTAATTTTTTGTGAAGAATCAACAACAAGTGGGACACAATCATGAAGTGGAACGAAATTTATTGGATATGTCAAACTTTTTTAACAAATAAAAAACTGAAAAATTGGGCGTGCAAAATTATTCAGCCCCTTTACTTTCAGTGCAGCAAACTCTCTCCAGAAGTTCAGTGAGGATCTCTGAATGATCCAATGTTGACCTAAATGACTAATGATGATAAATAGAATCCACCTGTGTGTAATCAAGTCTCCGTATAAATGCACCTGCACTGTGATAGTCTCAGAGGTCCGTTTAAAGCGCAGAGAGCATCATGAAGAACAAGGAACACACCAGGCAGGTCCGAGATACTGTTGTGGAGAAGTTTAAAGCCGGATTTGGATACAAAAAGATTTCCCAAGCTTTAAACATCCCAAGGAGCACTGTGCAAGCGATAATATTGAAATGGAAGGAGTATCAGACCACTGCAAATCTACCAAGACCTGGCCGTCCCTCTAAACTTTCAGCTCATACAAGGAGAAGACTGATCAGAGATGCAGCCAAGAGGCCCATGATCACTCTGGATGAACTGAAGAGATCTACAGCTGAGGTGGGAGACTCTGTCCATAGGACAACAATCAGTCGTATACTGCACAAATCTGGCCTTTATGGAAGAGTGGCAAGAAGAAAGCCATTTCTTAAAGATATCCATAAAAAGTGTCGTTTACAGTTTGCCACAAGCCACCTGGGAGACACACCAAACATGTGGAAGAAGGTGCTCTGGTCAGATGAAACCAAAATCGAACTTTTTGGCAACAATGCAAAACGTTATGTTTGGCGTAAAAGCAACACAGCTCATCACCCTGAACACACCATCCCCACTGTCAAACATGGTGGTGGCAGCATCATGGTTTGGGCCTGCTTTTCTTCAGCAGGGACAGGGAAGATGGTTAAAATTGATGGGAAGATGGATGGAAGGACCATTCTGGAAGAAAACCTGATGGAGTCTGCAAAAGACCTGAGACTGGGACGGAGATTTGTCTTCCAACAAGACAATGATCCAAAACATAAAGCAAAATCTACAATGGAATGGTTCACAAATAAACATATCCAGGTGTTAGAATGGCCAAGTCAAAGTCCAGACCTGAATCCAATCGAGAATCTGTGGAAAGAACTGAAAACTGCTGTTCACAAATGCTCTCCATCCAACCTCACTGAGCTCGAGCTGTTTTGCAAGGAGGAATGGGCAAAAATTTCAGTCTCTCGATGTGCAAAACTGATAGAGACATACCCCAAGCGACTTACAGCTGTAATCGCAGCAAAAGGTGGCGCTACAAAGTATTAACTTAAGGGGGCTGAATAATTTTGCACGCCCAATTTTTCAGTTTTTTATTTGTTCAAAAAGTTTGAAATATCCAATAGATTTCGTTCCATTTCATGATTGTGTCCCACTTGTTGTTGATTCTTCACAAAAAATTACAGTTTCATATCTTTATGTTTTGAAGCCTGAAATGTGGCAAAAGGTCGCAAAGTTCAAGGGGGCCGAATACTTTCGCAAGGCACTGTACCCTGGGGTAGATTCCGATATCTTACTGTTCTAGTGTTGTACTGTTAATTTGATAGACAACGACTTGTTCTGTTGTCAAGGAAATGCTTGTCTTCTTTCTATTCCTTAAGGATATTATCTTCAAGTGTTGCTCATCCTTGTTAGACAGCTTTTTGGGTCTTCCAGTCCTGGGTTTGTCAATGTTTCTCTGTACTTGGTTATGCTTCGGATACCACACCTTGAAAATCGAGTGATGCAAGCTATTTTACTGTTCAATGTTTTTCCTTCTTTATTCAAGTCAAGGTTGTTATAATAGGTTGTTATGGAGGCTTTGAGTAAATTGTTGATGCTCATAATGCATCAGAGTAGAAAACTGGGGCTTAATACAAACCAAAAAAGATAAACTCCTTAATAAGAATAGCTAATATCTACTGTCATTATCTGTACTGTACATGCTAAAGATATTAGCCTCCCGAGGAGGCAATTTAATTTAAGATTTTTAATTAGAGAAAGCTCTACTCTAGCTATAAAACTGCATGTGGCAACTGGAGGGTTTCCCATTTACTTTGTAATCATTTCCTTTTCCCTTCATACAATTTTAAGTAAACCAATAATGAGAATAGAAAAAAGTTGAAATGAGAAATTAACTTGATATCACAAAAGGAATAAACTTTTAACTAAATAAACTGTTTCAGAAATTGAATGCTCCTTTCTGGCAGAGAAGGCTAATAGGATCAGCTAAACACCCATTCTGTCATTGCTTTCTGTGACATTATTTTGTCATTGACCTTTCTCTGTCAAGTTGCTAAAAAAAAAAAAGAGGTGTACAAATTATTATTATTATTATTTTTCCTAAATTCATAAAGGATGTTTACCAGGCATTTGACATCAGTCGTGGCTAAATGTTACATGCACTGATCAGCTATGTTCTTGCAGCTACTGTTAACTATGCTAGCAGTCAAGTGTAATCGATGACAACTGCACACTAGTGGATTAGCTAATGGTGTAATTCCCACCAAATTCAGTGTGATTGACACTGCTAAAATGCAACTGTGAAATGTAACAGCAATGTTGAATGAAAATGTAAAAAGGAATGTGGTTATCTAAAAGGTCATGCTATTCCAATGAGCACATTTTACATTTCGGGTCATTTTTACAAAACTTTTTTTTTTCGTCAGGGTTAAAATACCCATTATTAAAATAAATAAAAACATAGGCATAAAAACTTAAAATCTCAACAAATTAAAAAGCAATTGATTCTGAATATTGAGTTATTATCACTTTATCCTATTATCATTTTGTTAGGGCTCTGGACTCTTGACCGGAGGGTCAAGGGTTCAATCCCCGGTGGGGACACTGCTGCTGTACCCTTGAGCAAGGTACTTTACCTAGATTGCTCCAGTAAAAACCCAACTGTATAAATGGGTAATTGTATGTAAAAATAATGTGAGATCTTGTAAGTCGCCCTGGATAAGGGCGTCTGCTAAGAAATAAATTATTATTATTATTATATATATTCAACAGCCTTCCTCATTCCATTCAAATCATGTGACAATCACTGGGTTTACATGATCGTGGATCAGGACTAATGGCAGTGTTCAAGTTTACATGGGGTATAGAGTCAGACACTTGGGACTAGTTGGGATGTATGGCGGAGCGAGGCTTGTCACACTTTTATAAGTCTGTTGTGCTGGTCAAACTGGAATGGCTAATTTAATTTAAGGAGGTGTTTGATAAAAAGTATTATTTTGAAGAGACCAGTCGACTATTTAGCTTGCTAGCTTGTAAAAACGGATTGGGTCTTATACAGGTTGATTCAATGTGTAATACTCTGGTTGAAAAACATAGTACTAAACACAAAAGTGTTCACCTATGTGTGCAAGAAGAGAAAAATCGGCTTCTTCATGAAAGGATTATTCATAACAGTCTCAATGTTACCATGAAGCATTGAATTCTTGACATTTTTATAGAAAATCAATGGAACTCAATCTGAGAGAGTTGTGTTGCATGGATTAAAACTTGACAGTGACATAAATCAGAACTTTCCCCAAGAAACGGCCCAAAACAAAACCAAATTCATTTGTGAAGCTCTTTCTACAGCAGGTGTGATTGATACTTCATTTTTTTTTTTTTTTGGTTGGACTTCTGTAGTATTTCTTATTGTCATTAACTTGCCTATCAAGATAGTTGAATTAGATTTCTTTAAAACAGTTTGATTGGAGATCACAATGTCAAATTAATTTATTAGCCCAGAGTATACATGTTTTGGTCCTGGCTGGGAATACACAATTATGGGAGATACTGTAGTATTATATTTATTACTATGAACATTTAGTTATGCATTTGATATAATTTAACGTTCTACTTGTGAGAACATGCTTGACTGCTGTAACATCTTGAGCTGCAGAAGAATTTCAATTTGCAATAAAGTAGAAACAAAAGATTGCAGAGCTTTTTCTCTATTGATTCTAGTAACATAAGAGGAGCATTATCCCAAAATATTAGAGGCAGCTATCTCCTACAATTCAGGGTTTATACAAATGTAGACGGACCAACTTTATATCATGATCGCCTTGCAGGCATAATTCGGGATATTAAACAGTACACTGCACTACCTGACAGAAGCATCGTCACGACGATAACAGAATATTGTATTTCCATGCAGGCTGCTGTGTTACTACCATATCTAATTTATTACAGTACAATGATACTTGATGTGACTAAAGGGAAGATTGAACGACCAGTAGCATTAAAAAGCGACTGTACAGTGCAGTGCAAATCAGGAGAAGCGGGTGGGTTTAGCCACTAACTGTTGCTAAAACGAACTGGCGGCTATCCTCGTCTGAATCATCACTCTGTATTGTGTTGGAGATATTCTCTTCATCCATGGTATTTGTATATCTGCGTGCAAACAACTTTGCATTGTGTGTAGCTATAGGAAATCAATGCTGTCATGTCACATCACCGTGCCATGTTTACAACGCAGTGCACTGAAGCTTGTCGTGGTTTGAACACTGTGCATCAAAATAATTGGGGGGGGGGGGGGGGCTGTAAAATATGACAAAAGTATTTGGAAACATATTTTCAATATATTCACTTTCAGTTCACAGATACCCTCTAAGAAATGTATGTTAGTGAATAACACAAAATAATTAGTTTCAACTAGTTATATTTGTGAAATTCATGTTGTAAAAATATTTTAAAAGCTTCTGAACATTTCTGTATTTCTTTAAGTATACATTTTATGTTGTTTTTAGCAATAATGAAATACAATAGTACAAGAGATGGAGTTAGACAGGGAGACAGGTTTTATTATTTTATTTTGGACGTAGTCCGCGGCTGACAGTGGTCCTTTTATTTAATTTTATTGTATTAAACAAACCGCTTGATTCGAATCATACTGTCTGTGTGGAGCCTGCTTTTGTTTCACATGCAACACTACAATATGTTTTTCCTTCAACAAAACAGTCAAATGTCAGGGCTCGAATTACTTAAACTAGAATCTCTGAATTATATTATTGAATTGCTACTTCGTAATGTAGTAATTATACATGTGTAGAAATGAAATTACAAAGACAATAAGATAATTTATTCACAAAGAAAAGTTTTTGAAAGTAAAATATTCCATTCTGAATATCACCTTGAGTCTCTACATTCACTTTCAATATGATATTAAATCAAACATTGCCAAAGTGAAAATAAAAACCCAACAGCTTCCCCATACTGTCCCAGTTTAAAAACTTAAAAATCTGGTCGCCTTAGTAAAAGTTTACATTAAGCCTCTCTAACTACATAGTAATTACAGTGTAGTAGTATTGTGATTGGTGGGATATTTGCAGTGCAACATGTTTAATTAATAAGAAAACATTGCCATTTACTGGTGTCTTTTAAACTCGCACTGCATTTGCACATGTGGGATCCAGAGGTCAGCAGCACTATCTGATTGGGAACAAACAAACAAGCTCAGTCTCAATGAATAACTAAAGCATTGCTCAGGACAGACTGATTACAACCACTGCTACCAATAATGCCTCACTGGGCTGAGCATGGACATGAGTCTCATACACCGGGTTCTTTAAAAAAAAAAAGCTTGATGACAAAAACATTTTCAAGAGTATTTATGGAAGAAAATGAAAAGCGTCAGGGGACAGTGATAACAGGAATTTATTAAATCATGTACCGCTCAGTGATTTTAATAGGAATGTGAATGTTAGCTCAGGTCACGGGTTTCCATGTTCTTTTTTTTTTTTTTTATAAATCACAACAACAACAACAACAACAATAATAATAATAATAATAATAATAATAATAATAATAATAATAATAATAATAATAATAATCCAAATTTATTAGACTGGCCAGACCCATGGTAGTTTCAGAACCCTTTAGCGAAGTGATTATCTCATGTAAATCATACCACAACAAAGTTGTCTTAATGCTTTTATGCAATGTTTTGTATACAGTATATATATATATATATATATATATATATATATATATATATATATATATATATACCAAGAGCATGGCGCCGAGCAGGTGGAGTCTTTATACCTAAAGAAAGAGATTCTACAAGCATCAGTCAGTTTCGTCCCATTTCCCTATTAAACGTAGAAGGCAAGATTTTCTTCAGCATTATTGCTGAGATTGTCAGCTTACCTATTAAAGAACTGCTTCATTGACACTTCAATACAAAAAGCGGGCATTCCAGGTTTCCCAGGTTGCTTAGAACACATCAATGTGATCTGGCAACAAATTCAATCAGCTAAAAAGGAGAGGAAGGAGCTCCATGTGACATTCCTGGATTTGGCTAATGCATATGGTTCAGTGCCACATGAACTACTTTGGGCAGCATTTGATTTTTTCAGTGTACCGATGACGATAACAAATTTAGTGAAAGCCTATTTTGGAGATTTGCAATTCAGTTTTTCAACTTCAGAATTCAGCACTACATGGCAATGCCTAGAGGTTGGAATAATGGCAGGATGCACCATTTCTCCACTGGCTTTTACCATGGCAATGGAAGTAATCATTAGGGCATCAAAATGGGTAGTAGGAGGAGAGCGCTTGGCTTCTGGAATGCGACTACCACCAATTCGAGCATACATGGATGACATGACAACCATGACTACAACAGTAGCCTGCACTAATCGATTATTGGGCAAATTAACCAATAACATTGAATGGGCACGAATGCAATTCAAGCCCACTAAATCAAGGAGCATCTCTATAATTAAAGGCAAAGTAGTAGATAAAACATTCTTCATTAATGGTGAGGCAATACCAACAGTGTCTGAGAAGCCAGTGAAGAGTCTTGGGAGATGGTACGACGGGGATCTAAAGGACACAGTTCGTGTGGGAGAAGTTAGACAACAAGCAGTGGAAGGGTTGAAGAGCATAGACAGCTGCGCTCTACCAGGTAAACTAAAACTCTGGTGCTTTCAGTTTGGTCTACTGCCGAGGTTGCTGTGGCCACTGACTGTGTACGAGGTTTCTTTGACAACAGTAGAGAAGCTGGAAGCTTTAATCAGTTCATACATCAGGAAATGGTTGGGAGTTCCACGCTGCCTCAGCAGAGTGGGACTTTATGGTAAAGGAATACTGCAGCTACCAGTCTCTGCTCTAACCGAGGAGTTTAAGTGCGCCAAGGTCAGACTGGAAATGACTTTAGTAGAGTCACGCGATAAATGCGTAAGGGAGGCAGCACCTGTGTTGAAAACTGGAAGAAAGTGGGCAGCAAAGAAAGCTGTGGAAGATGCAAAGGCTGCCCTTCGAATTGGTGATATCATGGGGCAAGTTCAGCATGGAAGAGGGGGTCTTGGTTTCAGTTCAACTCCTCCTACATGGCACAAGGCAGCCCCAGCTCAAAGGAGGAAGCTGGTAGTCAACAAGGTGCAAAAGCAGGAGGAGAGGATGAGGTGTATAAAGGCCATTTCCCAGGCCAAGCAGGGAGAATGGATGAGATGGGAGAGTGTGGAACAACGCAAGATTGGCTGGAAAGACCTATGGTCAATGGAACAGAGCAGGATCAGTTTCCTCATCAGGTCAACATATGATGTTCTCCCATCACCACAGAACCTAAACCTCTGGGTAGGAGAGGATCCCTCATGTCCTTTGTGTTCATCACCTGCAACATTAAGGCACATTTTGACAGGATGTAAGGTGGCTCTTAGCCAAGGACGGTTTACTTGGCGCCATGACCAGGTGCTGCGATGTTTGGCCTTAGCATTGGAAGACAAGCGTAACATGACCAATAAGTTGTCACCTGTTCCATCAAAACATTACACACAAAAGACAACATTCCTCCGCCCAGGAGAGCAACCACCAAGAAAAGGTGTTAAAACCAATTCTCGCCCAGGACAACTGGAAGCTGCTAGAGACTGGAAAATGCTGGCAGATGTTGGTCAACGGCTTATTTTTCCACCTGAGATTGCCACCACTAACCTTCGACCAGATATTGTCTTGTGGTCTGGATCAGCACGCCTTGTTCACCTGGTAGAGTTAACAGTGCCATGGGAGGATGCTGTAGATGAGGCATATGAGAGGAAGAAACTGCGGTATGCTCAACTAGCCACTGAAGCGGAACAGCGAGGATGGAGAGTTCGGGTTTACCCAGTGGAAGTGGGTTGTCGAGGATTTGTGGCACACTCTACAACCCGGTTTCTCAGAGACGTCGGATTCAGTGGCCAAGAGTTGCGTCGCACAGTGAAGAACTTATCTGAAGCAGCAGAAAGGAGCAGCAACTGGCTGTGGTTGAGACGGAAAGATTCTGGCTGGGGACAGGTAAGTAAGCTGGGCTGAGTTGAGTGGGGGACGGAGGGGGGTGATGCTGGGACGCCAGAATCACCGTCGAGCCCTCTTGAGGTGTCGTGGGCTAGTCGACGAAACACTGAGGATGGAAGGTGCCCACTTGAAAACCCCAGAGATGTACCCTACTTAGCTCAATCCAGACGGTTGTCATGCTGATGCGCTGGGGAGGCCGCACTTTGGTTGATCCCCGGAGCCAGCATCGCAGCCGTTGTGTGTGCTGATGCGCCAGGGAGGCAAAATAAGCTGATCCCTGGAGCCAGCATTACACTTCAGCCATTAACACCAGACAGAAGGATATCTACATCATCATATGGAAGGAAACGTAAATGGATGGAGACACATATGGATCACATTAGTTTACTGTAAAGCTACGTCTTAGTTGGTGCTTATCTTGGCGAGAGCCGAGTTCAAATCAGCATGAAGTTTTAACATCTACTCTCGTGTAATGGAAATCATTTTTATATATATATACTATCATTTGTACGGTTGAGCAACAAGGCCAAGTTAGCCAAGTATATAAAAAATATAGATATTATTTTTGAAAAGTTGTTAGGAAATCCCTTTCTGAAAGTAAAAGTATGATATCTCTGAGTAGAGTTTGATTCTGAGGTGAACGTTCTGTCTGCCTGAGACTGCAGCTGCACCCACTAGTTTCCGTACTGCAATTACTAGATACTTTAATGAGTTAACAGTGTGCCCCATGATGGCAGAGAAACAAGAATGATATGGATATCAATCAGGTGACTTTGGGAATCTGTTACAGACCCCCAGGGCAAAAAGAGCTTGATGGAAAAAAATATTGTTTAAAAGCATAAGGGAAAGAAATGAAAAAGGTCAGGGAGTTGAGATAAGGGGGAGGGGGTGTTTATTATCTAAAAGGTAGATTTAGAATATCCTGAGGTAACAGTTTAGAAATGAGGACAGACTGGGCTTCATAACAGAGGTTGTTTGGCAAGAATGGCAACAATGCTAGCCCTGCTTCATAGCAACAGATGAAAAATAGAAAATGAAAATGAAGACTTCTCAGTTGTCATCAATAAAACTGAGAAATATACATTGTGGAAACGGTGGTTATATATATACTATATATTTTAGGTAATTTTATCTTTGCAGTATAACTACAGGAAAAGCCTTAGACATAGACATTCTATGAAGATGTTTTGAGTAGCAGAAATGTGGCATCTGGTAGATTGAGTGAGCTTCATTCTATATTTGAAAAACTGTACCAAATTATATTAATAGATTTGCAAATTAAGCATTGCAATCTTTATCAATTTATTGTTGTCTTACAGCATGTTTTATAACAATAACCTCACCCTTTTTTATATTCATGCAAGTACACTGATCATTATTTTATTACATTCATCATATACAGGGATATTTCTGATGATCTATTTAGGGAAATTGACATACTAAATTAGATTGTGTTTTATTGACTGTGCATGTTTCTGAAGAGTATACAAAAATCGCTTTATGGTTGTTAACTCAACACATTGTATAGAGTTCAGCAGGAAAATGCACATTTCTAGTGGAAAAGCTCACAGGAGCATCTATAAAGAACACAGCTCAAGAACAGCAATCAAACCAGCTGCAATGGGTAGTTCAAGCATGACACTGCAGTACTGAGGAAGTGTACAGAAATGGAATTACAGAAACAGAACAGAACTGTGTTTCATTAGTACCTAGGAAACTGATGATGCACATACCAGTCCTTTTCAAACACAGAAATGAACTGTGTCACTCTTCACTTTAAAAATGAAGACATTGGTAATCTCACTTTTATCAACTGCAATCTTGTCATGGCAAATTCTTGTCCTGTACACAGAAGAAACATGATAGTTTCAGTGCATAGATATTACTATTTTTACCACAGCTTTTTAAATCTCTATTTGCAATGTAACTGCATATGGTGACACATACACTAGCCACTTTTGTGCAGGGCAAAACAACAGAAGAAAACCCTAAATGCAATGATTAGGAATGTCACAAACTAAAAACTTCTTTTATGGAACAATTGAAATTGGGATTATTTCCTGAATAGTTATGTTTAATAACACATGTTTAGGTATATGGTAATGCAAGTATTAGCTTCTAATATAAAATTGCTTTTTAATGTATATAATTAACATTAGTCACTGATTAAACCTACAGTTTATAAACCTACAAATGCTAATTGCAAAGATGTTCTACACTGTGTTTTTTCATGTGAAAATCCTGAAGAGATCTGCACTAGACGAAGAAAAGCAGACTTCATTCAATTTGTTTTTATAACATAAATATTTTTAATTTGTTTTAAACACTGCTAAAATGATTTCATTTTCATCTGTTCTAATGGTGTAAATAGCTAACTGGTGGCACAGTTTGGAATTTAATATATAACCTTTGTCATAGCCCTCAATATCAATCAATAACTTAGTTCAATACTGCTGTTAAAGAAGCAAATAGTCTAAAGCAGTTATATTTTGAACAAATACATATATATGCATGCATTTTCCAGGAGCGCAATGCAGTAAAGTAAGCTTTTGCCACCAAAATCACCCATCTGTTCAATTGTGGAAATATGCTTATATTAAGTCGTTTTGGCAAATAACCATCGAAACATCAAAAAGCAGCTAATAGACACAAAGAGGAGGCCAGACAGTGAGCTCTAGAAGTTTAAAAGCAGGTTGCATGACATGAAATTTCAATAACAGGTGGCCGCTGACCCCTTTTCTATTGCAGCATTTCCACTACAGACTGTAATAATGAAAAGTAGCAAGCCTTGACCTCTGATAGCTCTCTTAATCTTCTTTGTGCAAATTACACTCTCATACTTTCTGAATGTATTGTAATTAGGCATATGTATTCCAACGGGGCAGTAAGATATCGTTTCTTTCTAATCTTTCATTTATATGCAAAGTAACAGAGTTAAATAGCTTAGGCTTTCTTCCCTTAATCAAGTTACTCATATTTCTCAGTTCCATTTCTAAATTCTCCTTTCTGTTCATATGGAACATGTCAGAAAAGCTTAGTACAGCAGTTGCAATAATGGCACACCTGAGAGCATGAGCTCAGTGTGGCCCTGGAAATCATTACCAGCTCACTAGTAAATGGAATGCTACTGAGAAGAAATGCAGGAATTTTCAAATAATACCCAACTGAGCAACTTGTTTACCACAATATACATGTTCCCAGCATAAAGAATGGTAGCCAGATTGGTTTGTTTAAACAATGCTGACCTAAATAATTTTGCAGAATTGTTCACTTCACTATAATGTGCTCCTGGTGCATTGTTAATGTGCTCATTTTAATTAAATGTATCCTGAGTTGATTTTAAGCCATGGCTGAAACATTAAACGGAAATATCTCCCTCAATGAAATATACAGAACATGTTGCATCAGGCTCAGTGAGTTAAAGTGCCGAATATTTCACAATGTAGGGCCTCTTTTAAAAAACAAAAAACAAACCAAAAAAAAAACATCATTTTTTGACAAAATATCAAAATGATCCGGTTCAAGCCTTTGGTCAACATGCCCAACCACCCCTGGGTCTGCCAAACCTCATATTGGCCATTCATGTCAGTAAACTAAAGTGTGTACAAGTTTAAAGTTGAAAGCCCTTGACAAGCTGCCCTTGCTGGTAGATCCTAATGTATTCATTTATTTTTTACTATTTTTGTGTATGTTAAAACATAAAAGTGAGTAAAGTCTTAATACAAGTTTTTGTGCTGCAACTGGGGACAGCAAATCATTTGATATGTGGATTTCTCGTTTGATTGACAAAGAGGATTTTCTGTTTGTGTTCTTTGCATCTGCTTGACTAGCTAGTTTCTCACATAGACGTGCAGCTACCTGCATTGATGTTTTTGCTCTACTGTTTGAACTGCCAAGGGACTCGGTTGCATGCAATGCAGACTTGAACATGTAAAAAAAACTGCATACTCCACACAGATGGTTTCTTATTGAATTAGGTCCAGAGTGTTTGACTGTAGGTTGAGGGATTCAGGCTGCTGTCCTGAAGCAATTAATTATCTTGACCAGTTCGCCAGACATTCATTACAAGTGCAGATTAATCTTTTGTAGTCATTAGAGGTTAGAATTTTAAAGAATAGCAGGTCTGTGCCTTCTTTGTTGCATATTTATTCCTAATTATAAATGAAAGTCTTATGCCAGAGACCATGTTTCTGTCACTGCATGGAAAGTGGCCTATGTACCTCCTGTTGTGTATATAGAGCAAATATGGAAAAATATTGTGTCCGCTTTTGTAGTGTGATTTTGAAAGGTGCTTAAGGGGCAAAGTCAGCCTGTCCTCATTACCTTGATCTGTACTGAATATTCATAGTGCATATTTTGCAGTCTGTATATTTAAATAAGAAAAAAATGTGCGTACATAATAACACGTAATTATCTCATATATTAAAACAAAACTAATGACAACTTGAAATGTTTGTCACTCTTAAGACCTAATAAGAACATAAGAAATGAGAAAAGGCCATTCGGCCCACCTATGCTCGTTCACTTAATGTTAGTGTGGTCCGTTAACACTCAGGAGAGGAAAAACAAAAAAAAACCCTAATCATTTAGTTAGTAGGGGAAATGAAACCTCTGGGAATCCATGGCTAAACGGACCGCCCTTCCTCCAGGAGGATAGCTAAAAGTCTTATTATGGTCACAGAGAGGATTATACAGCATTGATCAAAACAGCATCCAGTCTATTCTTGAAGGATCCGATAGCCTCTGCTTCAACAGCTCTGGCCGGCAGCCTGTTCCAATGGTTCACCACCTTTTCTGTGAAAAAGCTCCTTCTCCCCTCGGTTCTGAATGTGCCCTTCTTCAGCTTCCGCCTGTGGCTGCTGGTTCTGTTCTCTGTGACCTGCGAAAAATAATTTTGAACAGTTACTTTGTTAAACCCCTGGACAATTTTATAAAGGGGGAAAAAAGCTAGTCTATCCCTACCCAATGATTACAATTTAATGATGCCATTGCTACCATCATCGTAGCATTAGAAACATGGTATACTTATAAATGAAGCAAAAATATGTGATGCAAATACATACATTTTATTTTTTATCAGTTAAAATGACATAGCACTAAATGAAACTGCAAGTCCTCCCATTGAATAGATCATCCATCTATATTTAAAAGTGAATAATCCCTTCTTGTATTGGCAATTTAAAAGCTTACCACGACTATATTAGAGTCATACAGGGTGATTAAAGCAGGGCCATACTGAGGATTCTATAAGAAATCAATAAAACTCAAGCCCATTCTGTTTTCAAGAAAACACCAGTTTAGATTCAAAACCCGGTGCATTTAAGAACAAATCAAAACTCCATTTTAAACCCTGCTGGATCCTGTTTAGTTACACTGATGTCCAGAAACATGGTCGATGTCCAGGTACAATAATCATTTTTGAGAAAAGACTGTGGATCAGAAAGTCATGCCTCCTTTCTGAGATAAGTGTGTGGCTGGAACACTCCAGGAAGGAGTCTGTTAACAAAGACGTTGATCTCAGTGTATAAAACATCGTGAGCATCATGATCTGAAAAATTAGAAACCAGATTTAAACATGTAGAATCATGTAAAAATACAAACTAACATTCATAGCTGACAATCATGTGCCTACTATTGCAGATTTTGTATGCTGTTGCAATTCACATAATGACTGCATAATATCTGGGGCATTGTCAAAACATTTATTGGGATTTTGCCAATAAATGTAAAACATCTCTGTTTGTGTCTAAAAGGACAGTGTGTGAAGTTTTGAAATCGATTATCTCAGTTATCACCAATGGCAAAATATACATTTTTTATTATAACTTTTTGTCTGCTATAAATCTGTCCTAAAATATGTAAGTATGTTTGTGTGGTTTTATGTTTATGCTCTAAAGTCGTTATAATTCATAAAAGACAACTAAATATATTAATAGTATAATAATTTCTCAAAATATAATATCAATCTCACAATATATATATATATATATATATATATATATATATATATATATATATATATTAATTGTACTGTTCACCTAGGGTAGATTCGGCACTAGTTTTTCAAAGTGTTTTTTGTTTATTATATAACAGCTTGTTTTTAAGACAAGCATCACAGTCAATTTTGTGACAGCGACGCAGGGCCATGTCTGTGGCACTGCCATTTTTGTTTGTGGTCTCCCTATTTTGACATAGCCACAGGTTCCAGATCATATTACACATACAAAAGGCTTTAAAATAAATGTAACACCCTTTCAGCTTTCTACAAACCGAGTGACAGTACATCTGACAAACATTAAAAAAAAGAATCATCATTTGAGGCGGTATTTTGAAACCGTAACCACCTACCAATAGTGTGGTTTCAGAGTTATAGGGGTGGGGATAGTGATGTGTTTTTAAGTTTGAATGGTCTGCAGACTTGCTGCTCTGCCTGCGCAGCCAGTTTATCAGCAGCAGCAGAGCGAGCAAGAGCTGATCGCGCCAAGCAATTCTGAAAGTACTGTAGCGGTTTAGCTTTGTAAATATTCTATCAGCATAATAAGAAAGAAATAATCACACATTAATCAGAGTGATATACATTGAATCTATTAATTATAACACTTGATTACGTAATAAGTATAAACACATTGTACTTACACATTGTACATACTTATTATACAAATTAAGTATTTGAATTGTGATGCTATTTTAATATAATCAGTTTTATTTTTTTTAACAATTGAAACTTTTTTTTGTTTTTGTTTCACATATCTTCAAGTCAGATTAAAACTGATTTTTTTTTTTTTTTTTTTAAATCTAAAAATACGTTTGACCACCCTACTTCCAGACAAGGAACTTTCACTAATCTTACAAGTGAAACTCTTACGAAAGAGACCTGGAATTAGAGAGACCAGGGAGTTAACTGGCCTTTTGTTGTTGAAGAAGGTAGATTTAATTGAAAAGTCAGGATTAGGGCTTGGAGATAGTTGTAGTTGGAATGCGAATCATAGTTGATTGACACTATAGTTGACTTTGTCACAATCTAATTTTAAATCTAAAATTATTTTAGAGATGTTGCGTGCTCCAATATGTTGAGTCTAATGCTGGGAATCTAGACAGTGTGGATACAGAAAAAATAGACACATTCACAGTCAGGGCCATTACTCTGAAATATTGCAACAGCTTTTTTTTGTTTTGTTTTGTTTTGTTTAAAGGAAAATAAATCTTGAAATTAAAACTTGCATTCTGGTAATGTGGTATGCAGCACAAGGAGAAGAGCAGAAAATAAATATTTATGTGAATTCTAATTCAGGGTTTTAAGTAAAGGTGTACATACCGAAATGACCTTCCTCGTGGGTAGCAGCACCTGTATCCGATTTTACTGAAAGTGTTTTTTTGGGTGACAGGTCTGCTTCAGCATCACTTTTGTGTCACAAGTATATGCCTTATACTAAAACACAAAACTGTCAGGCAGTTAATTCGCTGGTGGTCGAATTATGCTTATTTTTTCTACATAACTTTGAATCAGCTGATGTATAAAGTAATGTGACTGTGGAGCGAGGGTGGGGATAAGCCTCTGGGCATTCTGGGAGTAGTAGTCCAAGTATTAAGATTGTCTGGTGACCAGACGTCCCGGTTTTCCATCAAAGGTCCTGGTGTCCTGACATTTTGCTCATGTAGTGTGACACACTCTAAATACCTTTTGTCAAAATAACGTAAACAACCACTTTTAGTTTATGGCACCTGCAGTGAAAACAAAATACAAGTTAAAAATCAAGGCACTAGGATAATCAAGAACATTATTTTTGTAAAGTGATTAACACAGGCGTACGTGATTATTCCTCAGTGCGCCATGCATTTTCAAATATTCCATATGAATCTACAATTGTGTGTAATATGGTAGTTTTATAGCTGTTCAGTTCTGGCTGGATTTAGACCAGACGGAGCAGCGAGAGGTTGCAAGTATCAACCAGGTTAAACCACATCAACGTCAATAAATAGAGTGAGTAAAAAAAAGAAATGCCAAAACGTAAATGTATTTTTAATGATTTATTATTATTATTATTATTATTATTATTATTATTATTATTATTATTATTATTATTATTGAACTCAATGTAAAAGTATGCAATACATATAGAACACAATATGGCTACTTAAACTAATTAGCCATAAATTATACACCCAGGAGAGTACTGAAATTAGCTAGCTGCTTAACAAAAAAAAAAAAAAAAAAAAATACTAAGAGTGAAAGGATGGCTATTTAAATAACCATTAAAATAGCCTTTATTTAAATGGTTTGATTAGTCTTCAATGTGTCCTGGTTTTTAGTTTTGAAAATCTAGTCACCCTAAGCATAGATACCCTTTTTTTCTTGATTTTTACTTGTTCACTCCAGATCCATTTCAAACGTTTAAACACGTGAGAAACAGTGACACTCATGTGACACACCACAGTCTCTTGGCAAGTACAAGTGCCTGCCATTGTTATGCTGTCATATTGATGTAACAAAGGAGTGTAAGATCTGGTAAACAGCTGAACTGTTTTACTCACATGTACTGTATAATGAATAGATTCTCATTCAAGGCTTAACGGGCCCTGGTGATGTACTTGGCTTCCTATTTCCGTAATTTTTTTAACTAAATTCACTTTCCTCAGCAGTACTGCATGCATTTACAGCATATACAAGTCGTATTGAACTCATTTTGAATGTGCCCTTGAGTGGTGACAGAGGTTGAAGCCCTGGTTCCACAGCAATACAAACCTTTCTGATGTGGATATATAAAAACCTATTGAGAAGTGGGAGCAAGTATAATGTTTTGCTAAGGAGGCTGTGCCAACAGCACACTTTCTACCTAGGTGAAAGAATCCTGTTATTAGGTGGGTGTAGAGCATAAAGAAACTAATTTGACCTCTGAACAAAAGCTCCTACTTTGTGAGCACCGTTATCTACATCTCAATTATTTTCTGCTGAAAAAAAATGTATTCAGCCATTATCCTCCCTGACAGGAAAGGACAGCACTGAAGAGTTCCAGCTTCTGCAGGCTCCTGCAGGCAGCAAAATGGGAAAATGAGTGGCCCCCCAGTATTTACAGCCGCTGGCTTATTACAGACTGTGACTGCTGCAAACACCAAAGGGATAATCAGCTTGTCAGGACGCTGCTGCAGTGAATACCAACATCTAATCGCACGTACTGCCTGACCTGATGGCTTTCAAAACTGCAGAGCATTATTTGCATTTAGAAAAGGAAGGCTGTGAAAGCGAACTGATTTGGTTACGAAGGATGCTGTAAAAGAGTGTTTAGAATGACAAATGTTACACTTTTTTGCTCTTTTAAGAAACATTAACAGGCAACTGTGTTATATTAAGTCCATATTTAGTCCAAGGTCAAGCCATAGCAAAAGGTGAACATAAGAAGAGTTTGATGAACATGCATGTTCTAATTACTAAAGTGCTAAATTCTCACAGGAACTCTTTATAAGAGTTCTGGGTTAACCCACTCCCTTCTGGTTAGAGTTATGCAAAAGCCATTCAGCCTCCAGCTTTACAAGGACCTTCTTTCAAATTATTTGAAACATGGGATGACATTAACTTCCTTTCTGCTCATATATTAAATCCCATGTTTTAAAACATGGGATTTACAGTCCAGTCGCAGACAAAGGTATTGGCACCCTACACTTGTATTAAACCGTAACAGGTTAAGGACAAGAATTTAGTAAACTTTAACCACTTTTTAAGAAAACAAAATACACCATTTCTAGTAATTTAACAAATAATCTTTACCAAAAAACAAACAAACTTATATCAGTTAAATTATTCGCTCATGAGAAAAGTATTGGCACCCCTGCTTTAGTATTGTGGGTGTCCTCCTTTTGCTTTTATTACGGCTTTCAGATGTTTATGATAATTCTTAACATCTTGTTGGTGAAATCTGGACTCATTTGGTCTTTCATATTTCCTTCAGCTCAGACAAATTTGATACACATTGCATGGCTACAGCTTTTTTCAGATGTCCAAAGCATTTCTATTGGATTGAGATCTGGTGATTGCGAAAGCCATTCCAGAACTTTTATCTTCGTTTTCTTCAAGAATTCCAGTCGACTTAGCCGTATGCTTTGGGTTGTTGTTGTGTTGGAAGATAAACTGTCTGCCAATCAGCCTACAAGCAGATGGTATTATTGTATTAAGTAGAATGTTTTGATACATGACTGCATTCATTCGATTTTCAATCACATTATTGTATCTGAACTGCTAAAACACCCCATTATGATGATCAAACCACCTCCATGTTTAACTGTAAGTACAAGGTCTTCTTCATTGAAGGCTTTCCTCTTTTTCACCAAACATACTGTGGTTCATTCTTGAGGAAAATATCTACTTTAATCTCATCGGACCACATAATTTTGTTGAAGAATGATTCATATTCCTGGACAATGTACAATGTTAGATGGTTTGTTTTATGAATTTTGTTTAACAGTGGTTTGCAGCCAGGTCTGAGTGTATACATCTCTACTGTGTTCAGGTGCCTTTGTACAGTTTTTTGCACGATTATGTCTGATGCTTCTAAGTCCTTGGTTGTTGATCTCACCACTTTTTATTTTATTTCCCCACCCAGTGCAGGTATATTTCATCACTGATTTCTATCCAAACCTTACTCAAAATAATAGTAATTTAGTACTGTTAAGTATTTAATAGTTGATCACTTTATATATAACCTGGATGTTTTACATGAATATGTGGAAATTTCAGCCCTCTGCCATTGCTGTATATGCAGTGTAGAGCTGTTGAAGCTAGGGGAAGGTCGAATTAATACTAGTATTTTAAATTTGTATTACCACAACACACAAATAGAAACCTACGGCCTGGAAACACACGAGGAGCGCAGTAACAGGCGACTGCTGGCAGCACTCCGCCCCTCTGGTGGACAAGTAAACAGCACACTTGTATTTAAATATTGTGGCTGCAAGTACAGTACAAACTGTTCCTCCATCTTGCTTCTCAGTGTTGTTAGTTTCACCCCATGTGACTTGTGATTCAAACCCAATGCTCAATTCTGGTTGGTTTTCAGCAGTAGAATGCAGCTGCTGTGACATTCTGCTACTGAGAGGAAACTTTGACAGGCCATGTTTTCCAACTCCCCTCTCTAAACCACAGATTTTAATGAACTGATTTGATTTTAATGAACATGTAAAGTGAGTGCGATCTGTGAACTGTTTCTGAATGAATTTAGTTGTATTACTTACTAGTTACCAAAAGTACAAACTTCATTAAAATCAAGTTATTTCTTATATTATATCAAATAATTGCTCAACCTGCTAATAAGATATAAACATGGTCATTATTCATCTCTTTATGGTTAGAGTCTCTTGGTTCCAGTCTGTCAACAATTTTAACTGCCCACTTTTCAGTATGTGTGAAAATTATAAATCATCTTTCTTTTTCAAATAAACTAGGATTTGTAGTTCTGAACTGGCTTGCAAAGCATGTGGTGGAAGAGTAAACTACTAATTGGTGGTCGTCAGCAAAAAGTAATGAACTTTATTTAAAACATGGGGTCTATTTAATTGATCTAAACGGTTACAGATATAAACCACCATGTTTTATTTTTGCTTACATATTGTTACAGATATAAATGCAGCAGGTTCTATAAACTGCTCTTATAGACTACCTTGCCTGGGACAACATTAGACAGTCTAAGATTGGTGCTAACCAGGCTCTGTGAAACCAGCTAAAAGAAGTTCACATAGATTGTTATGTGTTTATTTTGCATACACAGAGTACCCTATCTTAAAGGTAGAATACATGGGGTGTATACAATTAAATATTCCTCTCACATTCTATTCATGCTATTTAGTTTCCAATTCTTCAATTTTTCATTACATACTTAAAAAGTATTTTAAAAAAAATTGAGCTCAGTGTGGTTCATAGCAATATTTTCTCTACTAAAGACAATTAAAACATACTTCTAGTTAGTTTCCCAAAATGTGAATAAGATGTTTTTTTATTATTATTTTTATTTGTTTATCTATGTTAAATCCACCACACAAAAAATGAATAGACCTCTGTGTTGTTTTTAAACTTTCACTACATAAAATCCAGCTGCAATTAATTAACACCAGTAGAAAACAATTGAAATTGGTCAACTAGAAATTTCACAGGGAAGCCTGAGATGGTTGCTTCATTCAACATGCACTACTGCCTAAGCATTATTATTATTATTATTATTATTATTATTATTATTATTATTATTATTATTATTATTATTATTATTATTATTAGTTGTAATAGTCGTATCAGATATGACACTGCTGAATTATTACTGGAGTTTGTATCCATAGTATCCTGTGGGAATGGTTCTTGGACCATCAATTTTTTTATGCAGAAAGAGCTTTTGATTGAAATTACCATTTTTATGTCTGTTTGCCTGTTGTCTTGCTTTTTTTATTTGCAAGTGTATTGCTGGGCTTGTGCAGCACATGTTTATGTTTAAATACTTTGCCTGTTTTCATATATCATGCACATTTAGGGCAATAGAGAATGACCAAAAATATATTATGCTGGTATTGTTCATTTATTGAAAGTCCTTCAATATTATCATTCAGATGAGAATCCAAATAACCACATCAAAATTAACTTAATCACTCTGAAATTAATATGTAGGGTACTGCTGTTTTATTAGGAAGGATATCACCTCAGTACCAACATGCTTAATAGCTGTAAGCAGTAGGGTTATTGGCGTATTAATGACAACTTTCAGTCATAATCCATTGCAGCTGTTGTCTTCCCATTTCAGTGATCAGTCGCTTCCAACAATACACATTGATCAGTTGCTTAAACATTTTCCAATCCCTAAATAGTAGTGCTTAATTTCCTGGTTGCAGCTGCAGTCTGGATACGGATGAGTGGGGATATGGCAAGCCAAATTATCATTTAGAGATATCTCAAATTGCATTTTAAGATATCTTGAAATATTTAGAGATATCTGTAAAACATTTCCAGATATCTTAAATTGAATTCCAGATATCTTTAATTGTGCAGTTTTTAAGATATCGAAAATTAATTTAAAGATATCTGTAAATCAATTTGAGATATAAATAAAGATATCTCAAATTGATTTACAGATATCTTTAAATACTATGGAAACCGTGTGGATTGTGCTAGCATGGCAGGTCAAACTGTCATTTAGAGATATCTTAAAATGAGGGTTTTAAAGATATCTCTAAATCATTTAAAGATATCTCTAAATAACTTCCTGTTCATTTAAAGATATCTGTAAATCATTTAAAGATATCTTCAAATAACGTCCTGTTCATTTAAAGATATCTTCAAATAACTTCCTGTTTATTTAGAGATATCTCTAAATCATTTGGAGATATCTCGAAATAGCTTCCTGTTCATTTGAAGATATCTTCAAATGATTTAGAGATATCTCTAAATGAACAGGAAGTAATTTGAAGATATCTTAAAATGATTTAGAGATCTCTTAAAATGATTTAGAGATATCTTCAAATATTTAGAGATATCTTCAAATATTTAGAGATATCTATAAATGAATTTGAAATATCTCTAAATGATAATTTGGCTTGCCATAGTGGGGAATCCAACAGCAACCTAATTCATTTTTCTACACATTTTACAGTCAACTGATATTTAATTACAACCCAAACTTTGTTAAAAAATAAAATAAACAAATAAATAAATACTTAAAAACATATTGATTTTAAACTTGAATTCTGATAAATAAATTGTCATTTATTGTAATGTTATTATTTTTCAACCAGTCGTTTTTTCTTTGTAGACAAATGGGATTTATTTTCCTCACACTAGCTCACTCCTTCAGCCAATATTATGCATTTATATGGAAGCTGTTAAATGGAAGACGGAAAATGTGCTTTTTAAACCTCAGATGAGTTACAGCACTGCACTGCTTATTTTATAGAAATACTGTAAATCACTGTTGCTGTGTGTTTTATTTTTTAAAATACAATCTTGTCCAACACAGTTCCTGAAAGTCTCTATTTTTCAAACCAAGTTTCAGCACATTTCCGCGACCAGCTGATTCCCCAATGAAGCTTCACAAGTAGGTTCAGGACCCTGGACAGGGATTAGGCCCTTTTCACTGCAAGTTCCGCCTATCAATACTGCCTTGTTCTTCTTCTTTTGTAATGACATATCTGACTTTAAAAACAAGCTGCACCTCCCACAGTACTGTAAGCTTTCACTTACTCAATTTACATCACATTTCCAGGTGGGTAAAAGCCATTACCTCTCAAGTAGCTGACTACAAAACAGAAAGGGCATGTTTGGTCACAGCAGGGATACTATCCGGCACAGAGTGCATTGTTAGAAAATAAGATAAGTCAAGCTTATTGAAAATATTAACCAAAGAATAAATACATTATAAATGATGAAAAGGGTATTGAAGTTGATGATTTAGGGTCAAAAATTTATTTTAAAAAACATGGTTACAACATCAATATTGTGTAATACGCACATATTTTACAATGTTAAAGTTTTTTAGGAATTTTAGGAAAATTGTATTGAAATATATATTTAAATATAATAGTTTTCTGAATAATAGTATATCTTGCAGCTGATACTCATTTTCACAAACAATGAAATTGCATTACAGTAGTAAACTTGCTGTGGTATAGGTAAGATTCTCTGTCTGACAGCTGCATGTCGAAATTGTGAAAAACTAGAGAACATATTTTCAAAACCTGCCTGTCATTACATCTTTAATAACGTGCCCTATTTCTTAGTGGTAAGTACATGGTTAAAACACTTTTCAACCCAGAAAAGATGAACATTATTATTTTCGGATCTGTAGGCCATGCAAAAATGACCATGAAAAAACCTTGCAGACTATACATGTGGTTCAGGCTATAGGAATACTGGTACTTAACCCTTTGTGTTCCTATGTCGGACCTGGTCCGACATTGCAATTTTCCCTTTCCGGTCCAATGTCGGACCCTGTCCAACATCATCAAAAAGACGTAAAAAACAGGTCTCTAGTCATTTTTTCTCAGGAAAAAGCAGAGAAAACCATTCAATGGCCGAGTAAGACCGATAGGAGCTGAGAGAAGCCGGAAAAAAGGGGGCGTATCTCATGAATACACATAGCCCCGGCACCACATAGATAACATGGACATAAACAAACAAGATGGCTGCTTCTGCATCCAGCGCTCAGAGAATATCACAGACATCTGCAGAGCTTTTTTTAGATGTTATAGTAATAAAATAATGACCTGGATCGCATTATTGAGGTGTTTGGTGATAAAACGAGTGATCAGGAGATGATTTATTGGTATGCACTACTATGAAGAGGTATGTGAAAAATACAGCGAACAAGGGGTGGGGCGGGGCTGGTTGATATGCAGTGCCTTTTAAACCTATTTTACTGTGAAAAAATACTTTTTAAACAGCGTGTCTAAAATAAACTGCGCGTGTGAAAATAAATTGGACCTGACGCGCCTGAGACGCGCTGAATAAATGGACCGCAAAGGGTTAAATGTACATCTTTAACCACATGGATTTGTGGTTAGGTATACCAACATAGTAAACATTTCCTTTCTAGTGTGAAAGGAATACATTATACCTTTGGAAGTTAAATCATATTTATTTTTGTTACTGGTAATTATCCCATTATGTGTGTCCTTAATCATTATTTATTGCAGTTTGTGCATTTATGATTTTTTGGCATGTTTAATAAAGTCACCAACATATTTAACCTTTGGGGCTGTCTCTGAACAAGGTGTAAGGAGGCCAGTATAAAAATGACAACTCTGGTTTGCACCAATACTTTCTTCCCCTTGAAACTGTGAGTTTGTTAGAATTTTTACATTGTACATTTTTATACAGTTCCATTCCAAAGATAAAGTTTAATAATGTTAAATTAATAATCTGTTTTGTTAAAAAAAAAAAAAA
Source organism: Acipenser ruthenus (assembly GCF_902713425.1). Classification (NCBI taxonomy): domain Eukaryota; kingdom Metazoa; phylum Chordata; class Actinopteri; order Acipenseriformes; family Acipenseridae; genus Acipenser; species Acipenser ruthenus. The sequence continues at coordinate 58,225,110 of NC_081196.1, forward strand.
AAGCTTGCTCACTCCATCTCTATAATCCAAAATCCAAGATAGGGTTTTTAAAAAAAAAAAAAAAAAACTATTGACTGCATTGATGTCAGCCCCAATGGGGCGCCAAATCAGTTGATAAACAATTCTAGCCGGAGTGTTGATGCTGGAAGCCAACTCATGACGGGATACTTAATCACAGACTAGATGTTTATTGCTGAAGTGTGTTAATGCTAAGGGCATAACTCAATGGGGTACCAAAATTAACTGATAAACAATTCAATCTGAAAGACATTAATGCTAGAAGGTGAACCAAATGGGCCTAGTGGACAAGAGATGGTTAAGAGTTGTGTTTGCCTATCTTCAATTAATTATCTCAAAAAAAGGAAAATAGTAGAAAAAAGAATACGAAAGGAAAAAAATGAATCTAGAAAACAGATGATGAATTGATTTTTATGTGATGTTGAGACTGGGTCATGGGTTGGTAGCATTAAAGATTTATCTAAAAAGAATATGATTTGAACAAGGTTGTTGCCAGTCAGAGACTACATTATTAAATATTGGCTCAAAAAGCAAAATCATGATTGGGGTTGAGGCACAAAGCACATTTATCATCTGGGACAGGCACATCATTTTAAGCGAGACCTATACAAGAATACTTTTCAAAGCGTTTGACTTTAAATTATAAATTAACAATCTAGTTTAGTCGCTACAATCTGCTGTTGTTTCTTATAGAAAACTAGAGGATGCCCGTTCTTGTTTGTGATCACGTAGATGGCATGGAAATATAGCTGATTCGGATTGGAAGTCAAATCAGCCAAGTAATCAGCTGGTGAAACTGTGAGATGGAACAATGACAAACTATAATTGAGACATCCATAGACTTGGCAGGAGGCTTCTCCTTGACCAGCAAAATGATACAGAATTATTCATGAGAGCATTCCCTAGCTGATTGGAGTGTTATTTTGGTGTATAATGACAATGGCATTCACAGAAAGGAGCCGTGGTAGTTAGAGACTGTTGTTTTTCAGTACCGAACACACTTTGATGATTGAAAGTAAAGGTTGAACACTACTACCACTCTGTGCTACCATAACAACGGATTTTAACATGATTATATTTTTATTTACTTATGTATTATAATGTTATATAAGTGAAATCTTTCTATGTTATTAATGACCACCAACAAATAACATTATTTTAAACAATAACTAGTTAATTATAGCATTTGAAATAATAATAATAATAATAATAATAATAATAATAATAATAATAATAATAATAATAATAATAATAATAACAAACACTCTCTTCCATCTGTATGAAATTGTAAGAACTGCTTCTTTATACAACTCCATGGTAACAGTCATTCTGAGCCTAGTATACAAGGTAATCATCCATTTTATGTGGCGCTGTGGCATGTTCAGGGAACCAGGGAGAGAGGCAGATAGATAAGTTCCTGCTTTTTGTAATTGTAACTACTACATTTGGTGACATTGTAAGGTGGTGTTTGAATTGGCTGAGTTTGTGTGTGATTAGTACCAGGTGAGTGGCTAAATTGATTAGCAGTTGATTTTGCTATTTGATTGGTTTCCACACAGTTTAGTTGGTTCTTTTGCCAAGCAGGGGTAACAACATTTATTCAAGCAGCTTATTTTAGCGCCAGCACGAAGCGCCAGCCAACAGAAGAGCCTCAACAAAAGAGCCGGGAGTCTAGCTGTGGGAGTCGACAGGTAACCAGGTAACCAGGTAACCAGCATTTGAAGCAAGATAGGTATTTGATCCTGCTCCTAGTAATTTTTCCATTAACTATATAGTATTACCTGGTGTTTCTAATTGGGGAGGAGTGTGTGATTTTATCCCAGGCAGTGTGCTTATTTTGAGTACTTAATTTGTAATTTGTAAATTTGAATCAGGGTGGGTTAACTTGATTAGAGCAGTTTGCATTTGAATTGGTCTCCACACAGCTCCTGCAGTTGTGTGATCCCATCAAAGTGTGTGAAACTATTGTCTCCAGAGCAGTTAGCAGCTAGTTCCCTTGCTAAGTGAAGGGAGTTATTTAAGAGTGGGCATCTGGTAATTAGTTCAGTCTTCAGGGAACCAGGGAGAGAGGCAGATAGATAAGTTCCTGCTTTTTGTAATTGTAACTACTACATTTGGTGACATTGTAAGGTGGTGTTTGAATTGGCTGAGTTTGTGTGTGATTAGTACCAGGTGAGTGGCTAAATTGATTAGCAGTTGATTTTGCTATTTGATTGGTTTCCACACAGTTTAGTTGGTTCTTTTGCCAAGCAGGGGTAACAACATTTATTCAAGCAGCTTATTTTAGCGCCAGCACGAAGCGCCAGCCAACAGAAGAGCCTCAACAAAAGAGCCGGGAGTCTAGCTGTGGGAGTCGACAGGTAACCAGGTAACCAGGTAACCAGCATTTGAAGCAAGATAGGTATTTGATCCTGCTCCTAGTAATTTTTCCATTAACTATATAGTATTACCTGGTGTTTCTAATTGGGGAGGAGTGTGTGATTTTATCCCAGGCAGTGTGCTTATTTTGAGTACTTAATTTGTAATTTGTAAATTTGAATCAGGGTGGGTTAACTTGATTAGAGCAGTTTGCATTTGAATTGGTCTCCACACAGCTCCTGCAGTTGTGTGATCCCATCAAAGTGTGTGAAACTATTGTCTCCAGAGCAGTTAGCAGCTAGTTCCCTTGCTAAGTGAAGGGAGTTATTTAAGAGTGGGCATCTGGTAATTAGTTCAGTCTTCAGGGAACCAGGGAGAGAGGCAGATAGATAAGTTCCTGCTTTTTGTAATTGTAACTACTACATTTGGTGACATTGTAAGGTGGTGTTTGAATTGGCTGAGTTTGTGTGTGATTAGTACCAGGTGAGTGGCTAAATTGATTAGCAGTTGATTTTGCTATTTGATTGGTTTCCACACAGTTTAGTTGGTTCTTTTGCCAAGCAGGGGTAACAACATTTATTCAAGCAGCTTATTTTAGCGCCAGCACGAAGCGCCAGCCAACAGAAGAGCCTCAACAAAAGAGCCGGGAGTCTAGCTGTGGGAGTCGACAGGTAACCAGGTAACCAGGTAACCAGCATTTGAAGCAAGATAGGTATTTGATCCTGCTCCTAGTAATTTTTCCATTAACTATATAGTATTACCTGGTGTTTCTAATTGGGGAGGAGTGTGTGATTTTATCCCAGGCAGTGTGCTTATTTTGAGTACTTAATTTGTAATTTGTAAATTTGAATCAGGGTGGGTTAACTTGATTAGAGCAGTTTGCATTTGAATTGGTCTCCACACAGCTCCTGCAGTTGTGTGATCCCATCAAAGTGTGTGAAACTATTGTCTCCAGAGCAGTTAGCAGCTAGTTCCCTTGCTAAGTGAAGGGAGTTATTTAAGAGTGGGCATCTGGTAATTAGTTCAGTCTTCAGGGAACCAGGGAGAGAGGCAGATAGATAAGTTCCTGCTTTTTGTAATTGTAACTACTACATTTGGTGACATTGTAAGGTGGTGTTTGAATTGGCTGAGTTTGTGTGTGATTAGTACCAGGTGAGTGGCTAAATTGATTAGCAGTTGATTTTGCTATTTGATTGGTTTCCACACAGTTTAGTTGGTTCTTTTGCCAAGCAGGGGTAACAACATTTATTCAAGCAGCTTATTTTAGCGCCAGCACGAAGCGCCAGCCAACAGAAGAGCCTCAACAAAAGAGCCGGGAGTCTAGCTGTGGGAGTCGACAGGTAACCAGGTAACCAGGTAACCAGCATTTGAAGCAAGATAGGTATTTGATCCTGCTCCTAGTAATTTTTCCATTAACTATATAGTATTACCTGGTGTTTCTAATTGGGGAGGAGTGTGTGATTTTATCCCAGGCAGTGTGCTTATTTTGAGTACTTAATTTGTAATTTGTAAATTTGAATCAGGGTGGGTTAACTTGATTAGAGCAGTTTGCATTTGAATTGGTCTCCACACAGCTCCTGCAGTTGTGTGATCCCATCAAAGTGTGTGAAACTATTGTCTCCAGAGCAGTTAGCAGCTAGTTCCCTTGCTAAGTGAAGGGAGTTATTTAAGAGTGGGCATCTGGTAATTAGTTCAGTCTTCAGGGAACCAGGGAGAGAGGCAGATAGATAAGTTCCTGCTTTTTGTAATTGTAACTACTACATTTGGTGACATTGTAAGGTGGTGTTTGAATTGGCTGAGTTTGTGTGTGATTAGTACCAGGTGAGTGGCTAAATTGATTAGCAGTTGATTTTGCTATTTGATTGGTTTCCACACAGTTTAGTTGGTTCTTTTGCCAAGCAGGGGTAACAACATTTATTCAAGCAGCTTATTTTAGCGCCAGCACGAAGCGCCAGCCAACAGAAGAGCCTCAACAAAAGAGCCGGGAGTCTAGCTGTGGGAGTCGACAGGTAACCAGGTAACCAGGTAACCAGCATTTGAAGCAAGATAGGTATTTGATCCTGCTCCTAGTAATTTTTCCATTAACTATATAGTATTACCTGGTGTTTCTAATTGGGGAGGAGTGTGTGATTTTATCCCAGGCAGTGTGCTTATTTTGAGTACTTAATTTGTAATTTGTAAATTTGAATCAGGGTGGGTTAACTTGATTAGAGCAGTTTGCATTTGAATTGGTCTCCACACAGCTCCTGCAGTTGTGTGATCCCATCAAAGTGTGTGAAACTATTGTCTCCAGAGCAGTTAGCAGCTAGTTCCCTTGCTAAGTGAAGGGAGTTATTTAAGAGTGGGCATCTGGTAATTAGTTCAGTCTTCAGGGAACCAGGGAGAGAGGCAGATAGATAAGTTCCTGCTTTTTGTAATTGTAACTACTACATTTGGTGACATTGTAAGGTGGTGTTTGAATTGGCTGAGTTTGTGTGTGATTAGTACCAGGTGAGTGGCTAAATTGATTAGCAGTTGATTTTGCTATTTGATTGGTTTCCACACAGTTTAGTTGGTTCTTTTGCCAAGCAGGGGTAACAACATTTATTCAAGCAGCTTATTTTAGCGCCAGCACGAAGCGCCAGCCAACAGAAGAGCCTCAACAAAAGAGCCGGGAGTCTAGCTGTGGGAGTCGACAGGTAACCAGGTAACCAGGTAACCAGCATTTGAAGCAAGATAGGTATTTGATCCTGCTCCTAGTAATTTTTCCATTAACTATATAGTATTACCTGGTGTTTCTAATTGGGGAGGAGTGTGTGATTTTATCCCAGGCAGTGTGCTTATTTTGAGTACTTAATTTGTAATTTGTAAATTTGAATCAGGGTGGGTTAACTTGATTAGAGCAGTTTGCATTTGAATTGGTCTCCACACAGCTCCTGCAGTTGTGTGATCCCATCAAAGTGTGTGAAACTATTGTCTCCAGAGCAGTTAGCAGCTAGTTCCCTTGCTAAGTGAAGGGAGTTATTTAAGAGTGGGCATCTGGTAATTAGTTCAGTCTTCAGGGAACCAGGGAGAGAGGCAGATAGATAAGTTCCTGCTTTTTGTAATTGTAACTACTACATTTGGTGACATTGTAAGGTGGTGTTTGAATTGGCTGAGTTTGTGTGTGATTAGTACCAGGTGAGTGGCTAAATTGATTAGCAGTTGATTTTGCTATTTGATTGGTTTCCACACAGTTTAGTTGGTTCTTTTGCCAAGCAGGGGTAACAACATTTATTCAAGCAGCTTATTTTAGCGCCAGCACGAAGCGCCAGCCAACAGAAGAGCCTCAACAAAAGAGCCGGGAGTCTAGCTGTGGGAGTCGACAGGTAACCAGGTAACCAGGTAACCAGCATTTGAAGCAAGATAGGTATTTGATCCTGCTCCTAGTAATTTTTCCATTAACTATATAGTATTACCTGGTGTTTCTAATTGGGGAGGAGTGTGTGATTTTATCCCAGGCAGTGTGCTTATTTTGAGTACTTAATTTGTAATTTGTAAATTTGAATCAGGGTGGGTTAACTTGATTAGAGCAGTTTGCATTTGAATTGGTCTCCACACAGCTCCTGCAGTTGTGTGATCCCATCAAAGTGTGTGAAACTATTGTCTCCAGAGCAGTTAGCAGCTAGTTCCCTTGCTAAGTGAAGGGAGTTATTTAAGAGTGGGCATCTGGTAATTAGTTCAGTCTTCAGGGAACCAGGGAGAGAGGCAGATAGATAAGTTCCTGCTTTTTGTAATTGTAACTACTACATTTGGTGACATTGTAAGGTGGTGTTTGAATTGGCTGAGTTTGTGTGTGATTAGTACCAGGTGAGTGGCTAAATTGATTAGCAGTTGATTTTGCTATTTGATTGGTTTCCACACAGTTTAGTTGGTTCTTTTGCCAAGCAGGGGTAACAACATTTATTCAAGCAGCTTATTTTAGCGCCAGCACGAAGCGCCAGCCAACAGAAGAGCCTCAACAAAAGAGCCGGGAGTCTAGCTGTGGGAGTCGACAGGTAACCAGGTAACCAGGTAACCAGCATTTGAAGCAAGATAGGTATTTGATCCTGCTCCTAGTAATTTTTCCATTAACTATATAGTATTACCTGGTGTTTCTAATTGGGGAGGAGTGTGTGATTTTATCCCAGGCAGTGTGCTTATTTTGAGTACTTAATTTGTAATTTGTAAATTTGAATCAGGGTGGGTTAACTTGATTAGAGCAGTTTGCATTTGAATTGGTCTCCACACAGCTCCTGCAGTTGTGTGATCCCATCAAAGTGTGTGAAACTATTGTCTCCAGAGCAGTTAGCAGCTAGTTCCCTTGCTAAGTGAAGGGAGTTATTTAAGAGTGGGCATCTGGTAATTAGTTCAGTCTTCAGGGAACCAGGGAGAGAGGCAGATAGATAAGTTCCTGCTTTTTGTAATTGTAACTACTACATTTGGTGACATTGTAAGGTGGTGTTTGAATTGGCTGAGTTTGTGTGTGATTAGTACCAGGTGAGTGGCTAAATTGATTAGCAGTTGATTTTGCTATTTGATTGGTTTCCACACAGTTTAGTTGGTTCTTTTGCCAAGCAGGGGTAACAACATTTATTCAAGCAGCTTATTTTAGCGCCAGCACGAAGCGCCAGCCAACAGAAGAGCCTCAACAAAAGAGCCGGGAGTCTAGCTGTGGGAGTCGACAGGTAACCAGGTAACCAGGTAACCAGCATTTGAAGCAAGATAGGTATTTGATCCTGCTCCTAGTAATTTTTCCATTAACTATATAGTATTACCTGGTGTTTCTAATTGGGGAGGAGTGTGTGATTTTATCCCAGGCAGTGTGCTTATTTTGAGTACTTAATTTGTAATTTGTAAATTTGAATCAGGGTGGGTTAACTTGATTAGAGCAGTTTGCATTTGAATTGGTCTCCACACAGCTCCTGCAGTTGTGTGATCCCATCAAAGTGTGTGAAACTATTGTCTCCAGAGCAGTTAGCAGCTAGTTCCCTTGCTAAGTGAAGGGAGTTATTTAAGAGTGGGCATCTGGTAATTAGTTCAGTCTTCAGGGAACCAGGGAGAGAGGCAGATAGATAAGTTCCTGCTTTTTGTAATTGTAACTACTACATTTGGTGACATTGTAAGGTGGTGTTTGAATTGGCTGAGTTTGTGTGTGATTAGTACCAGGTGAGTGGCTAAATTGATTAGCAGTTGATTTTGCTATTTGATTGGTTTCCACACAGTTTAGTTGGTTCTTTTGCCAAGCAGGGGTAACAACATTTATTCAAGCAGCTTATTTTAGCGCCAGCACGAAGCGCCAGCCAACAGAAGAGCCTCAACAAAAGAGCCGGGAGTCTAGCTGTGGGAGTCGACAGGTAACCAGGTAACCAGGTAACCAGCATTTGAAGCAAGATAGGTATTTGATCCTGCTCCTAGTAATTTTTCCATTAACTATATAGTATTACCTGGTGTTTCTAATTGGGGAGGAGTGTGTGATTTTATCCCAGGCAGTGTGCTTATTTTGAGTACTTAATTTGTAATTTGTAAATTTGAATCAGGGTGGGTTAACTTGATTAGAGCAGTTTGCATTTGAATTGGTCTCCACACAGCTCCTGCAGTTGTGTGATCCCATCAAAGTGTGTGAAACTATTGTCTCCAGAGCAGTTAGCAGCTAGTTCCCTTGCTAAGTGAAGGGAGTTATTTAAGAGTGGGCATCTGGTAATTAGTTCAGTCTTCAGGGAACCAGGGAGAGAGGCAGATAGATAAGTTCCTGCTTTTTGTAATTGTAACTACTACATTTGGTGACATTGTAAGGTGGTGTTTGAATTGGCTGAGTTTGTGTGTGATTAGTACCAGGTGAGTGGCTAAATTGATTAGCAGTTGATTTTGCTATTTGATTGGTTTCCACACAGTTTAGTTGGTTCTTTTGCCAAGCAGGGGTAACAACATTTATTCAAGCAGCTTATTTTAGCGCCAGCACGAAGCGCCAGCCAACAGAAGAGCCTCAACAAAAGAGCCGGGAGTCTAGCTGTGGGAGTCGACAGGTAACCAGGTAACCAGGTAACCAGCATTTGAAGCAAGATAGGTATTTGATCCTGCTCCTAGTAATTTTTCCATTAACTATATAGTATTACCTGGTGTTTCTAATTGGGGAGGAGTGTGTGATTTTATCCCAGGCAGTGTGCTTATTTTGAGTACTTAATTTGTAATTTGTAAATTTGAATCAGGGTGGGTTAACTTGATTAGAGCAGTTTGCATTTGAATTGGTCTCCACACAGCTCCTGCAGTTGTGTGATCCCATCAAAGTGTGTGAAACTATTGTCTCCAGAGCAGTTAGCAGCTAGTTCCCTTGCTAAGTGAAGGGAGTTATTTAAGAGTGGGCATCTGGTAATTAGTTCAGTCTTCAGGGAACCAGGGAGAGAGGCAGATAGATAAGTTCCTGCTTTTTGTAATTGTAACTACTACATTTGGTGACATTGTAAGGTGGTGTTTGAATTGGCTGAGTTTGTGTGTGATTAGTACCAGGTGAGTGGCTAAATTGATTAGCAGTTGATTTTGCTATTTGATTGGTTTCCACACAGTTTAGTTGGTTCTTTTGCCAAGCAGGGGTAACAACATTTATTCAAGCAGCTTATTTTAGCGCCAGCACGAAGCGCCAGCCAACAGAAGAGCCTCAACAAAAGAGCCGGGAGTCTAGCTGTGGGAGTCGACAGGTAACCAGGTAACCAGGTAACCAGCATTTGAAGCAAGATAGGTATTTGATCCTGCTCCTAGTAATTTTTCCATTAACTATATAGTATTACCTGGTGTTTCTAATTGGGGAGGAGTGTGTGATTTTATCCCAGGCAGTGTGCTTATTTTGAGTACTTAATTTGTAATTTGTAAATTTGAATCAGGGTGGGTTAACTTGATTAGAGCAGTTTGCATTTGAATTGGTCTCCACACAGCTCCTGCAGTTGTGTGATCCCATCAAAGTGTGTGAAACTATTGTCTCCAGAGCAGTTAGCAGCTAGTTCCCTTGCTAAGTGAAGGGAGTTATTTAAGAGTGGGCATCTGGTAATTAGTTCAGTCTTCAGGGAACCAGGGAGAGAGGCAGATAGATAAGTTCCTGCTTTTTGTAATTGTAACTACTACATTTGGTGACATTGTAAGGTGGTGTTTGAATTGGCTGAGTTTGTGTGTGATTAGTACCAGGTGAGTGGCTAAATTGATTAGCAGTTGATTTTGCTATTTGATTGGTTTCCACACAGTTTAGTTGGTTCTTTTGCCAAGCAGGGGTAACAACATTTATTCAAGCAGCTTATTTTAGCGCCAGCACGAAGCGCCAGCCAACAGAAGAGCCTCAACAAAAGAGCCGGGAGTCTAGCTGTGGGAGTCGACAGGTAACCAGGTAACCAGGTAACCAGCATTTGAAGCAAGATAGGTATTTGATCCTGCTCCTAGTAATTTTTCCATTAACTATATAGTATTACCTGGTGTTTCTAATTGGGGAGGAGTGTGTGATTTTATCCCAGGCAGTGTGCTTATTTTGAGTACTTAATTTGTAATTTGTAAATTTGAATCAGGGTGGGTTAACTTGATTAGAGCAGTTTGCATTTGAATTGGTCTCCACACAGCTCCTGCAGTTGTGTGATCCCATCAAAGTGTGTGAAACTATTGTCTCCAGAGCAGTTAGCAGCTAGTTCCCTTGCTAAGTGAAGGGAGTTATTTAAGAGTGGGCATCTGGTAATTAGTTCAGTCTTCAGGGAACCAGGGAGAGAGGCAGATAGATAAGTTCCTGCTTTTTGTAATTGTAACTACTACATTTGGTGACATTGTAAGGTGGTGTTTGAATTGGCTGAGTTTGTGTGTGATTAGTACCAGGTGAGTGGCTAAATTGATTAGCAGTTGATTTTGCTATTTGATTGGTTTCCACACAGTTTAGTTGGTTCTTTTGCCAAGCAGGGGTAACAACATTTATTCAAGCAGCTTATTTTAGCGCCAGCACGAAGCGCCAGCCAACAGAAGAGCCTCAACAAAAGAGCCGGGAGTCTAGCTGTGGGAGTCGACAGGTAACCAGGTAACCAGGTAACCAGCATTTGAAGCAAGATAGGTATTTGATCCTGCTCCTAGTAATTTTTCCATTAACTATATAGTATTACCTGGTGTTTCTAATTGGGGAGGAGTGTGTGATTTTATCCCAGGCAGTGTGCTTATTTTGAGTACTTAATTTGTAATTTGTAAATTTGAATCAGGGTGGGTTAACTTGATTAGAGCAGTTTGCATTTGAATTGGTCTCCACACAGCTCCTGCAGTTGTGTGATCCCATCAAAGTGTGTGAAACTATTGTCTCCAGAGCAGTTAGCAGCTAGTTCCCTTGCTAAGTGAAGGGAGTTATTTAAGAGTGGGCATCTGGTAATTAGTTCAGTCTTCAGGGAACCAGGGAGAGAGGCAGATAGATAAGTTCCTGCTTTTTGTAATTGTAACTACTACATTTGGTGACATTGTAAGGTGGTGTTTGAATTGGCTGAGTTTGTGTGTGATTAGTACCAGGTGAGTGGCTAAATTGATTAGCAGTTGATTTTGCTATTTGATTGGTTTCCACACAGTTTAGTTGGTTCTTTTGCCAAGCAGGGGTAACAACATTTATTCAAGCAGCTTATTTTAGCGCCAGCACGAAGCGCCAGCCAACAGAAGAGCCTCAACAAAAGAGCCGGGAGTCTAGCTGTGGGAGTCGACAGGTAACCAGGTAACCAGGTAACCAGCATTTGAAGCAAGATAGGTATTTGATCCTGCTCCTAGTAATTTTTCCATTAACTATATAGTATTACCTGGTGTTTCTAATTGGGGAGGAGTGTGTGATTTTATCCCAGGCAGTGTGCTTATTTTGAGTACTTAATTTGTAATTTGTAAATTTGAATCAGGGTGGGTTAACTTGATTAGAGCAGTTTGCATTTGAATTGGTCTCCACACAGCTCCTGCAGTTGTGTGATCCCATCAAAGTGTGTGAAACTATTGTCTCCAGAGCAGTTAGCAGCTAGTTCCCTTGCTAAGTGAAGGGAGTTATTTAAGAGTGGGCATCTGGTAATTAGTTCAGTCTTCAGGGAACCAGGGAGAGAGGCAGATAGATAAGTTCCTGCTTTTTGTAATTGTAACTACTACATTTGGTGACATTGTAAGGTGGTGTTTGAATTGGCTGAGTTTGTGTGTGATTAGTACCAGGTGAGTGGCTAAATTGATTAGCAGTTGATTTTGCTATTTGATTGGTTTCCACACAGTTTAGTTGGTTCTTTTGCCAAGCAGGGGTAACAACATTTATTCAAGCAGCTTATTTTAGCGCCAGCACGAAGCGCCAGCCAACAGAAGAGCCTCAACAAAAGAGCCGGGAGTCTAGCTGTGGGAGTCGACAGGTAACCAGGTAACCAGGTAACCAGCATTTGAAGCAAGATAGGTATTTGATCCTGCTCCTAGTAATTTTTCCATTAACTATATAGTATTACCTGGTGTTTCTAATTGGGGAGGAGTGTGTGATTTTATCCCAGGCAGTGTGCTTATTTTGAGTACTTAATTTGTAATTTGTAAATTTGAATCAGGGTGGGTTAACTTGATTAGAGCAGTTTGCATTTGAATTGGTCTCCACACAGCTCCTGCAGTTGTGTGATCCCATCAAAGTGTGTGAAACTATTGTCTCCAGAGCAGTTAGCAGCTAGTTCCCTTGCTAAGTGAAGGGAGTTATTTAAGAGTGGGCATCTGGTAATTAGTTCAGTCTTCAGGGAACCAGGGAGAGAGGCAGATAGATAAGTTCCTGCTTTTTGTAATTGTAACTACTACATTTGGTGACATTGTAAGGTGGTGTTTGAATTGGCTGAGTTTGTGTGTGATTAGTACCAGGTGAGTGGCTAAATTGATTAGCAGTTGATTTTGCTATTTGATTGGTTTCCACACAGTTTAGTTGGTTCTTTTGCCAAGCAGGGGTAACAACATTTATTCAAGCAGCTTATTTTAGCGCCAGCACGAAGCGCCAGCCAACAGAAGAGCCTCAACAAAAGAGCCGGGAGTCTAGCTGTGGGAGTCCAGCGAGGGGAGGCCTGCGCTGAGACGCTGTTCGACTAGATCCGAACCTCCCAGCGCTCTGGAAGAAGCCATCTACTAGTCAGGTCTGTATCCTCCACCCCACTGCTCCTACTGTGCCTTTTGTCTTGCTTGTCCTGCTATGACTGTCTCTCACATCCCTGTTCTGTCCTCCCGTCCTCGTCCTCTGCCCTCCCTCCGCTACTGCTCCTCCAACCCCTCTAACCTCATTTCTCTGCCTCTCCCCCCCTCCCGCACACTCTCTGGTGCACTCTGGAACTGTCACTCTTCTGCTAACAAAGCTGATTTCATCTCTGCCTTTGCCTCCCACCTCTCGCTCGATTTCCTTGCTCTCACTGAAACCTGGCTGTCCCCTGATAACACTGTTACTCCTGCTGCCCTGTCCTCTCTCTACGTCCTGTCCCATACCCCGCGTCTCACCGGACGGGGAGGTGGGACGGGTCTTCTCCTCTCTCCCTCCTTACTCTTTTCTGTCCCCTCTGATCTCACCTCCCTCTCTGTCACTACCTTTGAATTTCATGCAGTCCAACTAACCTCTCCCTGTCAACTCCTGCTCATTGTTTTGTACCGCCCCCCTGGGCCTCTCACTCACTTTCTGGATGAACTCGAATATCTACTCTCCTCCCTCCCCTCTCTGTCTACCCCGACTGTCCTGTTGGGTGACTTCAACATCCATCTCTCCAACCCCAGCCACTCTGCTGGATTCCTCCCTCTCCTTCACTCCTTCGACTTCTGTCTCTCTCCGTCCCCTCCTACCCACAAAGCTGGCCGTCAACTGGACCTCACCTTCTCCAGGGCCTGCTGCCCCTCCAACCTCTCTGTCACCCCCCTGGACCTCTCTGATCACTATTTCATCTCTTTTTCTCTGTCTCTCCCCCCTCTCCCTGCTCCTCCTACCCCCACTGTCACCTCTCGCCGTAACCTCCGCTCTCTCTCCCCCTCTGTCCTTGCCTCCACTGCTCTCTCTCACCTCCCTCCTATCGACTCCTTTTCACAACTCTCCGTAGACTCTGCTACCTCCACCCTCTTCTCCTCACTCACCTCCTCCCTCGACTCCCTCTGTCCCCTCACCTCCCGACCCGCTCGCCCCTCCCCTCCCCATCCCTGGCTCTCCTCTGTGCTCCGCTCGGCAAGAATCACACTGCGATCTGCTGAAAAGAAATGGAAGAGAACCAAACTCCCTGCTGCCCTAGACCTTTACCGCACTCTTCTCTCCTCCTTCTCCTCTACTCTCTCCTCTGCTAAATGTGCTTATTTCCAATCTGTAATCCAAGCCTCCACTAACAACCCACGTAAACTATTCTCTACCTTCTCCTCCCTCCTAAACCCTCCCCCCCCTCCTCCTCCCTCCTCTATCTCCCCTGACGACTTTGCCTCCTTCTTCTCTTCTAAAATCTCAGATATCCGCAAACTCTTTAACACCTCTCCCTCCCCCGCACCCCCTCCTGCTCCAACCCCTACACCCACTACATCCCCTACTAACTCGCCCTCCCTCTCCACCTTCTTGCCCCTCTCAGACTCTGACCTCTCCTCCCTGCTCCAGGGTCACAAACCCACCACGTGTGCCTTGGACCCCCTCCCCACTCACCTCTTTCAAGCTGCTGCTCCTGCTCTACTCCCCTTCATCTCCTCCCTCCTCAACACCTCTCTACTTTCTGGCATCTTCCCCTCTGCCTTCAAAAAAGCCTCTATCACTCCCCTCCTCAAAAAACCTACCCTCGACCCCACCTCCCTCCAGAGCTACCGTCCTGTCTCCCTCCTACCCTTCCTCTCCAAAACCCTCGAGCGGACTGTACACCGCCAGCTCTCTGCTTTCCTGTCCAACCACTCTCTGCTTGACCCTCTCCAATCTGGCTTCCGCTCTGCTCACTCCACTGAAACCGCCCTTCTCTCTGTCACCAACTCACTTAAGTGTGCCCGAGCTGCCTCTCTCTCCTCTGTCCTAATTCTCCTCGACCTCTCTGCTGCCTTTGACACTGTTGATCACTCTATTCTACTATCATCTCTTGCTGACCTGGGGATCTCTGGCACTGCTCTGGCCTGGTTCTCCTCCTACCTCTCCAACCGCACTTACCAGGTAACCTGGCGTGGAGCAACCTCCACACCTCACCCTCTCTTGACTGGAGTCCCCCAAGGGTCAGTCTTGGGTCCTCTCCTGTTCTCTCTCTACACCCGCTCCCTGGGCCCCCTCATCGCATCCTATGGTTTCTCATACCATTTCTATGCTGATGATGCTCAGATTTTCCTCTCCTTCCCCACCTCTGACTCCACCATCTCCTCCCGTATCTCTACCTGTCTGTCTGCTATTTCCTCCTGGATGCACTCGCATCACCTCAAACTCAACCTCTCTAAATCTGACCTCCTTTTCTTTCCCTCCTCCTCCCCCTCCTCTGATCTCTCTATCTCTGTTCCTCTGGAATCTACCACACTCTCTCCCTCTTCCTCAGCTAAAAACCTTGGAGTCACCCTGGACCCCTGCCTCTCTTATTCCCAGCACATCTCCACTCTGGCACGCACTTGCAGATTCTTCCTGAGCAACATCCGAAGAATCCGACCCTTCCTCACCAACTATGCTACCCAGCTCCTGGTCCAGGCCCTGGTACTCTCCCGCCTAGACTACTGCAACTCCCTCCTGGCTGGCCTCCCTGCGTCCGCCACCCGTCCGCTCCAGCTCATCCAGAACTCTGCTGCTCGCCTGGTGTTCTCTCTACCTCGCTTCGCCCACGCTACTCCACTACTCCGCTCGCTCCACTGGCTCCCGATCACCGCTCGCATCCAGTTCAAGACTCTTGTACTAGCCTACAGATGCCTTGATCAGACTGCACCCAGCTACCTCCAGACCCTCATCTCTCCCTACACCCCCACTCGACCTCTCCGCTCCGCCTGCACTAGAAGACTGGCTCTACCTCCGCTACGCTCCCCTGCCTCCCGAGCCCGCTCCTTCTCCACCCTTGCTCCGCAGTGGTGGAACGACCTTCCTACAGATGTCAGGACTGCCCAGTCCCTGACCACATTCCGGCGCCTCCTTAAGACTCACCTCTTCAAACAGCACCTGTAGAACTCCTCTGTTGTATCCTGGGACACTATCACCCTTCATTTAAATATGCTTTATTTTGCTCTTATCTGCCCCCTATTTTACTGCATTTAATCCTGTACCTCAGAATATTGTAATCTCCCAAGTGTTTAATCTGTAGTATTTTGTACTTAATCATATCCTGATGTAACTATCACTACTTAATCATATCCTGATGTAACTTTCACTATTATCTGCTGTATTATTGAATTGTGGTTTGTCACACTTGAGAATTATTGTATTTCTTGTTCTTATTGTATGACTTATATTGTAACACTTGAATGTATTTGTATTTGCTTGCGATTGTAAGTCGCCCTGGATAAGGGCGTCTGCTAAGAAATAAATAATAATAATAATAATAATGTTATGTGTTGTATGTTGCATGTGGTGTGTTAAATGTTGGTGTATAGAGATTGGTACACGTGATATAAATGGGTCTGTGTTTCACATGTGATTTAAATTGTATATTTGTATTTAGGCACGGGATTGCACATCACTGCACATGCATTTAAAGTATAGTATGTGAGCACGGGGCTGCACAGAATTAATTCACGTGCTGGGATTCAAGTGAATAATTAATTAGTAATTGAATCCCAGCACAACAGTATATCTAGATGCACGTTTGACTCACTCGGGGTTGGGTGTTCGAGAGTGGAGAACGGGAGAGAGAGAGGAGGAAAAAGGAAAGTAGGAAAAAAGTAAAGAAAGCTATGTTTTTGTTTCACTCACCGTTTGTCTGTCTGTGCACTGTCTGTTTACTGTTTTAGTCCGTTTTGTTCGTCTATTTATTTTGGCGTAAGTGCAGTGTCCTGTTTTCTGTTCTGTTTAAACCTTTTATTTCGTTTAATAAACGCTGAGTGCCACCATTGCACTCAGCATTACTCATCACCACCGTCTGTCTGTGTATTCTTTTCTGGTCTGACGCCACCCACTCCGGCCGTCTTTGTGACAGGCGCTTACTTTGCTTGCAATCCAAAATATTCAAATAGGTCCATGAATGACTTGTTTACTGGAGTGCTATAGTATCACGTCCTGGAAACAATTTTCCTATCTAAAAATCTCTTCAGTGCACTGTAACCCTTCCCCCAATGTAGGTGCTACACTGATCGTTTTTCATTTAAAAAACCCCTCGCATGACAGCAAAATGTATTTCTGTGCAAAGCAAAAAGCCTTAAAATGACCTTTGCACAGTGTACCTATTGAAATGAAGTCTGGAGATAACGGGTTTGTCCAGGGAGATTTGCCATAGATTGAATTTAACAGGGTGGCTTGCAGATGCGGTAGTGGCAGACTTGCATAGCTGAATTAAATGATCTGAAGTTGACAGAGAATTCATCAGCTGGCTCAGCTTATGCAAAGCACTCACACTCAGGGAAACCTAGAAGTTTGTGTTGTTGACCAAGGGGAGGTAATATTACACATTAAGTGTTTAATGATTTTCAGTTGCCTCAATTTGAGGTTAAAGAACAGAATGGTAAGGAAAAAAAGATGTGATGCTGAAAAAGTGTGTAAAGCAATACTGTGTAACACTTTACATTAAGTATCTCTAATTATTGTGTATTTACATATTAGTTACATAGTATTATTATTATTATTATTTATTTCTTAGCAGAACCAAAAACATTTCAAGCGTTACAATACAAGTAAACACATGTGTACTTAAACAATTACAATGTTATTATGCATAGTTACAATGTACTTAACTTGTAAATCTTAGGGTTATGTTTAGGTGTCTGTATCTCAACTTTATACTGTATTTCTAGTTTTGATTTATACAATTGTACAGTATAAACAGATAAATCTGTTTTGAGATTATCCAAAGAAGTCTGTTGTGAAATTCCTAAAAATGTATTTAGGACAACAATCGTGGGGAAGTATTGCTATAGCTCTGTGCCCTTTCCCTGCTTTTTTATTGTCCCTTGTGTTATTTGTTCTGAAGTTTCTGACACAAGATTATAGACGACAAGGAAGTGTGTTTCTGTCTCAGTAAGATAATTGTCCCTGGAATGTGACGCATTTTGAGCCGTGGAAAGATGTTAATCCACTGACATTGGCCTACCCCCCCCCCCAAGCATTCAATTTTTGGAAATACTAGTATGGCTTCTGATAGACTATAGTAATATCATTGTGTAGTTTCTTTGATTACATGATGTTAAAAAAAAAAAAAGATCTAAATTATGTTCATTTTTTTAAAATGATGTCTCAATCCTAAAATTCTAGGTGATGCAAAACTTTTGGCCATAGCTGTATATCCTATGCCTTGACTTGTATTTATTTTACCCTCTAGGCTTCTTGTAGCTGATCAACATATACCATACTGGGATAATATATGTCCTTCTTACCTCACAGTCATCCCTGGGAAGGATTTATACATAGGTACACTCTGAAATGTATACGGAGACTTATCAAATCATTACACTGCATTCAATGTGACTCTAAAAGCTGCTTTTCAGCTTTGAAGGAGATGTACATTTATTTAAAGTTTTGTTTCTCGATTTACATGTACTTTATATGTTTTTTATATTCAACTTTTACAACCTTTTGTGAGTGGATATTACGGGGAAATGTGTGAGTAACAAGAGTGGAATTTCAAAGATGTTGCTAATGGATTCACAGAGGATTTAAAAAAAAGTTGTATATAACCACACATTTGAACAGCTATCGTTATTTCGAGTGCACTATTTCACCTAAAATGCAGGGTTTCTGTTTTTCACAATTTATATATGATGTTCGGTTTGTAAAAAATAGAGGAAGAATACTTTGGATGACTGTGTTGTGAAAAGCTTCTTTAAAAAACAGAATCCTTATGCCTGTATCAGGATTACATGCTGATCCAATGGAAAAGGTGCATAACCTCTCCTTTAAACCTCTGATATGATGTATGATATTGCACTTTTGGATCTTGATGTTCAAGTAACATCTAAGAAGGAGCACATGCTATATGTTTTTTTTTAAAAGGAAGAAGAAAGTAGAGGGCAAAAGAAAGGATAGATTGGGTACTGCTGGAGTAAAAGCACACAACTGAATGCCAAATGGAACATCAAATACCATTCCTGCTGGACCAAGTGGAATATCAAGGCAGAGATAAAACGCTCCTGCTGAACCGTATGACACGCGAGTCTGCTTTTTCTAGATATGTAGGAATTGAAATGCTGGATATGTTTTATTCAATTTGAAACATCTCCAGGCTATTCCTTAAATATTTGTATTGATCTTTGATTCAGCTATTTTAATATCTAACAGAATGATCTTTTCATCATTTCAGCTGGTAGTTGTGAAAAATGTTGCAAAAATGTGTACAGTCATAATCTCATGGAATAAACATTCATAAAACAAACTAAGTACAATTGTAGTGACTGTGCCTTTGACAAAACAATATGCACAGTCCTGATGTACTGTGTTTATCATTTAACTTACTTTACAAACTGTGACTTCAAGATTGGTAGTTGCAACAGTTCTACAGCAATATTCCAGCCTTTCCCTAGCACAGTATATGGATGAGACACCATATTAAATGAATGATTTTGGCTGGCAGATATCCACAAGATCCTAAGTCATTTCATACAAAAGATACAGTTCCAGCAGGAGTATTAGGGGTTGATTTAGAAAGTCCAGTACACCCTAGTGTTATTTCCCATACTAAGTATTATTCTGTAGGAGAGAAGTGGCACCCTCTTAGTTACTCATCCAAGTCTATTACCAAAGAAATTCTTCTACTTCTTTTACTGTATTGAAGTCCTCTCATCAACATAACTAGGGATCTGATCAATTGAACCCTAAGAAAGTAGAATGTTAGTAGACATGTGATGAATGGGGGGAATCGATACAAATATCCCTGCTGTAAAAAGCAGTATCTTTCAAGAAACCTAGGAGGGATCCAGAAAAAAAGAGGGAGGGGAGAAGGGTAGCCATATAAAAAGTAAGCTCACCCTGAACCAAGAGGAGTATGTGTAAAACAGGTAGAAATACATGGGTTTGGAAGATGACCAAAGAAAGATTGGTCATAAATAAATAAAAATACATTTACAAAATAAAGAAAATGCATTTTGAAAGAAATTACGTAGTTCAAAGCAATTTAACTTCTGTCTGTAAGAAAAAATATTCAATATCCTCCTAGCAAAAATAATAACTGCACATACACTGTAAAACAAACAGACACAAGGGGCAGCAAAAGAGAAGGAATGGAGTAATGTCTGAAGTGATGACTGAGACTCTACTAGGAAGCAAAAGAGAAGGAATGCAGTAATGTCTGAAGTGATGACTGAGACTCTACTAGGAAGCAAAAGAGAAGGAATGCAGTAATGTTGAAGTGATGACTGAGACTCTACTAGGAAGCAAAAGAGAAGGAATGCAGTAATGTCTGAAGTGATGACTGAGACTACTAGGAAGCAAAAGAGAAGGAATGCAGTAATGTTGAAGTGATGACTGAGACTCTACTAGGAAGCAAAAGAGAAGGAATGCAGTAATGTTGAAGTGATGACTGAGCCTACTAGGAAGCAAAAGAGAAGGAATGCAGTAATGTCTGAAGTGATGACTGAGACTACTAGCAAGCAAAAGAGAAGGAATGCAGTAATGTTGAAGTGATGACCGAGACTCTACTAGGAAGTAAAAGAGAAGGAATGCAGTAATGTTGAAGTGATGACTGAGACTCTACTAGGAAGTAAAAGAGGAGGAATGCAGTAATGTCTGATGACTGAGACTCTACTAGGAAGCAAAAGAGAAGGAATGCAGTAATGTCTGAAGTGATGACTGAGACTCTACTAGGAAGCAAGAGAAGGAATGCAGTAATGTCTGATGACTGAGACTCTACTAGGAAGCAAAAGAGAAGGAATGCAGTAATGTTGAAGTGATGACTGAGACTCTACTAGGAAGCAAAAGAGAAGGAATGCAGTAATGTCTGAAGTGATGACTGAGACTCTACTAGGAAGCAAAAGAGAAGGAATGCAGTAATGTTGAAGTGATGACTGAGACTCTACTAGGAAGCAAAAGAGAAGGAATGCAGTAATGTTGAAGTGATGACTGAGACTCTACTAGGAAGCAAAAGAGAATGAATGCAGTAATGTTGAAGTGATGACTGAGACTCTACTAGGAAGCAAAAGAGAAGGAATGCAGTAATGTTGAAGTGATGACTGAGACTCTACTAGGAAGCAAAAGAGAAGGAATGCAGTAATGTCTGAAGTGATGACTGAGACTCTACTAGGAAGCAAAAGAGAAGGAATGCAGTAATGTTGAAGTGATGACTGAGACTCTACTAGGAAGCAAAAGAGAAGGAATGCAGTAATGTCTGAAGTGATGACTGAGACTCTACTAGGAAGCAAGAGAAGGAATGCAGTAATGTCTGATGACTGAGACTCTACTAGGAAGCAAAAGAGAAGGAATGCAGTAATGTTGAAGTGATGACTGAGACTCTACTAGGAAGCAAAAGAGAATGAATGCAGTAATGTTGAAGTGATGACTGAGACTCTACTAGGAAGCAAAAGAGAAGGAATGCAGTAATGTTGAAGTGATGACTGAGACTCTACTAGGAAGCAAAAGAGAAGGAATGCAGTAATGTCTGAAGTGATGACTGAGACTCTACTAGGAAGCAAAAGAGAAGGAATGCAGTAATGTTGAAGTGATGACTGAGACTCTACTAGGAAGCAAAAGAGAAGGAATGCAGTAATGTCTGAAGTGATGACTGAGACTCTACTAGGAAGCAAGAGAAGGAATGCAGTAATGTCTGATGACTGAGACTCTACTAGGAAGCAAAAGAGAAGGAATGCAGTAATGTTGAAGTGATGACTGAGACTCTACTAGGAAGCAAAAGAGAAGGAATGCAGTAATGTCTGAAGTGATGACTGAGACTCTACTAGGAAGCAAGAGAAGGAATGCAGTAATGTCTGATGACTGAGACTCTACTAGGAAGCAAAAGAGAAGGAATGCAGTAATGTTGAAGTGATGACTGAGACTCTACTAGGAAGCAAAAGAGAAGGAATGCAGTAATGTCTGAAGTGATGACTGAGACTCTACTAGGAAGCAAGAGAAGGAATGCAGTAATGTCTGATGACTGAGACTCTACTAGGAAGCAAAAGAGAAGGAATGCAGTAATGTTGAAGTGATGACTGAGACTCTACTAGGAAGCAAAAGAGAATGAATGCAGTAATGTTGAAGTGATGACTGAGACTCTACTAGGAAGCAAAAGAGAAGGAATGCAGTAATGTTGAAGTGATGACCGAGACTCTACTAGGAAGTAAAAGAGAAGGAATGCAGTAATGTTGAAGTGATGACTGAGACTCTACTAGGAAGTAAAAGAGGAGGAATGCAGTAATGTCTGATGACTGAGACTCTACTAGGAAGCAAAAGAGAATGAATGCAGTAATGTCTGAAGTGATGACTGAGACTCTACTAGGAAGCAAAAGAGAAGGAATGCAGTAATGTTGAAGTGATGACTGAGACTCTACTAGGAAGCAAAAGAGAAGGAATGCAGTAATGTTGAAGTGATGACTGAGACTCTACTAGGAAGCAAGAGAAGGAATGCAGTAATGTCTGATGACTGAGACTCTACTAGGAAGCAAAAGAGAAGGAATGCAGTAATGTTGAAGTGATGACTGAGACTCTACTAGGAAGCAAAAGAGAATGAATGCAGTAACGTTGAAGTGATGACTGAGACTCTACTAGGAAGCAAAAGAGAAGGAATGCAGTAATGTTGAAGTGATGACTGAGACTCTACTAGGAAGCAAAAGAGAAGGAATGCAGTAATGTCTGAAGTGATGACTGAGACTCTACTAGGAAGCAAAAGAGAATGAATGCAGTAATGTTGAAGTGATGACTGAGACTCTACTAGGAAGCAAAAGAGAAGGAATGCAGTAATGTCTGATGACTGAGACTCTACTAGGAAGCAAAAGAGAAGGAATGCAGTAATGTTGAAGTGATGACTGAGACTCTACTAGGAAGCAAGAGAAGGAATGCAGTAATGTCTGATGACTGAGACTCTACTAGGAAGCAAAATAGAAGGAATGCAGTAATGTCTGAAGTGATGACTGAGACTCTACTAGGAAGCAAAAGAGAAGGAATGCAGTAATGTTGAAGTGATGACTGAGACTCTACTAGGAAGCAAAAGAGAAGGAATGCAGTAATGTCTGAAGTGATGACTGAGACTCTACTAGGAAGCAAGAGAAGGAATGCAGTAATGTCTGAAGTGATGACTGAGACTCTACTAGGAAGCAAGAGAAGGAATGCAGTAATGTCTGATGACTGAGACTCTACTAGGAAGCAAAAGAGAAGGAATGCAGTAATGTTGAAGTGATGACTGAGACTCTACTAGGAAGCAAGAGAAGGAATGCAGTTATGTCTGATGACTGAGACTCTACTAGGAAGCAAAATAGAAGGAATGCAGTAATGTCTGAAGCGATGACTGAGACTCTACTAGGAAGTAAAAGAGAAGGAATGCAGTAATGTCTGAAGTGATGACTGAGACTCTACTAGGAAGCAAAAGAGAAGGAATGCAGTAATGTTGAAGTGATGACTGAGACTCTACTAGGAAGTAAAAGTTGACATTTGCTCTCGTAAGGTAGTCGTAAGGTACTAATTAGAAGAGAAAACACTGTCAGGGTGCCATATAGTGAAGAGAACACTGCAGCTGGTAGAAGAGTAAAACACGGCTCTATATATGAAATATAAAACCAGACATGAGACAATGAGATATGTCAAAGATTAGGAAATATGTAAATTGGAATCATGACCAAAGGCTGTTTTACATGATATTGTTGCAGATGATTTTTATGTTACAACTGACATAATTGACTGGAAATTTGAAATTCCTGCAACATACTTTTAATTTAATGTGGTCATTTTTACTGGACTGATTTACTAGTTATGCAAATGATATGTATTATCTATTATGTAATATGTGAAAGCTACATTTCTCTGTTGCAAAATAATAACTCCTGATACATTCTGGATAAAAGGATTTGTTGCTGATGGTTGTTGCTTCATGCAGTAGAGGCTTTGCATGAAACCATGTTAATTGCTGTTATCATTGTCCTCACTGGTTGAAAAGTGTGCTGTATATGCAGTGCAAGAGAAGAAGTGACCTTGACAAGCGCTTTTAAACGTTTTGTTGTCTTCTGAGAAACACTCATCAAATTGTGACGATTATTTATTTGTCTGGTTCTATACTAGGTTTAGGACAGTTTCAAGTTCTCTTGCCTTACTTTCAGGTAGTGTATTACTTTTTCATTTCCTAGGTCAGTGGTTTTCTTTATATAGAGGAACTAGGCAGTGTTGCCCTCTTTCTCCTTTACTTTTTGTCTCAGTAATAGAAGCACTAGCAGAAGCTATCAGATCAAATCCAAGGATTAGAGGCGTTGAGGTGGGGCAGATTATATGATGATGATATTCTTTTATTTTTAACATATCCCAAAGAATCACTTTCAAACCTGTTGAAACATCTTGATTCCTACAGTACATTTTCTGGATACAAAGTTAATTATGATAAAAGTGAAATTCTCCCTCTTTCACACTTTGATAACAATGACTGTAAAAGGAATAATCCTTTTGTTTGGTCCCCGACGGGATTTAGGTATCTGTGAATTCATGTAGACAGTGATTTAAAGCATCTATATAAGCTAAATTACACTTACTTGATGCAAAAGGTGGATGAGGACCTGAGTAGATGGATGGACTTACCCCTTACATTGTTGGGTTGAATTAATGTCATAAAAATAAATGTGCTGCCTTGATTCCTATGCCTGTGCCAGTCATTACCTGTTTCTCTCCCCCTTAACTTTTTTACAATACTTCATAAATCAATAAGGCAATTTATCTGGCACCGTAAATCTCCAAGAGTGAGTTTGGACAAGTTAACCCTTGCATACGGTTTTGGCGGCTTACACCTTCCCAACTTTAAAATGTATTATTGGGCAACTCAAGATAAATTTATATCAATGTTGTTCCAGGCTGACTCATTACCTTCTTGGTTTCCTTTTGAGAAATTTGAGCTAAACGAGGATGTAGGGGCTGATATAATATATAAATGGGACCCACAAACTATTAAGAAAAAAAAATAACCCATTAATAATTAACTCAATACAGATCTGGTACAATTTACGCAAGTTTTTTTTTTTTATATATAGAAGGGTTTTTATTACCTAAGACCCATATATGGGATAATAACTTATTGCCAGCGATTTTTAAAAACATTTTTAAATCTTGGCATGAGAAAGGGATTACCTGCTTAGAACAGTGCTATCAATATGGTAAGCTTTTGTCCTTTGAACAATTAACAGAAAAATTTCAACTATCTAACATTTTTTTGCTTTTTATAACTGAGAATTTCATTAAAACATTAAAAGGTCAGTTGAGGTTGCCCGATATGACAAAGATTGAATCTCTTTTTTATCAGGACCAATCATCTTGTCAATTTATATCCAGAGTCGATAATACAGTCATGCAAGAGCTTCCAAAACCAAACCTGCCTTCCTCATGGATTAGGTGGGAGACAGATCTGGGAGTCTCTATTGACGAGATGTCATCGGGGCTGTTTGATGGAAGCAGTAACTTCCACGCTTAATTCTAGATACAGACTAATTCAATTCAACTTCCTGCACCAACTTTATCTAACCCCTTCAAAGTTACATGAATTTAACTCTGATATATCGTCAGTGTGTTTTAGATGCGGGGTAGAGGAGGGTACATTTCTCCATGCCACTTGGCAATGCTCTAATCTTCAGCTGTTCTGGCAGGAGGTCTGTGACACTGTCGTTGATTCTTGATATCCCTTTCCCGGTAGATCCTCAGGTCCGCCTGCTAGGGAACTTTTCTGGAGTTCAGCTCACAAATAAACATGCAATACAATGTATTGACCTGGCACTGTCTATAGCTAAACAATGTATAACATTGAAGTGGAAGCTAGGCTCCCCTCTTCTGGTTTCACTGTAGTTTTCTGAAATTAATGGCTGTCTACCTTTGGAAAAAATTACTTATGCAAAGTAAACATATTTTATAAAATATGGCAACATTATATAGATTACATGGAGGGACTTCCTTTGAGTAATGTTGACCCTAATATATTATAGGAATATTGAAGAAGTTACAGCCATTTATATATTATAATAGGACATCTAAGGTGAACTCTCAGTTATTTACATGTATGTACTTATATGTACATATTTTTTTATTTTATTATTTATTATTATTATTGTTTATTTCATTATTAAGGTGCTATATACTGGATATATGCCATCTAACATAACTGCTAAGGATATATATATATATATATATATATATATATATATATATATATATATATATATATATATATATTTCTTTCCTGTGTTTGTGCAATTTCTCTTTGTATTTTTCTGTCATTATGTTCTATAAAATGGAAAAGAAAACAGCTTTTTGTTATTTAATATTGCAGTATTCAGTTTGCCGTATAGATCACATTGTTGTATTTGAAAGGAAAATCAATGCTAAATCTATCATGCCTAACTCTGAATTCAAAGTAAATTGACCCCCATTGTTCATGGGTAGACAGAGAGATTTGTGTTGCTTGGTACTGTTGCTCAGGGGGGTTGGATTCTTTTCTCTCAAGTTTTCTCCTTCCTTGCGTACATTTTTTTTTTAAGTTTCTGTGAAGAACATTAGCAGGGTGCAGTGTTGAATAATACATCCATGAGACACCACAAGTGAAATAAAAGTACTCTTAATTATAAGTAAAAATATACATGCTCACAAGTATAGAAAACAGAACTGCTTACTCCCTCCTTCTTTCACTGATTACTTGGAATCAAATACCAAACCCTGTACCCACTACTTGGGCAGAGTTACTCTGTGCTACTGGCTTATCTATTAACACTTGAACTGCGATGGCAGTCATTTTGGCAGTTTGAGGTCTTCAAATTTAAATTACTCTGCATGTCTGAAAGTTATGCGGTTGTCCGCTTCTGACTTTTCCTAAATACAGGATCGCGAAAATAAGGAAGTTATCATCCCGCCCACCTAGAACCGCCAAAGCAGTTATTTTGAATGCCTTTTACAATACATGTTTTTATTTTGAATATAACCTACAATATTCATTTTTTTATATACAAGCATGTTGTTATCTCTACTGGACCTGTCAGCCATCAATTCTTTCATTTATACAAGGAATGTATGAGGTGCTGTTTCGGACGGATAAGTCTGTCACATACGGCGAGTGAAGGGTCAGGTTTCTGCGCAGAGGGAATCAGGCTATGCTGTGCAGAGGGAATCAGGCTATGCTGTGCAGAGGGAATCAGGCTATGCTGTGCAGAGGAAATCAGGCTATGCTGTGCAGAGGGAATCAGGCTATGCTGAGCAGAGGGAATCAGGCTATGCTGTGCAGAGGGAATCAGGCTATGCTGTGCAGAGGGAATCAGGCTATGCTGCACAGAGGGAATCAGGCTATGCTGTGCAGAGGGAATCAGGCTATGCTGTGCAGAGGGAATCAGGCTATGCTGTGCAGAGGGAATCAGGCTATGCTGTGCAGAGGGAATCAGGCTATGCTGCGCAGAGGGAATCAGACTATGCTGCGAAGGAGGGGTCGGCTTTACGAATGATCACGAAGGAAAATAATGATATCGCCATAAACAAACAAGAAAAATGGCTATGCATTTATTCATAATATTGTCGTTGTGTGCCATTTGTCCTGTTATAGCCAATATCGAGGATCTGGATGTATATTTGTTGGAGCTGGACAACTTTTTTAGAACAGGTTCAACGGGCGATACATACAAATGATTTTAATGCATTTGACCATCTACATCGTCTACTCAAAGAGCATGCAAGGATTCTATCAACTTTAGCATCTGTCCTGGACAGTTATGAGGTAAGAAAAATGCATTCATAGAATAAATGTCCAAAACGGCGCTAGCGCAGCATAACCGGATTCCCTCTGCGCAGAAACCTAACCCTTCACTCACCATATGTGACAGACTTTTGTCCGAAATGGCACCTCATAGGAATCCCCCAGGGAAAATATGAGTAGGAGAATCTTGAAGCTAGCCACAGTGCTTCAGCAGAAACATTTCGATCAGAAAACTGCAAAGCAGCAGGCTGCTGCAGCTAAACTGGATTCTGTTCTACAGAGGGACACACGCAAGAGAAAAGATTTAATTTTTTTAATTAAAAAAGATTTAATTTTTACAGTTTTGTATGTACATATACCTGTTGTTTACACACTAGTTTCTTTTGAAATGTTTATTTTACCGGCAGCGGTTTTAGGTATGAGTATAACCGCGGCGTCTCTAGTATCAACACTCATTTATATATATTACTCATTCTGTGATGTTGTTAAAGAGGAAGTAGCTAAGTTCCAAAAAAGATAGCGTTACACGCCCCCATGTCCCCAACTGTTTAATTAGCGTACCTGTAATTGTTCTTTTCATTGTTAACTTCCTGACAACTTTTTACACTTATTACTTTAATGTCTGTTTCAAAGCTCATTTCAAAATGTCAATTCTAGTACACTGATAGTGTCAGGATTATGGCCCACATTGTGAAACAGATAACACAGCAATAATGGCAGAAAAGCCAGAGCACTTGTTATGTTTTAAATCGCTGTTCCTGCAGTGATTTAGAAGACAAATCTCAAACCCCAGTGCACTAGAGCGGACATTTTGAAAAGAGCTTTGAAGCAGACTTTAAAGTTATAAGTGTAAATGGTTGTCCGATGTTAACAATTAAAAGAACATTTACAGGTATGTTATTTAAACAGTTGTAGCAACAGGTGGGGACGTGTAACATAATATTTTTCAGAACCAAGTTGTGTTATAACAAAGCAGAAAATGCCATTACAGTTATTAAGTAAATGATTTCATCTCCATTTGGTGTAATGATACTAAAACAGCTCAGTGTTAAAATATTTCCTCCTGGTTTTGACTTCTCTCCGTAAACCTTCAGCAGTGACATAAATCATCCAGTAAATGTCTCACTCTGTGGGATCATATACCCTTGGTATCTGCATCTCTCTCTCTCACTCTAGCGCTCTCTCTCTCTCTCTCTCTCTCTCTCTCACTCTAGCGCTCTCTCTCTCTCTCTCTCTCTCTCTCTCTCTCTCTCTCTCTCTCTCTATATTAGTTTTTTTTTTACTTAACATCTGTTGTGGCATTTGGATAATACTACATAAAACAAGGAACATTATTTGAAGCAAGGGATCTTCAAAAAGACTGGGCAAGATTAATATACATCTCCTCAGATCTTTGGAGGTTTAAAAACCCTTTTTTGTAAACTGCATTTTTTTGTGTATGATCTCTTGACAACATAAGCCAATTTGTTGCTGAAATGCGTAATAAAAGCTGACAGGTGTACTCTCTGGAAAGAAAGCCAAATTGCAGCACATCATGTCATGGTGCACAATCACCCTAGGCAGGAGAAACTGACAGTGGTGAAATGATGAGGTTGTAAAAGTACTAACAGAATCATACATAAAGAATTGACTGGAGTAGCAGTAGTGCAACAAAATAAACTTACATGTTAAAGTTGATGAGGTGACCTTGGATGAAGGACATTCGAAAATGTTACACTTAAGCAACATTTAAACCTAGGTTTTGAGTTGTAAGTAAATAGTGACCGTAAGTTGCTTCAACAATAATGTCACCCTGAAGTTTCATTGTACATTGTCAGATTTCAGCTGGTCATGCTAAAATGTTTTTTACAAACAATAAATGATGTTATTTTTCTAAAAAGCGTCTCTCTAATAACAATTTGTCTTTGTTATTTTTACAGAACAGGGTGAGTTTCAGACTATTATGAAAGCCTAGTGTGTGCACATTCATTTCATGTATGACATGTACCTGTAACCTTCATAGTTAAAGAGTTCTAGCCACAAATCTAACAACAGTAAAAAAACAGATGAATATAGCTCGGGCCCTAAAGGGCTGTTAACAAACCATTCTGGAGGAAACTATAAGGTCTATAAATATACTACATAACTCAAATGTTATTTAAGGGTAGAGATTGATGTTCAGCAATGATACAGTGTACACATTGCTTTGAACTTCAGATATACAATGGGCTTACCTTTGAAAAGTAGAAATAAAAACTTCAACAAGGAAAACGTGCTTTCTGTACGGTGCAGAATAAAGCAGTAAACTTGGATAGGTGACTTGACAGAATGGTTTGTTAAATTAACAGTTTCCTGCTGCTGTTTAGTTTTAAGTATAACTGAGTGTTTAAAGTTGTGGATAAACATACAATAAATACAATACATTCCTTGTAGTAAGTTAGCTTTCATTTTTCTTCAGGGACCGTCTGTAGTTTAAAAATACAGTATTCAGTATTTAGATGCATATGCGCTACTTGCTGTAGCATTTAGTTTTAGCACTGTTCCTTTTTTTAATGAATATTTATGATTTAGGAATGTTTTGATATTATGCTTGTTGCAATATTGACTTAACAATTTCACATTACTTAGCACACTTTAGTACTTCTGAAATGTATACATAAATAAATTGGATGGTTTGATGAATGTTTTGAAATGTGTTTATTTATTTATTTATTACTTTTTAATTTTTTATTTCCAAAGTATATTTTGACACATTTGGTTACTCTTTAAAATAATTCAAACTAGTCTCACTTTGACATGAAGGGGTGGGCATATCTTCTTCTGGTATTTGTTCTTATTCAGGTTGGCTTTGGTAAAGTAAATTGTCTGCACAAGATGACTAAGATTTCGGCTTTCTAAAAATGTGAATGAACAGTCCTCAAGGCGATGGGGTTTACCCAATGCCGATGGGGTTATATTTGGGATCATAACATCATTTTAGACTAAAGCTCATTGTACACAAATAAATAAATCATAATACCAACACAAACACAAAATAATAAACTGCACAGGGGCTGAGGGGCACCCCATTCTAAAATACATAAACAAATACCTTTATTTTTAAATAACAAAACTAAACTAAACAAATCCATTTATGGCAATGCTTTGCCCTGCCCCCTTTTCATGTGCAGGGCTCCTCGCCCTGTCACACTCCCATAATTTGTTCCAATCATGTTTGTTTATTTTATGCTGTCCTAATTAAACAAGTGATTGGTAAGACTGAATGGAAATAAGAATTTGTCCTTGTGTTTGCATTTGCGTTTTGACACATTTTTCCGCTGGTTTGGTACAATTTTTGATTGTGTTTACTGAGCATTTGCTAACACAATTGAACCGGAAATATTATTTTGGCGGATAAAACCACTTAAATGCTCATTACTTATTCATTTAGAACAGCAGAAAATTCTGCATGAAATGTGATCTGCTGGTGTATAAAACAGAGGATCATGTTACAAAATAGGGGCATATTTTTTAACAGATCAGCGAATTTTGGCATTTCCACCGAAAATGAAACCCCTTTCCAAAATTGGGCCCATAATGTTTGTTTTTCAGCAGCAATCTATGGTCTCTGTTTTCATTTAACAATCATGTCTATTTCTATTGTATATTGAGTTTATGCTGACATTAGATCTTTTCATAAAAAATACAGTTATATGGTGTTATGTATTACAAATAACATGCTTACACGTTAAGCAATGCAATCTACTTTTGACACCCCAGTCTCAATTTCTACATCTTAGATATCTTCACACTCAGTACTACACAGTCAAGAAACTAAGAACATCTATTTACTATCCTTTTATTTTAAAATCAACATTTTGCAAGAATAATCATTTCCTTTGGTTCTGACAGAACAATGCAAGTCTCCTGTCATCGTTTTCAAGACGACTAAGTCATACTGTAGACAATAGCTGAAAACAATCTGAAAAAAGGTATTCCTTTTAATCTGGTGAGCTGTCATATAAGAGATAGAGGATATCACACAAACTTCTATCTAGTACATCAAGATGGCCATAAAAACACAGAAAGAAACCAGCGGCCCAGGGAGACTTGAGCATGGTCTATACTGCTCACAAGTTTCTCTACCAAACTAAGCTCTTTGTGAGCAAAACAGTGTCAGAGAATATACTGTAAACAAGAAAGCCCACACAAGAGGTTAACATTCCACACAGACTGCAGCATCATGGGCAGCAGTGTGGAGTAGTGGTTAGGGCTCTGGACTCTTGACCGGAGGGTTGTGGGTTCAATCCCCAGTAGAGGACACTGCTGCTGTACCCTTGAGCAAGGTACTTTACCTAGATTGCTCCAGTAAAAACCCAACTGTATAAATGGGTAATTGTATGTAAAAAATAATGTGATATCTTGTAACAATTGTAAGTCTCCCTGGATAAGGGCGTCTGCTAAGAAATAAATAATAATAATAATGAAAGAGGCATGCTTTCCAATGTGCAATAACATTCTGCCAGCCAAGCATTTTTTTTTTTCTACAGCCAGCGATAATGCTTCAACACACTTGACTGACCCTGCCCGTAAGTGGCACTCTCTTCCCTTTAGACTGATCATGATTTTTTTTTTTTCTCATGGATTCCTAAAGTGATTTAGGTGTGAATGTAGTTTGGATTTTAGTGTGACATGTACCTGTTTAGAATATTATATTTGAGTCATTTTTTATTTTCTTTTTTGTGCTTGGTAACACATTCGAACATCGTTTGGTATGACAAGAGCTTTGGGTCTCCACGCACATACCACATTTATTGTGTTAATGTGTCGTATTGCACACTATTTAATGTGAAAAAGTAGTTTACATACCTCATCTGATTGTACTCAAATTTTCACTTTCCTTTAACCTGAATTATTCATGCATATTGCATTCATAAGTCATGACAACTAAGACTTTTAAGGCTGAATGTAAACATTATATGAGGCTGTGCGGTCCAGTGGTTAAAAAAAACAGGCTTGTAACCAGGAGGATCCCGGTTCAAAGCCCACCTCAGTCACTGACTCATTGTGTGACCCTGAGCAAGTCACTCAACCTCCTTGTGCTCCGTCTTTCGGGTGAGACGTAATTGTAAGTGACTCTGCAACTGATGCATAGTTCACACACCCTAGTCTCTGTAAGTTGCCTTGGATAAAGGCGTCTGCTAAATAAACAGATAATAGTATGACTGGCTAAAAGAAATGCAGTTACTTTAATATATTTATCATTTTTTCTTGTAAGATCACAAACGCTTCCATTAAAAAAAGACTTACTCTGTTTGGCTTGACATAGTTGTGGTTTGCAATGGAGAAAACAATTAAATATGATGAGTAACATGCCTTTTTTCTGACGTCTGGTCAACATTCCTGGAGTTTCTATGCAGGGAAAGCATCACAATCTAAATTTGTGGATATGTTCATGATGTTGTTGAACGTGTAGGGTCAAAAGGATGCTTTACACAACAATATTTAATTAGAGGAAATATTTTTCTCTTGCAAATTTTGTGGTTAAAATGTGTAAATTGTTAAGCACACAAAACACATGTCATCCCAAATAAGGTGCTGTAAAACCAGCTCACACATCACAGATTCGGTATTTTTAATTGCACAAAACCCAGACAACACTGCACTTTGTTTCACGATAAATTGTATTTGCACCACGAGCACTACAGCACTCACTTTGGACTGGTGACCGGTTTGTATATTGTGGGCATATTAAAAACTGTGTTTATTGTTTCAGGACTGAACCCCAGGGTTAATTATTATTTACTGTTTGTGATCAGACTTTGGATTATAAATAAAATACCCTTGCACCTTGATTATCATTGTCTGTCTGTTATTGATCACCGCATCACTCATGCATCTGCACACTGCAAACCACTTTGCCACAGACACATATTAATTTGGTTATTTATTTATTTATTTTTGGACCAAAAGACAGCAACCATTACATTTTTGTATTTATTTTTTTATTTTCATAAAACATACGTATGTAGATATCTTTAATGCTGATCACTCAAAAAACATATTTTATTCCATATACAGTACAGTATTAACAAAACTAATTAAAGTTAAATACCTCGACCACAAAATAAAAGTATATCAGTGTCTGTAACTGCATGCACAAGGTGGCCTGGTCTATTTGTGCAGTGGTTTGAGCACTGGATTGGAAATTACTAGATATCAAATTTGCATCCAACCTCTGCGGATGGAACCACTGCTATAACTATCATGCTGTCAATATACTGTATTGCAGGCACCACTGTGACTGCTACAACGACTACAAATAATAACAATGAGAATGTTTGCTGTGTTGCTTCTAATCATAATAAATACATTTTGAAAACATTTTATAAACAGAAAGAAAGAATGGGAATATTGTAATCAGTGCATCTGTAATCAAAAACATAAGCTACTTATTTAATTAAAAAAAAGTATGTGGAGGAGAATCTTGTTTGTGCTTTCATTACTTTTTAATTTCTTTCTGGGCATATGTTTTTGAAGCAATAAGGGATAAGAATACATATTATGCAGGTGAGAATAGTTTAGAGCAAAAGTTCTATTATGATATTTGGACAGCTTTAATGTAATTTGTTTCTGGAAAGTCAGAATAGCCACTATTTCTTGCATGAATTGGGTATTCTAATTAAACTGTGATAAACATTAAATAAATGTTTTGGAAAATAACCCAGATGGAATGAAAGCAAATAGCAAATGTTACTGTAGACGAAAACTAAGGCTTGTTACACAGACGGGCTAACAGACTTTCACAAACAATACTGAGGAGTAAAATCTGTCAAAACAAATCCTTGAAATATTAAGTTAGTCAAGTGCCCTTGCTGAAGAAGGTCAGTTCTGTTGGATTTGCCAGATGTCCCAATTCTGCCAATTAATAGGTGACAACGTTAATTCCCCAAAGCCAGTTCAACAAGAGGCACTTTATATTAATGATCTTAAACCATTTCACTCAATATTATTATTATTATTATTTATTTCTTAGCAGACGCCCTTATCCAGGGCGACTTACAATTGTTACAAGATATCACATTATTTTTACATACAATTACCCATTTATACAGTTGGGTTTTTACTGAAGCAATCTAGGTAAAGTACCTTGCTCAAGGGTACAACAGCAGTGTCCCCCACTGGGGATTGAACCCACAACCCTCCGGTCAAGAGTCCAGAGCCCTAACCACTACTCCACACTGCTGCCCAACAACAGAGTTACAGGGACTTGATTCCTGTGTCAAAAATGTGCTTTTAGAGAGACTGTAGAGAGTCCAATGGGGCTTGAAAACTTTGGCTGCATATCCATTTCACCCTTAATAGAAATCCAGCCTACCAAAATCCCTCTGAAAGCAAGTATTATGATAGCAAAGAACAAGCCAACCTACCCAAAGATACCCAAAGATATTACATTTACCAAGAATGCATTTAGTGCAGTTCAGTGATCTGTGAGCAGAATCTCTAGGCACTGACAAGATTGACAATCTTGCATCATTCTGTACACAATCCAAGGACATTTGAAATAAATTCAATTTTGATGCTTTAATATTGGTATCAGCGGTAAAGTAAATTAAAAGAACTACAAGGTTATTCTTTTGAACACTTCAGTCACTTGGCCATATTCTCATATTGGATTTAAATAGGCATGTTTGATCTAAAGGAAAGCATGTCTGAACTAATATTGTAGCAACATTTGAGGTCATGTGACTTTTGGTCTTTGGATGACAAAGAGCAACATTTTCAGAAATTCAAATTCACAGGTTACTCATTATTTATTCAAGGTAGTGATACTTGATTGGTTAAGCTATTAAAGGCTATATTTTGGTAACTGCTCACCTGAATTAAAAAAAAAAAAATGTACACAGACATTTCATAAAAGGACTTTATTACTTAGCTTAACTTTGTAAATCAATTATGTGACCAAATAAAGTGAAATGTACAGTGTGCTACATGGTGCAATGGGCAATATGTGCCACAGAGGATTATTAATTTACAAAAATACAAATCCCTACAGATGCATTCTAATATATATATATATATATATATATATATATATATATATATATATATATATATATATATATATATATATATAAATAATATTTGTTAGCTGTTAGCTTTGCAATGATATATTGTAAATGTAATGTATTAAGTTATAAACTGAGTTAACCTCCCAGTCTTGTGTTCACACAGTATCAGTAAGGTTAATCGTAGTCTATATTTGATTTGTATTTATTAAATTGCAACAAAATCCATATAGAAAGAAATGTACCCTTAAATGGTACTGAAGAATCATAATATAAAATAAATTATTATATATATATATATATATATATATATATATATATATATATATATATATATATATATCTTTCTCTGGGTTTTTGTCACAACCACCCACTGCCCCACCCCGGCAGACCTGCAGACAGACTGGAGTGAAAAAAAAATTATCCACAGCAGTTTAACAGCCTATTTTTCACATCAACTTGTCTCTAAGCATGGGAATCTTCAAAAAGAATTGATTTTTTAAAAAACGAGTTCCTAGACTAAAATGACCAAGGGCAGAAACTTTTTGTTGTTGTAAAAAAGTATTTTTTAAAATACCAATATCTTTCTTTGAAACACATTGTAAACAGTAAATGAATGGCAACATTTAAAGTAAACTCCCGGAGGCTTCAGCTTCTCTTCTGTGATTCTCATTTAAAAAAAAACTGAGATTGCAGTAAAACAACTTTGAAAAAGATGCCGTGAACCCATTTAATAAAAGGGATCTACTAACAGCATTCTTTCTTATAAGTGTAAGATCTGAAAGCATAGGACTGATTTTAAATGGGTTACAAACTAGCCCTATTTGCAATAATAAAGTGCATTATTAATTTGCAATGTGTAAACATGAAAAAGCAATTTTGAGGCACACCAGTGTCATGCAATTTCTGAATGATACATTTTGAGTAGCCCAGCTTTGTGCTACGACACAATGGGGGGATTTTCAAAAGTTTGTAAATGATAACTCCAGTGTTAATCAACAAATCGGCATATAGCATTGATTTTAGCATTTTCAAGCAGTCGATATGCCTATTTCATCATTAAATAATCGTGCTAATGTTATTTCCGAAATTATGCTGATTTACGAAATAGTGTTAATATCTTAACGAGCAGTGCTTCTTACTGCTATTTCTTTTGTTTGCATAGGAATTTAAAAGGAAATCCGTGTTAATTGTCATCATTTATCAGGAGTTAATTTGAACGTGGAAAAAGAGGGTTTTAATTAACGAAAAACAATATCTCACCTTGAAACAGTATTTAAGTTCTTTGGTGTTAAAAAAAGATAATAAAAAAAACGATGGCTTTCCTGGGAGTGGCAGCGGTCACAACAGCACTAGCAGCAAATGTAATTTGAATGCGAGCCTGAGATTGACAGACCCCGGCTGCAATGCCTACGATACAGAGAAAGGGTGTACAGGACCAGGGTTAATATCTTAGATTTATCAGGTGATGATCTGAAAACTCGATTGCGTCTGGCTAGGGCAGATATTGTCGACCTCTGTTAGACTGCGGGAGGACCTTGAATCGGCTACGAAAAGGGGCCGTGCCGTACCCCCACATATGAAGGTGTTGTCAGTTAATCTACCATCTCTACAGCTATCTATCAGGTCACAGTTGCAATGATAAAGAGGGTTAACGATTAGATCAGTATCCCACTTAATCAGGAGCAGCTACAAAATATTAAAAGGGAGTTTCATGACATTGCTGGATTTCCTAGAGTAATGGAAGCCATCGATTGCACACACATTGCACTCAAATCACCACAGCACCATGCGTACCTGAACAGGAAGGGGTTCCATTCACTAAACGTTCAGGTGATTTGTGATGCATCCTAGAATATCTGGAACGTATGTGCAAATATTCCTGCCTCCTATCATGACTTTTTTCGACACCGGTGTGTTTAATCATTTTCAGAGACCCAATACACCAGATGGCATATTAGTAGGTAAGTATTGTAAGACTACCTAGATAATTCAATATTTGTAGTTATGAAAACATTTTAGCCTTTTCTATACTTGTGGTTATGAATGAGATTTATTCACTTATTTTAACCATTTGTAACCTTACGGAACGTTTGTTGTATTTCTAAAATGATATACCGTTATTTGCAACCAGTGTAATGTTACTACCAAGAAATTATCAATGTAAATAGCCTAATCTATATGACAACTGACAACTTTTATACAAATAAAAATAGAGTAAATAATTAAATATTGGTATAGAAAATGACATACTAGATATTACAATAAAGTTTCCTTACAGGTGATTGCGGATTTGCAATGCGTCCTTGGAATGTTCACTAGGAATGTGATTGAGCGGACCTTTGCTTTATTAAAAATGAGGTTTCAGTGCCTCGACAAGTCAGGGGGTGCTTCAATACGACCGCCAAACTATGACTAAGATCTACTGTACGTACAATATGCACTTCCATCTTCACACGTTCGTATACATATAAAATGCTTTTATAAGTGTTTGGTGGCTACTTCTAATCATGTTGACAGCGTCAGAGGACCATGCAGTTCTGAGTTGCACACAGTCAGGCCTGCAGGTGCCCGGCCAGCCACAGGGGTTGCTGATGCGCAGTGAGCCAAGTATTCCCCAGCCGACCTAAACCCTCCCTGCCCGGGCAACACTTGGTCAATTGTGTGCCGCCCACTGGGAACTCCCGGCCACAGTCGG
This sequence comes from Acipenser ruthenus, assembly GCF_902713425.1. NCBI lineage: Eukaryota > Metazoa > Chordata > Actinopteri > Acipenseriformes > Acipenseridae > Acipenser > Acipenser ruthenus. The sequence goes on from NC_081196.1 coordinate 58,263,140, forward strand.
CAATGGCATAGCCTGGATTCAAACTGGCGACCTCCAAGTTATGGGGCGCATCCTGCACTCCACGCGGAGTGACTTTACTGAAAGCGTCACTCGGGAGCCCCCAATAGTGGCTTTTTAAAGTATTAAATATTATTAGTTTTATATTGTCTTTTCTATTAGACCCTGGCCCCTTGTGGCTTTTAGTTGAAACTTATTTCTGCTGTGTTGTTGTTCAGTATTGTGTGTTTGAAAAAAAAATAAAAATAATGATTGTTACCTTTTGTGGTCCATCCTCTCTCATTGTGCAGTGGTCTTGGTGGTCACCTCTAAATCCAACCTATAAATGAGGAAAAGAGAAATATTAGTTATTTATTAAATATTACTTACCATTGTCACGAGTCCCCATGTGACAATAACTCCCCCCTTCTCTCCTTGTAATTGAGAAGAAAGCATTGTAACCTCAGGGTTGCTCTGTGACAATGTATTTCAGTAGGTAAGTGTTCAAATATGTCAAATAAAAGAATACTTGTATATTTACTTGAATCACAGTGCCCAGAAGCATGCCTCCTGCACATTCCCCATGCAAGGTCTACTATACATGGCTACTTAGCAATTAATAGACAACATCATTCATTTTATTCTGTAAGGCCAATTCAGATAACGGCAGTGGTAATTTTCTGTAACGTGAGAATAACAATGGCATTAAACAAAAGCACATTTTAAAAGTTTAAACTATTGATTATTACTCAGTTTATCAACTGATTATTGATATTAGTCCTTTAAGCTGTTCTCCAAGCATTAATGAATTCATTGGACACCAATATAACAAAATTAATAAATAAACTGATTAGTTAGTGAAAATAGGATTGTCATGTTCAATCATCTTTGGACACCACAGGCCCCATGAAGAACACAATATTTTACTAGAGAAATATTATTTAATAAACATCAGCACTTCACAGAGACTTCAGAGATACACAGAGGTTCACATGATTGAATGTATTTATTCAGAGGCTGAAACACAGGAAATCTGTCCCACCAAAAGGTTTTCAAAACCCCCTGGATGATTTAAACTTTTGTATAAAGTGTTTAGATGCTAGCTTGGGAACCACAAGATGCCCAACATCTGCTTTTATGCTTTTAACTTATTTTTGTATTTTCATAATCAAAACAATTATGGTTCTTTTGAGGTATATGCAGCACATTGTTCAAATTTGTATAACAGCTTTTTCACATATAAAATGTCCCAAAATGGCACAGGTATGTGAAACAATAATTCTCATTTATATCTTATTATTTTAACACTTTTAACCTTATCATTGGTAACTGTCTTAGAGCTGACAGTGTATAAAGTTCAAATATCTGGTCAGGTGACATTTGCATCAACCATCTTCAATTTTCTGGACACTGACATTTCAAAGTACACTAACAATATATTGCAGTCAGTTCCCAAGACACTGTAATAACTTTTAAAGGTTGATAGAATTATCTAGAGCATAGTTTAAAACATTTATAGTATGTGCAGAGAAAAAGACAGGAAAGTGAAGTAAATATAAGCAATACATCCATATACACTATATTTGTAATTAGGCAGGCAGATTGCAAATAAAAATTTAAGTGTAAAGTACTGCATATAATATAGCACACAAGTACAACAATGACTTTGAGCTAAATAGATTAGGAATACTTTAAAAAGAATGTAGTCTGCATACTGCAGCTGAAAGTGTTGAATGAGTGATAGTGCCCGTCAATGATGGCTTTACAGTGTGATAGTTAACCTGGATGGGAGTTATGTTTTCCGAGCCGAAGGCAAGGGCGCTAACAAAAGTTAAGGTCAATTATCACACAGTAGAGCCATCATCGAGCGGGACCTATCGCTATTAGAAACTGATTTTTACCATTGTTTTCTTTAACAAAACACCTTAAAACCTCGATTTTACTGATTCGTCGGGTACCTTTCCTGTTACAAACATGATTTATCTTGTCTTCAGACCACCGTCAGATAGAAGTTGAACAGCTGTTGTTCTCATACAGTGATTTGTGTACCTTTTGGTATGTTTTTTCCCAGGGGTTTGTAGGTATACCAAGTAGTTTGTGTGGCGGCATTTTCAGTAGAAAAAGGCTTTGGCTGAAGGTAGAAACATGGTGAGTTGATAGGCATTTTAGGGTGGTATTTAATGTAATTTTAAAAAAGCCGGTATACACGTGGATTGATTTTGAATTTGATTCACAGTTGGTGCTGAGACGTTTCAGCGGACATCTACCGTCTATTAGAGCCTGCTAGAGCTGGAAGCTGATTGGCTGATGGTACCGAATCGTTTTCTAATACTTATTTGTTTATGGTTCATAAACGGTTGATACGTTATGATGAGTTTTTTCGAAAACAAAGTTTTGCTCATATATTCAATAGGGGTTGTGTGATGTGACTCAAAGGTAGAATATTGTAATCCAGGTCCCAGGTCCCAGCTGCTGGGTGAACCCCTAGCTGCATCACACATGGCAAATAATGTTTGAGGCAACAATATAGGGAATTTCTCCATAGTTGCTCTTTGTAAACTTTAATTATTTACTAATTCATATATGTTGTATGGTAGGTCTAGTATGTAACACAGTTAAACAAAAAAAAGTCTTAATTCTTGATTCTGATTCTGTTCACATCTTCCTTGATGTGTGTGACAGACAGCGAATGAATCTGAGTCAACAATCTCCCTCCTGACCTGTGAGGTCACGATATAACAGGAACAGTGTGCCCCGGAATGGATGGTTTGACAGTTCATTCCAGGGCCAGTCGAAAATCGGCCATCCAAAAAGGGGGCATGGATTGGAGGAGACGTGATTGCACTCGCTACCAAAGGGGGCGTGACTGAAGGTATATCAGGGTGTCTGGCAGAGCTATCTGTTCCTTTGTTATGGTTATGGAAAGATCTGTAAAGGACGGGTAAAACTGAAAGTAAGTGTGAGTGTTTTGTGTTTGTGTTTGTTATGTGTGTTTATTTGTAATTACAGTGCCTTGCGAAAGTATTCGGCCCCCTTGAACTTTGCGACCTTTTGCCACATTTCAGGCTTCAAACATAAAGATATGAAACTGTAATTTTTTGTGAAGAATCAACAACAAGTGGGACACAATCATGAAGTGGAACGAAATTTATTGGATATTTCAAACTTTTTTAACAAATAAAAAACTGAAAAATTGGGCGTGCAAAATTATTCAGCCCCCTTAAGTTAATACTTTGTAGCGCCACCTTTTGCTGCGATTACAGCTGTAAGTCGCTTGGGGTATGTCTCTATCAGTTTTGCACATCGAGAGACTGAAATTTTTGCCCATTCCTCCTTGCAAAACAGCTCGAGCTCAGTGAGGTTGGATGGAGAGCATTTGTGAACAGCAGTTTTCAGTTCTTTCCACAGATTCTCGATTGGATTTAGGTCTGGACTTTGACTTGGCCATTCTAACACCTGGATATGTTTATTTGTGAACCATTCCATTGTAGATTTTGCTTTATGTTTTGGATCATTGTCTTGTTGGAAGACAAATCTCCGTCCCAGTCTCAGGTCTTTTGCAGACTCCATCAGGTTTTCTTCCAGAATGGTCCTGTATTTGGCTCCATCCATCTTCCCATCAATTTTAACCATCTTCCCTGTCCCTGCTGAAGAAAAGCAGGCCCAAACCATGATGCTGCCACCACCATGTTTGACAGTGGGGACGGTGTGTTCAGGGTGATGAGCTGTGTTGCTTTTACGCCAAACATAACGTTTTGCATTGTTGCCAAAAAGTTCGATTTTGGTTTCATCTGACCAGAGCACCTTCTTCCACATGTTTGGTGTGTCTCCCAGGTGGCTTGTGGCAAACTGTAAATGACACTTTTTATGGATATCTTTAAGAAATGGCTTTCTTCTTGCCACTCTTCCATAAAGGCCAGATTTGTGCAGTATACGACTGATTGTTGTCCTATGGACAGAGTCTCCCACCTCAGCTGTAGATCTCTGCAGTTCATCCAGAGTGATCATGGGCCTCTTGGCTGCATCTCTGATCAGTCTTCTCCTTGTATGAGCTGAAAGTTTAGAGGGACGGCCAGGTCTTGGTAGATTTGCAGTGGTCTGATACTCCTTCCATTTCAATATTATCGCTTGCACAGTGCTCCTTGGGATGTTTAAAGCTTGGGAAATCTTTTTGTATCCAAATCTGTCTTTAAACTTCTCCACAACAGTATCTCGGACCTGCCTGGTGTGTTCCTTGTTCTTCATGATGCTCTCTGCGCTTTAAACGGACCTCTGAGACTATCACAGTGCAGGTGCATTTATACGGAGACTTGATTACACACAGGTGGATTCTATTTATCATCATTAGTCATTTAGGTCAACATTGGATCATTCAGAGATCCTCACTGAACTTCTGGAGAGAGTTTGCTGCACTGAAAGTAAAGGGGCTGAATAATTTTGCACGCCCAATTTTTCAGTTTTTTATTTGTTAAAAAAGTTTGAAATATCCAATAAATTTCGTTCCACTTCATGATTGTGTCCCACTTGTTGTTGATTCTTCACAAAAAATTACAGTTTCATATCTTTATGTTTGAAGCCTGAAATGTGACAAAAGGTCGCAAAGTTCAAGGGGGCCGAATACTTTCGCAAGGCACTGTATGAGACGCTAAGCAAACCGGGAGCTGTCACTGTTAAGCCAGGATCCAACCCGGATTACAAACACTGCACCAGTCACACTTAACTGTGTATTCACCACCAGCACGGGAGCACCGCGAAAGGACGTGGAGCCATGCCTGTACATTGCCTTTGTGCATTATTATTTCAGGACTGAAACCCTGTATTGTTTGGCTGTGTAATTACACATTGTTGTGTAGTTGCCAGCATTATTATTTAACAGTGCCAAACCGTGAAAACAAATTAAAGAAACTGTTTGGACCGTGCACTGTTGTTTATTCTTGTTTGAACACTGCATCGCCTCTACACCTGCACACTTCAAGCCACTTTGTCTGATGTTATTTGTTGAATATTTAACATATGTCTTGAAAAGTTAAGTGTTACGGAGTACTGTGACAGTGGGGAAGAGATGGTATAGATAGGGGCAACGAAAGGACAGGAAGACATTTTAAATGCAACACATTCAGCGAATAAACTACACAGCAATAATAAATGTGCAGTTTAAGCTGCTTTCCCATGCATAATAATTGTTATATTTTAGTTATTTAAGTCTCTATCATTTTGTCATCTATCTGACACTGATAACACCATCTTTTTTTTGCAGGAAATAAAATGTGTTTTCTTTGCCAGCAATATCATTATTAGACATGTGTGCAGACATCAATCACCTGCTGAACTCTCAGTCATGGATCAGTGCTTTTTTACGACTAAGACCTTTAGTGAGAAAAAAATAAGTACATTTTGTGAGGGAGAGCACATTTTACTCACTGAAAATAAATACACTAAAAAGAAAAAAGTTATTAAAATAAACAATGAATGAATGGGTACCACAGCATTTGCACTGTTATGCTGTTTCATTTTATTTTTTATCTGAAACAAAAACACATTGGAAATGTGAAAAAACGCTAAGTTACCAAAAGTGCCCAGTCATTTCAAGTGGAGATATCAAAAACACAAGCCAGGTTTCAAGAAACCATTGGGGCAACTTTGCCCAGCACAAAGCAAATAGGCACAACTGTAAAACTGATGGCGGCTAAGGTTGCTCCAATTGTTTCTACTAACTTGTATTAAAAACACAAGCTAAGTTAGAAGAAACAATTGGGGCAACCTTGGCCAGCACCAAGCAAATAGGCACAACTGTAAAAGCGGTGGGGATCAAGGCAAGGTTGCCCCAATTGTTTCTACTAATTTGGCTTGTGTTTTTCATGCAAGTTCGATCTGCTTTTATTGTGCCTTGAACCCCACCGCTTTTACAGTTGTGCCTATTTGCTTGGTTGTGGGGAAGGTTACCCCAATGGTTTCTTGAAACTTGGCTTGTGTTTTTGATATCTCCACTTTAAATGGCTGGGCACTTTTGATAACTTGGCATTTTTTCACATTTCCAATTTTTTTTTTGTTGAACAAAATCTAAAAATTGCCCTATAGTGTGTTTCAGACATCAACTTTTTCTTGCTCTTAGTAGCCTACTGTATACTGCTTGTTGCTATGTGAAGTATGCAAAGGAATGTAGTGTTAAGAATCGATACTGGGGAGGTGAAAACGGTGTGTTATATCCATAGGTGCGTGTAATACAACAAAGTCATTACAGCAATGACAAAAAGTGCGAGGCATTACTTTGGAGCGCGTTTTGCACTGGTGTGTGTCTGTATCCGAACATTACGGTAAACCAAGCAATTAAGGAATTTACCGTTTTTTTCATGTTAAATGTTTTTGACTTGACTATGTGTTGATGGACTTTAACTTTGACATTGTTTTATTGATCAGTTGCAGAGGAGATGAGAGTTGTCGCAGGTATATAATCTGCTCATTGAAACTAATCAGCAAATGATGTTCATTCCTACATTGCTGAGCTGCATGTAAATGGAGAGATAGCTACAACATTGTAAAGCAAATGCACTTTCTATTACAGAACCCAATAATACATGTACAACTTTAAAGAGATGGTAGGCAGTGCTCAGATACCAGCAGGTTGGTTATTCCAAGTTAATGGGGCCTGGAATTGAAAAGAAGATCGACCAGCAAGGGTCCTCATTATAAGGATCATCAGCAATTTAGAATCTGTACTTTTGAAATCTTTGTATGATTGCTTCAGCAAGCTAGAGAAGTATTGTGTTCAAATTTTTGTTTGTGTGTTTTGTAATGATGTGTTTAACAACTGTGAAGATATTTATTGACAAACATTAGTATAGATTTATTTGAACTTTAATTATGATTGAAATACAGTTAAAGTTTTTTTTCTTTGTAAAATATCCAATAGATAAGTGCTTTTAAGAGTGCAGCTCAGATTTGAGACATGCCTACAGTATAAGTGTATCACCCTGTCCATCAATATGGTAGATGTATCGGATTTAGGTGAAATGAGTCAAGTCATAGTCTTTAATAATAATAAAACATTATTTGTTTATTGATGCTGAAAGGAATACCTGTTATGGAAACATTAGTTGTATCTTATGGTTTGTGTTTCACTAAGGTTGCAATATTACTTCTAAACACATGCCCCTGTAAATATTACATTTATAAATAAACATGCAGTTAATCACCTCAGTTACTAATTACTAACTGCTAAATGGTATTTGTCAGTGATTAATATTTTTGCCTACAAATCATTTTAAAGGCATCCAAAGTTCTGATGTTATAGCTTGATATACATCCTTTACATCTATAACTCAACAGGATACATTTACATTTTTGATTGTTTTGCATGAAATGTGCAGTCAGTGGAGTTGTGAGTGTTATGCTAATAGTGCATGTGTAAATGTAGTCAGCCGGCCTGCATGGAGTTATACATCAGTATTTAAATAAAAATGTGTCCTGCGGTGACACCCCTCTAATGCAAAATACAGAAGGTGTCAAAGGTATCCTAGTCAGGTGCTCACACGCCCCCTCGTGAAGCCCCTACAGTAAGCAACATACATTCACCACCATCAAATCCCATCATCAGAACAAATATTACTTTCTATATTACAGTATCATTATATATCCTTTCCCAGTTTCAGATAATATATTTTAATATTAATTATTTGGTAAAGAAAGTGTCATGCTGGTGTGCAGCTTTTTTTTTTTTTTTTTTAATATCAACATGAAAAAGGACAACGGATTTTGTTGGGATCCATATTTCTTTTATAATACAAATTTCATATCTGGAAATATATTACCTTGATCTGTAGATTGTATTTGCTTGAAAAAAAAAAAAAAAAACCCATTGAAGGTTAACATGTTATCAAGAACAGGTAATTCATATCAACAAAACAGAACCTAGTTTCCACAGAGCAGCCGTTCTCAAGGACTTACAAAGTGATTGACAGTGCATTACTGAATAGAGTGTCATTACCAGACACTGTCATTAAATTGGTGATGAAATCTTCAAAACAGTGCCACGATTCATGTAAATTAGTATTTGGAGTCTCACATTGTGCTCATATTATTTATCCTCTCTCTTCTTCCCTGTGGATAAATAAAGGACTTAAAGCTGTATTTGCTTTTGCCGTCAACAATTCAAAGTGACTTTGAAATTGCAAACTTTGTATGCTTAGGATATTTGGACTTTGGCAACAGATGCATCTGTTATTTTCTTCTTTATCTATAGTAATGAGAGGCAGAAGAAACATCACACACATTACAATTGCAGCAATGTGACAGAAACAATAAATACAAGAATATAATAAAGGGCTGTCGTTTGTTTTAAGACAACCAGGAGTAAACCTTTACAGCCCCAGAGAACCAGTATAATCCATTCCATATAAAGTGCACAGCAAATAATGATATGCGCATAGTATAACGGATTGCCCTTTGTACCCAAAGATAGAACTTAAACATACTGTATGTGTAAATCTGTAATTCAAAACCTGTTATAAACTTTTTTCTGGATTTAAGTTAAATCTGTTGGAAAAAAAAAAGAAAAACGTACAGGAACACAATAATATTCTGGATAATGATACCTGAAAACCTGAAAGCTCACCATCCCTATTAAATGCAATGATGTATTATACCTTTAGGTTTGTAAATGAACTAGCTGAATTTGTTTGTAATACTGATGAGTTATATTTTGGGTATTTTGGATTCTATAGACAGTTAAAGACAAGGTTTACATTTTTTAAATAATACATGTCCATGTATTTCTGTATGAATTATATTCATATTGGGATACATATTTATTTTTGAAGAAAAATAAAACGTTTTACTGATCTTCACTCTTGTACACCTCAAGTATACATTTTATATATAGCAGTTTATGTCAAGACCCATTCTGAATTGCAGTCCAATGTTTGTAATGAATAATAAAACTTGCACGCTGTCACAGACGGTTCTGGCACGTCCCTTTTGTGCTATAAGTCATTAGATCTTTTTGCATGGAAGGCCCCGGTTGCAAGGATGTGCGGTTCTTTGATGGACCCAGATTCAGTTAAAATGTGTTTGCCCACTGACGATGGGAATGAGAATATAGAGATGGGAGACCAGCTAACAAGATTTCAGTTTTTGCAGGTATCAAGTAAATCCTGGTCGCCCACACCTGTGATGTAAAACGCTGGATGCACAGGCCGGTTGTGGTGTTCACAGAGCCACTTCAAGCTGAGCCAGGTGGAGAATTTGAATCCTGCTGGGAACAAACTGACTTATTAGATATGGACTGGCTGCTATAGAATGAAATACATTGCTAATAGTAATGTTGTAGGATCCTGTATTTTGTATCCTTTTGAATAAGTCTGTGTAAGGTCTGAAAAAGAGAGCTCCTGGTATCAAAAGGTCAGGCTGACCTGCTGAAAGTTCCAAGCCCCCCTTATCGGGCAAAAGCATCTTTTTTGATTAGACTCAGAGCCTTAAAACATTCTGATCCAGCGAGAGAAGAATGGCAAAGTATATGGAACAGAGTTAATATGCTAGAAGCATTCAAACTAGGTTTGATTATAGTAAGAAAAAACAAAAGTATTTCAATAAATAAGAAACCTAGCATAATAACATTAAAGTAAATGTATGAGCAGTCCTAAGTTTTAATATTCAAGGTTGCATTTGCTGCCAAGCAGGTGCAACCTTGAATAGAATTGCAGTTTATAAGAGATTGCTATGTTGAAGTATCTGAGTTAGAAATACATGTTATAAAATCATTCAAAGTATAAACTGTAACTTTACATATAGAGTGAATCAATTTGTAACCTAATTCTTACCTGCTTGTAGTAAAAGCAGTGTTGAAGATGACTCATTGGTTTTGGCCGATGAAACAGGGTTTTTTGATGGTCAGCAATTTAAAAGCCAAGATCCTCTCTATAATGAGCGATCTTGTTAATATTAATGATTGAAATACCTTTCTAATAAACATTTTCTATATATAACAGAAATTAATTAGAACCTGGCAAGAAGAGATGGAGGCACATAGTATAGGACGGTTTTACTGAATTAAGCTAAAGATTGGTTTAAAATAATGAGTATTAGAACATGCTTACGATAGTGTCTCATATTAATTAACACTGAAAATTGGCAAAAGGAGAGGTTGTCTTAAAATCTGCTTCAACTGGATTTTGTATGAACATAGTAAAAGGTCAGATTTAGTTCAGTCACTCTAAAACTATTACATTCTAATATGTTAACAGTGGCTTGAATTTAGATGAAAATAACTGGACCCTCCATTGAAAGCTTAAATGACTTCATAACAGATCAATGGAGTAAAATACAATTATTTAAGTACCTGAATTGGGAATTTATGTTATAGAGGCATTTAAATTTAATCTGTTGAAAGAACATATTAAAAGTTTATTATAACAGATGCCTGGCATTGACAATGTTGTAAACAAATTGTTAAGACACATTTGAGATAATGTTCATTTAATTTAATCAATTTAAGAATTAGTTCAGTTTCAGTCTCCATCTAAACAAAAAGTATTTTAGACATAACAATATCAATTAAACCAAAGAATATAAATGTTTAGTTTATATAAAGGTTTTACTGTATTGTATTATTGCAAGAATCCTGTGAACTTTGGTTCGCATGACTTTTTAGAGAAAGGAGGGGTTGAAAAAGAGACCTATGATATCCTGTTCCAATATTTTTGGAAAGAAGTTAATTCCAATTAATTTTGAAGGTTGTTATGTAACTCCAATTAGTTTTAAAAAGAGTTGACTGGATCCTTCTAGAATATATCATTAACTCAAAGATAAGAACTGTCAAGGCAGATTGATGATCATATTTAATTGGGACTCCTGATGTATTCAATGGGGAGAAAGTCCTATATAAGCCCAGAGTAAGACCCCATTCGATACCATTGATCTTGATCTTGCAAGCTGACGTGGTCCATGCTCTGAGGGTCTCTGAAAAACTGATTGCTGTTTGGATGAAGTTGAAAGTCTCTGCCTTTTGAAGACAGTTTTTATTTATTTTTCATATATCCTGCACTACACTTCCATATACTGGAAGGTAAACATATATTGGAATTTATATTGGATGCATTGCTATAAGGTATAGCAATTATGTGTTAATTTTAGAGTGATATACTGCATGTTGTAGGATTTAGCGGTGGGCACTTTAGCTTTTTGCATTTTATAGCCTGAAGGCTAAATATATAATAACCATATTTGTATTATTGTATTGAAGTAATAATGCTGTTAAACCTGTAAAGATTGATTTTTACTTGGGATTTATGGTGGTCTGAACAACCAACCAATCCAATTTTTAAAGCATTTAATAAACCGAAAAGAGCACTACTACTGCTCTGATTTGTTAAAACTTCAAATTAAATGAGTCTGTGTGGTTTTCTTGATTTTTAAAAAGTTGTCTGGACATGCCCAGTGCATGACAAAACCACTTACAGGAGTTTAAAACATCTCTGTCCTCCTTAAACATATCCCCTGAGTTTAAGAGTGTGCTCAGAGCATATATATATATATATATATATATATATATATATATAAAGAGTATGTGCACTTCTCCACACTGCCTTTGGGGACAATACAGAATACTTTACTCTTTTCTATTATATTTATGGTCTATCAAGACCAATCATGTGCATGTTTATCATGCTACAAAAAGTTGTTTTTGCACTAACCTATAAGAAAACGCTAAAACATAATTGGCAGAAAGTAATCAACTGGGAGAAAAGGCATCTTTCAAGACTAAAGTCTTTACACAGTTTAAGTCTGGATTCTAAACGGGGCAAACAATAATGAAATCCTTTTTTAAATATTTTCATCACCAGCCATCCATAATCATCTTGGAAAATAGCCTGTATTATATGTATCTAACTGTTTGTATAATTAGTGCATTTCGAGAGTAGTGAATCAAATGGAAACACACTTCCAATTAATTAGCAGCAATATATAAACCAAACAACCAGGAATTTCAAACTTTTGTTTTAAAGCTTATTGATATTTTGACAAGGAGTGTATTTAATGTTTGTATTTACTTATAGCTAGAATGTTTTAGCAAACCTAATTTCAGTGTGGCATATCATTTCCTGTTACACTATTGTTCTGGAAAATGTTCTACAATCCTGTGTCATCACGCAATTAGTAACATGCAACTGCTGAACTCCCCTAAGAATTCTGCTGGTCCTGTTGGGTTGGAGCTTCACTTAATTGGTCAGCTAGAATCAATGTGAAACCTTGCAGATCAGTTGAATGTTTAATAGCTTGTGGTGGTGACGTCAGACCCGGAAGACAAACAGAAATACTGCAGATGACTGGTGAATGAATGCGCTGCGGCGCTTTTATTAAATAAACAAAATAAAAAGGTTTGGAAAAAACAATGCTCACAGAGCAAAATAAAAGGTTGAACCCAAAACAAATCATAAACACAAAACTGACACCACCTAAACAAGTATGGTGCTGGTGCTTCCAGCACTCGTGGCATTTGTTATTTTACTTTTCTTATTATTATTTTTAATCTCCTCTTTCTCTCTCTCCCGTACCTCCTCGCTGTACACCCAACCCCAAGTGAGTGCTTCGTGCCTCTATATATACAGCTGTGCCGCGATTCAATTACTAATTAATCATTCACTTGAATCTCGGCACGTGAAGTGATTGTGCCATCCTCGTGTCTAAATACAAATATACATTTTAAATCGCTTGTGCAGCACAGACCCATTTATATCATGTACACCAATATCTATACACCAACGTTAACACACCACACGCAACATATAACACCTAATACAGACATGGGCAGGTCTCTTAACCTAAGCACTTAAGCAAGGATATAAATATTTACCCATATAGTAATGGGAATTTGGCTGAGTTGGCTAAGTAGAGACATTTCAGTGCATTTATTGAATGACCAGCAATGAGTTGCAGTCAATTTAATTGTTGTAAATTTGAGTGTTTTGTGCTTTTTGTATATTGTTCATGCAAAAAAAAAAAAAACATTGAAACAGTGGTGAGTCATACCTCAAGCCTGTAGATAACTAAAAACAAGAGCCCTTTCTGTAATTATATTGAACCCACTACCATTTTAAACAGCTTATTTTTGGATGGAATTGTCTCAACAAGGCAGAGCTGCGCTCTTAAGCTACATATAAAGGTGTGCTTCCATGGAGTCAATGGCTATGTACTCATTAAAAGTATGTGTATGAGCCCCTGGGTTCGATTCACATGCAGTGTGGAGGCAATGGAGGAAAAGACTGTAGTATCAGCCACCCTTTTCAGTGTCATGCTATCACTGCATCAGGCTGAGAAGCAAATAAACAACATTGTTAACTGAGGCTACGGTGTTGGTATACCAGTGAGGGAGCAGGGGAAGGGATAAGGGCTATGTATTTTGCTTTGTTTTTTGTGGGGATTTGGTGCTCATGGGGAGATCAGAGAGGTCAGGAAAGGCAAAATGTTTTTTTTTTTTTTTTTTTTTTGCGTGAGATGTGGTTGAGTTTGTTATGTGTTTAGGAAACACCCCTGAATGAACTTTGTATCAAGTAAGTTCTGGGCGTCGCCTTGTTTGTTGGGCTGACTGAATAAAGATGCATTTAAAATGGCACTAAAGTTTGTTATTGCACATCCACCACGATATTTTGCTGTTTGGCCTATCCTTTTAGGCACATTGTAGAATATAAATATTTAATTGAAATTGCTTAGCTAATGCTGAATGGTGGGCAGGGAGGCAGGGACTACAGGGTGGCTGCCATACTTACCAGAATACAGCATATCTAAAAAGACACTTGTTACATCTTGTATTCAAATCTTTATCAAAAATACAGTTATGAAATGTATCATCTTGAAAAATGTGCATACTTCTTTTGACCCCTATAAAAACTTAACACATGAGAGTGCTTATGTGGCCTAAAGCAAAGCTTGCACACTTATATTAGAATTGAACAATTTAAAAACAAACTAGAAATCAATGGCTGGGAAATTGAAATCTAATCCAAAAACAAGCAACACCAAGACATTGTGAAGGCTGTTCAGATACCTGTATGAATCCAAAACCGCAATAATATTATACTTGCGGGAGCAATTGGACATATGTTTTACTTTTATTTGGCACATGTAATTGGTGACATTACAGTCACTTGATCATTTATAAATAAAGAAATAAATTAAACATTCGCTGTGAAGCAATGAAGCCTGGCAGTTAAGGGCAGCAGAGCACACAGCTACTATTGGTGACTCGATAGCTAATGTCATGGGTAATCCTGATATTGTACTTCCAAACACCTACATTCATAGTTTATTTCAATGACACCTAGATGGCTCTGTGCTTATGTCACAAAAATATTTGTCTCTGTTAGATAACCTGGGTTCTTCTTTTTCCTTTGTTCACTTAAACTTGGTTATTTTTGTCCTTCTACAAAACCTACAGTACTACTCATAGAAGTTAATGTGTTTTTCATCCTGGCAGCCATTAGCTGGTTCTATTGCTGACTCGTAACAATATGGTGTTACACCCCCTTCCTCGGTGCCAATCCACACCAACCTTGCATATATTCTGTAGGGGCAGCAATACACAATGGCCCGGCTCAAGGAGAAACCCATCAGTCCCCGCTCAGGAACCTCTTCTCAACAGTCTTATTTGCACATGCTCGGGGATCTACCTCACCATTTCACAGCTACTCTTTCAAGGCTAACACTTTGGGACTGGATGCAACAGTATCTTCACTGCATTGTTAAGTATCCTTTGAACATAGAAAAACATACTTTTCTTTAGGGATTTTTTTTGTGTGTGTTTAAGATAACTTATATCATTCCTTTCTGTGAACAGGAGAGAAGGAATCTGAGCTGCGAATCTACCTCCCGACCAGGAAGGGTGCTAAGTAAGGTTGGTGGTACGCCTTCACAGGGATGGGCCGACTCGATGGTAGGATGGAACCGGAAGTCGGTCATCTTGGGAAAAGGACGTAGCTATAAGATTGCCGAAGGACTCTAATGTGATCAGATGGATAGAATGTGACACCGCACTGATCACAGGGAGGAGTTTAGCAGTACAAAGGGGACACAGCTATGTGAGTACTGCCCCTTACGCTGAAACCTGACCCAGCCAGAGCATTGCTTTGTTATTGTTTTGTTTTGTTTTTGCAGACGGAGACCACGGGAGCTGTCGCCACTGAGCCAGCACAACCACCCGGACCACCTGCATTAGCACAGCACTGCAAGGGAGTACAGCACCATGGAGAGTGAGCACCTGCACCCTGGACACTGTATTTAATTGTTTATTTGTTTATTATTTCTGGGACCTTTTTGTTGGGACAGCAAGACCATCTTTTACATCCCCAATACCACTGATGGTAGAGGAGATAGCCTTTTAAAATAAACAGGACTGTTTTATTATTATACTGACTTTGTGGACATTGACTTTCTCCTGCACCACCACTCACATCCTGACACACCCTAGCTCCTAGTAAAACAGCATTTAGCCATCTTAATGGTGTAGTTTATTCAGTTTATTCTATGTACATAAAAAATAATAATAATAAAGTCCAACATACAGACGATTTGTGGAAAGCTGTTTATTAGTCTGGAGTCCTCTTAATTATTTTCTTTTTCTGCAACATGAAATTGACACATTGAAGAATTGAAAAACATGTAAAAAAAAATTTTAAAACCTCCCAATAGCCACATTAAAATGAGCTGAAAAATATATGTCAGATGCCTAAATATTGTTAGGCTGCTACAAGACATCTTACATCAGTATATATTTGCAGTTCCAGTCTGTGTGGAAGCAGATTTCTGTGATACTTGTTTTCCGTTTTCTTTTATTTATATGTTAATGAGAATGTAATTTCTCTATGAATACATAACACAAGGATGCCTCATATCATTAGCTTGAACATGACAAGCACCTCAAGTGGCCACATAGGAAGATTGAAATTGCTTTTTAGGTTTACTCCAAGATGGGAGATGAATTCATTTGGCCCCCTGCTATGTTTTAACTGACACATAACAGAGTATGCTGATACTGCACTCTAAATAATTTAAAAGCAGGTAAATGAATCAAGGCCAACTGTCATGTAAGTTCTCCAGGAAACCCTAGGTATACTTTAATAGTTCATTTGCACAGTAGCACAACGGTCTGCACACATTTAAAATAACTGCAATGTTCTGTAACTTTTTTTGTTTTTTATTCAGACTACCAACTGATGCAAAATAATGTCCTCAGTTTAGAAATACAATACATCTATAATCACTGCGAGCTGTCTTGCTTCACCAGTCAACCATGTAAGCTTAAAATCATATTTTCTTGTCTCAGGTTTATAGAAAATGTTATCAGAACTTTGAAGCTCTATTTTATCTCTCAGCCCTGTCTTTCACAGAGATGGATTCAAATTAGTTGAGGAATTATCATGCTTTTATAATGCACTGAAGTGTGTTGTTTGGGTTGATCAAGCTGAAAATGGAGAAATGTGTTCCTTGTCGATATACTGCATTGCAGGATAGATATGGTGATAGGATGCCTATCTATCTGACAGATGACTCCAATATGCCTGTACCAGTAAAACAGTCCCAAATATCCTATCTCCTCCCATAGTGTGTAGAAGACACTTTGTGCTTTGTTCTTTAGGTTGTTTCCAAAGAGAAAATGCATCAGTGTAAGGTGATTCTGGTTCAGTGATCCATGGCACTGTATATTACTCTTACAGAGTTTTGTGTCTTCTCCTGACACTTCCTGTTTTGGGAATAAAGAGGCTCTTCTCTCACACCAATAGATTATAAATGGCTAGCTGGCCATAATTACAAATACGATGAACAGTTTTCAAATATCTGCCATGTTCTCTTGTCTGACCGGTCTTTTTGCACAGCTTTTTTTCTGTTCATCTATTTTAGACAGTAATGCCACGACCTGTCATATGTCTTAGTCAAGCCTGGAGTTCTTTTTTATGATCTTTGTTCCTGGATTTGGGATTTTGTGGTCACCTTAACAAACCAGTCAAGAACAAACCATGTACTTGACAGTTTTTGATAACTGATTGTCTAGCAAGCAACATTCAACAGGTAAATCAGGAGAGTAGAAACCTACATAAACAACCAAGAACATGACAACATGTGCCTGTGAGATTGCTATTGTATCCATGGTCACAGGCTAACAGTTTAAACACTAATCCATAATTGTTCTAAGACGGGGGCAGAGGCGATGAAACACAAAAGGCAGAGAAAGTTTTGATAGTTCCAGTCCAGTTTCACTGGTCCACTCTGCATTGTAGAGCAAGCATCTTTTGAAATTACAGGCAGGTTCTGTTCAGCAAGATCTTAACAATGAAAGCTTGGCATCAGCGCTCTCCAGTTTTGTTAATCGAGGGTCCTTACTTTTTATAGCCCAGGGGTGGGGCCACAAAGATAACTATTGTCCAATAAAGTTACAGATTTCATATGATGTTTTACACAGTCACTGCAAAGCTTAATATTCATGACACTGAACTGTATATATTTGAAAAGAACGTTCAAGAAGTTAGACATAGCGGCTCCAGTTTTCAACACCACCTCTTTAGACAACCAATCAACAAGAAGTAATTTGTCCTACAAAACATGTGTGATACAATGTTCCAGAAACTTTCTCAAACTCATGTAAGGCTGAAGTACTTTCTTCGCTACAGGAATTCTGAATGAGTTGCTCATTTTAACAGGACCAAATATAAAATAACATAACTATCGAAACCTCCAAATCTAATCCAAAAAAAAGTCACAGATATGATTTGAAACAGAGATTTCAAGTTCATCTTCAGTGTTGAAAGCCTATTTTCTTTTTCTCGTGCTCCACAATTCAAGGATAGAATTTTCTTCAGTGATAATCCTCAATTTCAACCAAAAATATAAACAGCATTTAAGACAGGGAGCAAAAGAACAGACAAAACCTGGCATTTCAAACAAAATAAACTTCTGTCAAACAAAGGACTGCCAGATGACCTTCATTGCCTTACTAATTGCTTATTTAGTTGATTAATCCCTTATAATCTCAAGGATGGAACTGGAAGAACAGACCTATTGCAATGCAAACACGTGGTGGCAGATTCAGTGGTGGTGCTTCCCAATGTAATGCACAGAGCCATCGCTGCTGGATTGTGGTGCTTGACTAGACTGACTTCCTCCCTTCAACTACAGTATATATTATTATATAATTGAGTCTTGTCACAAGAACAGGTACCCCAAAATGTTAGAAGTTTCCTAGGAATAAAGTACATGTGGGGGTGGGAAATGTATTGCACATTAACCCCACTCAAACCCTTTATACTATATACTCACTATGTTAGTATCCCCGAACAGATCATTGTCCCATCTATGGCTTTCCAAATGTTATCTATTTAAAATATAGAATTCCTGGGCTAGATATTGGTTCTTTATTTTACCCCAATGTTGACTGCCAAGGTTACAACATTCATTGTCTTTCTGTTGCAACTAGTGTTCCTTGAACATCTCCTATCCAAGTACCCACTACATCCAACCCTACCTAGCCTCAGTAATCTGATGAGTTCAGAATTCAAGGTTGTATGGCTGCAGGCAATGCAGTTAATCAAATCAATAGCTGTGGATAACATTTCAAGCTTGGGAAAAGTTAGTAAGTGATGGAAATCAAACTGAATTGATAAAAAGGTATTGCCTGGGGAATAGATATAAAGAAGACCAGTAAAACAAATTCCTGTTACAGAAATATACTATGTTTTTGTGTTCCTTGGCATTAAGACGACTTAGGCATTATATTGCCTTGAAGACTGATTTTATCTCCCAGGCTGCCAGTTTGGCCAGCATGTTATAGGTAGGGTTGGGTTGATACATCTATAAATTATTATTTTTGAGAAATATTAAACACCATTTTTAGGCAAGGGTTAATGTAAATATACCATGTATAATGAAAGCTTTTAGCAAAGAATGCAAAACAAATGCTTGCTTTGGCAGAATAATACCTGGAGAGTACACCACACACATATTTATGTTTGAAAGTTCAAAGAGATTAAGAATGTAGAGAAAAACAACAGTCATACCTTATTTTTATAGACATTAAGCCAAGATGTCTTCTGTGATCATCAGTTAATTTGAAAACTCTCAGTTTCATCATTTAGGATATGACAGGTAGAAATATTTTCATGAAGACTTTAAAGCAGCCATGATTAGATATAATTGCATCAGCTGCATCAATCTTTTAGCTAACACAGAATGTATGACATATTCTCTATTTACTAGATTTGCATTTCAGTCTATTCTGTTGTGTACACACACTGAAAGTTACCTGGTTTATTCACATATTCCAAAAAGTCAACATTTCTTCATATATTTAACACACTTAGAGATATAATTAGTGATCTTTAAAAAGTAGAACATATTATAATAGAACATTTCAGCTCTAAAAATCACTTAATTGGGTCAGAACTAAATTGGGTCAGATCTCGCTGAAAATCTTGGACTATGAAGTGTTCAACAAAAACAAAAAAACAAAACAAAACACACCAAAAAAGTTTAATTAACTGAAGCACATCCTAAATACATTATAGATTAAAGTTAATCTTGCTGATGATTTTACACTGTTTACAGTCTATGCTACATGGCTTTTATTATTTTTCTTAACTTTTGTGTGAAGGGGAGTATGCATGGTAGTGATGCAGTGAAACAGGAAATTGATTGATAGATACTGATGAACGGTGATCCGTGGTCGTGTACATTGGCGCCGGGGCTGTAATATTTTTGGTGGTGCCCAAGGGTCAGGGGGCAGATTATGGTATACTTGGGGTTAGGACAAAAAATGGAAAATTATCTCTTAAAAGCCTTTTTTTAAAACAACAAAATATCTATTGGATAAAACGTCTACCTTATGTACAATTATTGTCGCTGTGTAGTTACAATATCTAATGTGTGTGTGTATATGTCTATGGCGCATTGTTTGTACTATAAACTGGTATATAGAGAATGAATGACAAAGCCCCATTGAATACAGAAAATATACAAGAAGGTGGATGTATCCATAACCCACGAAAGCGAAACTCTGAAAGTGCTGTGCTGCTGCTCTGGGCACTAGCTGTGAAAACACAAACACGTTTAAATTAAACCAGTTTTAATTTCTGATAGAGCTGGGAGATTCAAGTCACTCATAGTCGAATCGAGTATTTTTAAAGTAGCAGCATAGAAAGAATAACTCAAAACACAATAAGGTACACATTAATGAATCTCAATTATTGTAAATAACACATAAGAATAAAATCAATAAATAATGAAAATAGGATTATATTACTTTATAAGTATTGACTGCATATACACAGCGGAAGTAAGGCTGTTAGTCATATAAATTAAATCGCTTCCCAAACTATAAGGATATGTGAAAAAAAAACATTTTATGAACACTACCGTGTCATACTCTATTGTTATTGTGTATGTCATCTGGACAGAATATAGTGCACACAGCTGAACTTCTACAAAATAAAATAAAAATAATTCATTTTTATAATGCAGATTTTCCTGTTAAACTAATCTGATGGGAAATGTTATTCGATAGGTACGCTGTTTCTCACATATTTTACGAGGTGGAATTTCAAAAACATATTGTGTATAAAGATATCGTTCCCATCAAAATGTATGTAAAATTATTATATATAAGCTCAACCATTGGTGGGGCTGTGCCCACATTACAGAATATTGG
The DNA here is from genome assembly GCF_902713425.1 of Acipenser ruthenus. Taxonomy (NCBI): domain Eukaryota; kingdom Metazoa; phylum Chordata; class Actinopteri; order Acipenseriformes; family Acipenseridae; genus Acipenser; species Acipenser ruthenus. The sequence goes on from NC_081196.1 coordinate 58,283,799, forward strand.
TGGAGCTTGGGCACCACGGGTCCAAGAACCCGGCGCCTATGGTTGTGTAAATGTTAAATTAGGGCAGGTATACTGCTATAACCTTTATATAGACAAAGAAATACATAACAATATGCATCCCAGTATGATCAGTGTGCTTAGCTGTCCTAAGTGGGGGGAAAAAAATGGCACAGTCAATCTTATCACCACGAACCGACAAATCCGGTTAAATAATGGCCAAGTGGCCAATATGAATGGGAGGGAGGTCGTCCAAATTTTGTAAGAACAAAATAAAAAATGGGATGTTAATGAAGGTTATTCTTTAAATTTACCACTGTAATTTGACATATTTATGAACCTGTAATGGTTACCCACCGCCCCCCCCCCCCCCAACCCCATCCCCAAGATATATGGGGTACACCAATCTGTAAAATCTAATTCTAGTGCCTTCAAGTATATAGCCTTTCCGTTTAAATCAAATATTTAACAGATAAAATACTTGAGTCAACTGTATCAAGCATTAAGAAAAATCAATAGAAACATTTGCAGTAAAACAACCTTTATCCACTGTGTAATATGTACCACTAACCTTTATTATGCTTTATTGAGGGTGAAAGCTTGACAATAAGGGCCTAGGACACCAGTTTTAACAGTATAATACATTGTTCAAATTTAGGAAGAACAGGTAAAGGTCATATACCGTACAGTATTTGCTCATAACAACTCATATTGATTTGTATGTCATTCATGATGCTAAAGACATTGTTTAGATTGGAAATGTCTCTGACAATCAATATCTTCCTGTGAATAACTATGATTGTGCATAATGTTCTCATCTTAACAATGAGCATTTTACTGTTGCTTATGTTTGTAGAATTGAATCATCCCTGTGTTTTGATCCACAATGTTTCAACCCATGGATATTATAATTAAGGTAAATGGTGTCTCCTCACTCTTTGAATAAGGTGGGTGTGGCTGAAACAGAAAGTGACAAATTAACATGACCATGTGTATCTGGATGGTATCTTAACAGAAAATGATTCATTCCTACAGTAAGAGCACTAGCATGTGTCAATTCTGTTTGTTCTCACTTTTTATATTATGTCATTTACTACATGCTGATAAAGCCATTAGCACAAAACTAGCACACTGTAGCCTGCTAATTCACTGGCTGAGGCCAATTACCACAGTCTCAGAGACCATTCTACTTACTCAGTTTAGTATGTCACGTTTCCCTGCCAACAGCCATCCATGCAAAATCTGTGAACTAAGTCAGTGCTGTCCAATAAAAATGGCTGACTAGCTACAGGTGTGGCGATGGCGACACAGTGTTAGCCACATGCACTAATTGTAGTACAAAAACGCCTTACATACACTTACTCACTACAGGTAAATGTACTTCAGCACTGTACATTTTTTTAATTTGCCACATCTGGATTCCCAATTCACCACATTTGGCTACTGGCTAATGTATTGGACAACAGTGAACTAAGTGCAAGATTGGCACTGGTTTGTATATAAGGCTAATTTTGAATAGGGCTTACTAAATAACACTGTTAAAAAAAGAAAATGTACAAAAAATGTCCTATTAAGTTCTTTATGTTTTACCCATGCGCCTCAAAGGAGTCTATTTCAATTTTATATGTTGCCTTGTCTGCTGGGATTCCAATGTTGTAGCTATTGTTACATGGTAAGTATGTTAAGAAAAATTAATTAACAGATTTTTGTATTAATAAGAGGCCTACATTTCTGTAAAATTAATTTCCTTTTCTCTTTAATCATTAATCTAAAATTATCTTTCCTTGTTCATGTGAAATAGCTACAGGCAATTTATTTTCTTAAGCATGTACTTAATGAGTAGCCTACTTCAAGAATCTGTCAGAAGGGAAGTTGCATTTATGTTGACTGTAGAACAAAATAATCATAGGATTTTTACTTCATCAATTTTCCATTTTGATCCATAACTATAGAAACTATAAAATGTGAGAAATGTTTTCTTTCTGGCAGAAATAGGTTCAACAATACGCACATAGTGGAAGGTAAGGGTTGAGACCGGGGCTAGTTGCAACAGTCGACATTTTTTTCCTGAATGCGCACTCAGAATGTGTCCAGCTGTTTACAATAGATTCAGATGTCAGACCTCCATGTGCCAGCAAATTTACAAAGAGCTTGTATGATTTTGCTTTGCTAAGAGTCTATTTTAGTGATGTTAAAGAGTAAGTAGCGGGATTCAGAAAAATATAGCATTATACATCCCCACATGTTGCTACAACTGTTTAAATAACGTACCTGTAATGTTTCTTTTCATTGTTAACATGACATCTTTTTACACTTATAACTTAACCCTTTAAGGACCGGGATCGTGTTAAGTTTTGATGACTTACAGGGTCACCGTACTTTGCAGTAAAAGCTTGAAACACACATCATTGGATAGGGGAAGGATTCATTTTCACTTCTTGATATCGTGTCTAAAGGGCAGAGACATTTTTGACAGCGCAGAGAGCCTGCTTCAGAGAAACTTGTTTAGAGGTAAGAAAGACATAGAAAAATGCTGTAAATCCAATGTATATGTGTATATATATATATATATATATATATATATATATATATATATATATATATATATATATATATACAGTGCCTTGCGAAAGTATTCGGCCCCCTTGAACTTTGCGACCTTTTGCCACATTTCAGGCTTCAAACATAAAGATATGAAACTGTAATTTTTTGTGAAGAATCAACAACAAGTGGGACACAATCATGAAGTGGAACGAAATTTATTGGATATTTCAAACTTTTTTAACAAATAAAAAACTGAAAAATTGGGCGTGCAAAATTATTCAGCCCCCTTAAGTTAATACTTTGTAGCGCCACCTTTTGCTGCGATTACAGCTGTAAGTCGCTTGGGGTATGTCTCTATCAGTTTTGCACATCGAGAGACTGACATTTTTGCCCATTCCTCCTTGCAAAACAGCTCGAGCTCAGTGAGGTTGGATGGAGAGCATTTGTGAACAGCAGTTTTCAGTTCTTTCCACAGATTCTCGATTGGATTCAGGTCTGGACTTTGACTTGGCCATTCTAACACCTGGATATGTTTATTTGTGAACCATTCCATTGTAGATTTTGCTTTATGTTTTGGATCATTGTCTTGTTGGAAGACAAATCTCCGTCCCAGTCTCAGGTCTTTTGCAGACTCCATCAGGTTTTCTTCCAGAATGGTCCTGTATTTGGCTCCATCCATCTTCCCATCAATTTTAACCATCTTCCCTGTCCCTGCTGAAGAAAAGCAGGCCCAAACCATGATGCTGCCACCACCATGTTTGACAGTGGGGATGGTGTGTTCAGGGTGATGAGCTGTGTTGCTTTTACGCCAAACATAACGTTTTGCATTGTTGCCAAAAAGTTCGATTTTGGTTTCATCTGACCAGAGCACCTTCTTCCACATGTTTGGGGTGTCTCCCAGGTGGCTTGTGGCAAACTGTAAACGACACTTTTTATGGATATCTTTAAGAAATGGCTTTCTTCTTGCCACTCTTCCATAAAGGCCAGATTTGTGCAGTATACGACTGATTGTTGTCCTATGGACAGAGTCTCCCACCTCAGCTGTAGATCTCTGCAGTTCATCCAGAGTGATCATGGGCCTCTTGGCTGCATCTCTGATCAGTCTTCTCCTTGTATGAGCTGAAAGTTTAGAGGGACGGCCAGGTCTTGGTAGATTTGCAGTGGTCTGATACTCCTTCCATTTCAATATTATCGCTTGCACAGTGCTCCTTGGGATGTTTAAAGCTTGGGAAATCTTTTTGTATCCAAATCCGGCTTTAAACTTCTCCACAACAGTATCTCGGACCTGCCTGGTGTGTTCCTTGTTCTTCATGATGCTCTCTGCACTTTAAACAGACCTCTGAGACTATCACAGTGCAGGTGCATTTATACGAAGACTTGATTACACACAGGTGGATTCTATTTATCATCATTAGTCATTTAGGTCAACATTGGATCATTCAGAGATCCTCACTGAACTTCTGGAGAGAGTTTGCTGCACTGAAAGTAAAGGGGCTGAATAATTTTGCACGCCCAATTTTTCATATTTTTTATTTGTTAAAAAAGTTTGAAATATCCAATAAATTTCGTTCCACTTCATGATTGTGTCCCACTTGTTGTTGATTCTTCACAAAAAATTACAGTTTCATATCTTTATGTTTGAAGCCTGAAATGTGGCAAAAGGTCGCAAAGTTCAAGGGGGCCAAATACTTTCGCAAGGCACTGTATATATATATATAATGTGAAAAGTTAATATGGTTTCTACTTTATAATGTTCTCCATTATAGGAAGGGAGTCAAATACAGCCAAAAAACACTTAGTCCTGGGGGAGCATCCCACTGAAAAATGCTTGGTCCTGAAAGGGTTAAAAGTATTTTCCAAACCTCTTTTCAAACTGTCCGGTCTAGTGCACTGATAGTGTAAGGATGATTGCCCACATTGTCAAACAGGTAACACAGCAATAACGATCCATGATGTAGTACGAAACAAAAAAGCCAGAGCACATGCTGCTATTTTTTTTTTAATTTTTTTTTTAAATCGCTCTTCCTGCAGTGATTTAGAGGACATATCTGAAACACCAGTGCACTAGAGTGGCCAATTTGAAAAGAGCTTTGAAAGAGTTTAAAGTTGTAAGTGTAAAAAGCTGTCAGGATATATATATTAAAGTGAAAAGTTCATATGGTTTCTACTTTATAATGTTCCCCATTATAGGAAGGGAGTCAAATACAGCCAAAAAACACTTAGTCCTGGGGGAGCATCCCACTGAAAAATGCTTGCCGTCGTTTTCCAAAAGCTATTTTAACCTCAACAACATCGTGAGCAAACTGCAGCGTTCCCCAATCCTCAACGTGTCTCCAACATTCTTGAACTTGTACTTGACTTCACGAGTGGTAGTTATGGGTTGTTTGTGGAGGTTCAGAATTCCTTTGGCACCACCGGGAGAATGTGCATGACTGCTTTACAAAAACTGGTTTCGTTGAATCATCAGCAACAATAAGACACTCTTTCTACCACATTTTTAAAAGGTTATCGATCACGTATCACCAGCTTCTGTTTTCCAGTTGAATTGTAATTGGTGTCATGTTTCAATACGACAGGTAGGCTGGCTAAAGCTACTGCCATTCTACATGCCCTATATCTGAAAATACATGAACTACAAAACACAAGGAAAACTTAAAAATGGTATTGGAAATATGATTTGTGTCTGTGCTTGTGACAAGATTGGCAGAGGTTGAGACTCAGAGACAGTTTGAAGTTCAAAATAAAGCTTTTTAATAAACAAAAATAATCAAATAAATAGGCACAAGGGCCAAACAAAAAGGTTTTAAACATAAAATAAACACAAAACAAAAAGCAAAACTTACAAAAATAAAGGTTTCCAGGCTGGGCGTTGCCTTCACTGGATTCAAACAAACCAACAGAAAACCAGCACACACAAAACACTGGCTCCTTCTCCTTCCAGAACTCTCCTCCTAGCCAGGCCCTCTCCCCTGGCTTTTATCCCCTGTGGCTGGAGCCCAATTAATCAATAATTGCTGATTATTCAATTAGGGCTCCAGCCACATTCTCACATGTTTTCCTGGCAGGGAGGAATTTTAACCCCCTCCCTGCCAGTCCCAACCACGTTCATAAAGACGGGGCAGTCCCCCGTCACAGTGCTGTTATATTACTGACACCACTGCACCCAGTTAAAAGTGGATCCAGTGGGCAAGTTTTACATCTACAACCTCTACAAGATCCCACCCTTGTTTTAACTACTACATTTATGAAGAGACATGTCAAAATAAAATAGAAAAAGTCTATGTATGTGAATTATTTTGTGTAAACATTAAACAAAAAATGTGATAAAACTATGTGCATGTGATGATTTTGTTCTATTCATGTTGCTGTTCAAACAAAAATGTATTTTAGTGTTAAAAAACATACCATATTTCAACTTACCCACGCATTTGTAAAACAAGTCCTCTAAAAGAAGTGTCAACATAAAAGCCTGAAAAGTTACCATTCCACATGTTTCACTTATTTCACACAGTGTGTTTGCTAGGTGAGGAAAAGTGAAGGCTGCGGGAAAATATTAGAACTACCCCCAGTCTCCACTATCTGAGAATCACCATCTTGTCTCTGATGTAATCTAAAAGCTTTAAACATTGTTAGATAGAAAGAAGAATGGGATCAGTTTTACGGTTCACATGCAGAGCTTGAAGTGACATGTGACTGCAAAGCTAAACGAAATGAATCAGAAAGTGGGGTGGCAAGATGTCAAGAATGTAAGGAATATGCAGGTTCTTACCAGAGAGCTGAAGAAGAACTATAGATGTCATTTATTTGAAGTTAAGATCAGAAAAGTGAAAGTGCCTTTTTTATGCTGATAGCACTATGTAACACAATTTTTGTTCCTGGGTAGTAAGTGTTATTTCCTAATTGCTTATGCCTCAAAAGTATAGAAAATGGCTATTATTCCCCACAAACTTTGCTTTTGTGACCAGGACAGTGATATTTTGAAATTTACCTATTTCCAATGAGAAAACGGGCGAATTTGTGTCTTTTTGTTCACATAAAGTAAAAAAAAAAAAAAAAATTAATCCATATTAACATGTATTTATACTAAAGTAATACAAAAATGACTACAAAAGATTTAGAAGTGAGTAGTTTTTCGAGATTTACGATTATACTGTAAATCACTTTCACGAATCAGCCCCCAAATGTAGTCTCCCATCATGTTCTCGTTATACCTTCCTTGGTAGCGGTGTTCAAAGTCCAGTATATCCTGGTGGAAGCGCTCGCCTTGCTCCTCCGAGTACGCTCCCATGTTCTCCTTGAATTTATCAAGATGAGCATCAAGGATATGGACTTTGAGGGACATCCTACAGCCCATTGTGCCGTAGTTCTTCACCAGAGTCTCAACCAGCTCCACATAGTTTTCGGCCTAGTGATTGCCCAGGAAGCCCCGAACCACTGTGACAAAGCTGTTCCAAGCCGCTTTCTCCTTACTAGTGAGCTTCTTAGGGAATTCATTGCACTCCAGGATCTTCTTTATCTGTGGTCCGACGAAGACACCGGCTTTGACCTTTGCCTCAGACAGCTCAGGGAAGAAGTCTTGAAGGTACTTGAAGGCTGCCGACTCCTTATCTAGAGCTCTGACAAATTGTTTCATAAGGCCCAATTTGATGTGCAGTGGTGGCATCAGCACCTTCCGGGGGTCCACCAGTGGCTCCCACTTGACGTTGTTCCTCCCCACAGAGAACTCGGTCCGCTGTGGCCAGTCCCGCCTGTGGTAGTGCGCCTTGGTGTCCCTGCTGTCCCAAAGGCAAAGATAGCAGGGAAACTTGGTAAAATCGCCTTGGAGACCCATCAGGAATGCCACCATTTTGAAGTCTCCTATGACCTTGATGCCATCTCAGAAAAATGCAGATATGTATCCACTTAGGCAGCTGGAACTAAACTGAACTGGTGGGCTTAAGGCCTCTGTATTTATAATACTATTTATATTACTGGAAAGTTCTAGAAAGTTCTAGAAGTTACTCCAAGTTTACTCAGCACTGAATCTATCTGGAATGTTCTGGAAAATAGGTAAATTTCAAAATATCACTGTCCTGGTCACAAAAGCAAAGTTTGTGTGGAATAATAGCCATTTTCTATACTTCTGAGGCATAAGCAATTAGGAAATAACACTTACTACCCAGGAACAAAAAAAAAAAAAAAATTGTTACACGGTGTAGTTAAAGATGACTGCTATTGTCCCTTGTGACAGAACTATCTCACTTATAGGCTGTGACCAAGTATCAAAATGACAAGACCAGTAGAACATGTCTCTATAGATACAAATAAATAAATAAAAACATAATGGTCAAAATGTGGAATTAATTGAAGAGCCTGGCAATGGAATTAAAGCGTTTACATGATTTAATAAATAAGTAAAGACTTCTGAAAGAGCTCTTAATCTAATTTGATTGCCACGTGGGTCCTCATTATACTGGTAATACATGCACCGGCATAATAATCAAAGTTCTATATGTACAATATTGCCTGTTCCTCAGTATGGGAATGTAACATAAAATGCTGGGCTGTCTACATGATTCCTTGCAGCTGTATTTATTTTTAGATAAAATAAATTAATAGCACATATTTTTACTCTCACAATCTCACTCATTTTAAATGTCAATCTTCGAAAACCCACACCTACAAATGTACTGATAAGGTTGACACTAACTAGGCCAATATTTACAAACCTAATTTATATCAGTTAGCATACAAATTAGTTTGTTAACATTTGACCCTGACATGATGAAATACATTTTTCTTATAACACATCAGGAAAGACCATGGTAATCTGTGGCTACACAGTTATTGTAATTGTATATATGTTTTATGTATAATGGAATCTAATATTGGAAAACTAACAATACGCTTTGCCTGCAATTCAGCATCGGTACCAATCCAAGACAGGACAGATTTTTTTCACCACGTTAGATTTGTATACATTAGAGTGACAGAAATTTAACTATCTTTGCATTATGTAAAAAAAGGATAAGGCAGGTAAATCGTCTGGAAGCATGTGGAGGGAAAGGCTGACATGGCTTCTCAGCCTCCTCCCGAGCCAAGCTTATCTCTCTTTATACACATCATTAAATGTATAGCTTTAACAGATTCTCTCTTATCTCTTTGGGCAGGTGTTGAACACAGACACCAAACAGCAATGGCTTATGTTGTTGAAGGTGAGAGACTTTAAAGGGATGTGCAAATATAAGAAAAAGCAATAAAACATCATTCTAAATGTCCCTTTGAAGGCATAGTACATACTGATTTATTTGTATTATAAGCAGTTCAGTTACAATATGTTAACTTCTATTTGTACATTATTTGCAAAAAAGAAATAGCATTTTCATTATTTTTTAACTGAAAAACAATACAGTATCATATACATACAGTCCAGGTATAGGCAGAGACAATTACAGTGGCAGAGTACACTTGCTCTATAGCTTTGTTTTTACTGCCAGTTATGCAAATGCCATTATTATTTTCCTGTCCGCTTGGTCTCCTAAGACAAATAAAAATTCCTGTTTATAATTAGGCAAATTGTGTGTTTTTAAATGTGCTGATTTACCAATTCTTTAGTTAAATATTATATTCATCTTACTAAATTAATCTTTGTCAGTCTATTTAACAATTACACATACGGTAGATTTTAGATAGATGGGTTGTTAGGTATTTTAAACCTAGTTGCCTTCTCTGATGAGCAAGGATTACACAAAACCGATTTCCAAGAACATTCTGAATAAATGTCTATTGTGTGTTGCACAAACAAAGGAAGCAAAGTAGTATACACTGTGAAAAAAAAGTAGGGATCCAATGTAACATCCATGAAGTATGGACAGTAGGGACCAATCAAATTGTTTCCTCTGTGATAAAATACTTAATTGTACTCCAAACAGTAAGTCTCAGCGTATGTCTTTCAGTGATCGTTGGAAGAAAAAACATTCCAACTTTCAGTTCTAAATCAAGACTAATGTTGCACTGCCAGCCTGCTGAGGTTTAAAATGTGACCCGTAATAGATACTATACTCCTTATGTTGCTCAAACTTCAAAGTGTATAGCTGCTGAGAGTACTGGATCAAATATACATTCAACAGTCAAGTCTCAGGCCCAAATTTATAAAGGGGAAAAACCAACCACAAAAAGCCACGTAATGTGCGTGTTTAGTACGACCGCACTCAGCGTCAAAATAACGACCTGTTTTATAAGACTAATTAGGTGAAGCAGGAAATTCCGCAATCAACCAATTTAAATACCCCTCGCCGCAATTAGCGGTTGAGAATTACACACCTCTCACAATAGCGGGTTTGGGTCAACCCTTCGTGTGTAGATTACACATTCCAAAAGAAAATGAATGGCACACAAAGACCTCAGCCCGGTAATAGCCATGGTTGGATGCTTGGAAGCAAAAACTGAAATTTACCAATGTGGAAGTATCCAGCCACTTGTTGACTTAAGTAATACAAAATATGGGCTGCTTTGAATGCAAATTGAATAGGCAAGCAGCAGAAACCCATTTGAATATATATATATATTTGAATAATTCAAAAGCCATTGCTAAGAATATGTATATACAACACTATATAAAATGTTTAGTTGGTTACAAAAAGATGCAGGCATTTCTTTGAGAACATAGCAAGTTATGTTTTCAAGACAAAAAATCCAGTTATAGGTGGCAAATCACTGAACCATTTATCTTTCCTAATAGATGTCCTATTATCACTGCTTTTTAGCTTGTAGGGTACCAGAAAAACATTTACAGAGCTTCTTCTTCAAAAAAAAAAAAGACAACACAATTTATGAAAAAACTATTATTTTGCTTTCTATTTTATTTCTTAAAGCAATTTTTAGATAGTAGTTATCAAATATTCTGATTCCTGCTGTGATAATATTCATATTATTTCTGTGACAATATAACACTCTCATATTAAAACACATTTCTTGAATTCAGAAAATGACCATGCCGTGCTTTTAATTTTTACCACTGGAACTGAATGAAGCTAAAATGAGAAGTTATCTTAAAAACATATATATATATATATATATATATATATATATATATATATATATATATATATATATATGTATGAGAGAGAGAGAGAGAGAGAGAGAGAGAGAGAGAGAGAGAGAGAGAGAGAGAGAGAGAGAGAGATCAATAGCTCATTGGGCACATACATAATGTTATTTACACTTTAAATAGTGAGCAGATAGGTTTGTTGATTGCTTGAGTAGTATTGTTCCTTGGGATAACAAAATACTGAGCTCAAATCATGCAATTTCATAAAAATGCCAGATGCTCAGTGCTTGGTACTTGAGTTGAGTTAAAATTGCCAAAATGAGTTGATTAAGAATCTGTATAAATAGCCATTTGAAAAGATACGACCATGCCCCGCTTGAGTAATGAAGATCGCCTGGTTGCTATCAGCATGATTGAAGACGACCTGTCTGTGAGAGAAGTTGCCCAGAGAATGAGATGTTCTGCTTCAACAATTAGCAGACTAGTCCAGAGAAACCAGGAAACCGGCTCTGTGAGGGACAGGCCACGCCCTGGAAAGCAGAGGGTCACCACATCCGGGCCAGGACCATCACATCCGACTGATCTATCTGCATAATCGTTTTCATACTGCAGTGGCAACAGCTTTTTGAAATGCTCTCAGCAAGGAATCCCGCCCCTGAAGGAGTGTGCTTGTTACACAAACCGTTTGCAATAAATAACATAGCGAAACGTTTAACACTGGAAAGACCGCATTTATAGGGATACCTAGAACAACCATGACCGGTCAATTTGACCGGCATATTAAAAACAACATAAATATTATAATGAAAGGACAAACAATTGCATATAAGTTGTAGTTTTATTCAGGAATGTCATATAAATCATAAACACAACCAAAACATTGTAAATAAGTGTACATTTGAACAGAATGGGCTTAATTTACAAATGTTTACAAAGTCTAAGTGCTGGCACAAATCACACAGATACTGTGCTTTACAAAATATGCAGTTCACTTACCGCTTTGTGCGTCTTTGCTGCATTCGAATCTTGTTTGGTAAAATGTGCAGTAATTCCAAACACTGCTTTGCTGTCCAGCGATCCATTTGCAATGTGTACTGGGGTAACTCTTACTGATAATATGGGGTCTGTATGTTTGCTTCTGTGTTTTATTTTGGTCCCTGTACCTTGTTTGTTTGTTCCTGTTTTGTTAGTGTATTGTGAATAAACAAGCACATTAGCGCTTAAACTGCAGCTTTCTGCCTCTGGGTCTGCTTCCTACCATTCAACAGCCTTGGTAGTGAGGCTATCCTGGCACAACTCCATCCTAAGATTTGTGGTTACTTTTATATAATTTAGAGCTCAGCTACACCAAGTAGCAGCAGGTGTAACTTAAGACGTCTACACTATGTAACTGTATTAAAAATCACTCTGTGGTAATGATGTCTAAAGTACCCATGCATATATTAAAATGGTTACACATCTACAGACGCTTATGTGCTTACGGGGAAATGATCTGATGCTTTGGAAAATCGTTCACTAGAGGCCAGTCTAAACGTATGAGTTACACTCATATAAAGTCTTTAATTGAAAATGTACCCCATCATGACTTGTAAACATAAAATAGGGAAATCTTTTTCATCTTGTTAAAATAAGATATTCATTTCCCCCATGAAGATTCAAGTGAAACTTCAAGCAAGACAAATAAGTTATCCTGTGCAGTGCATGGGTGCTGTTATGAGAAACCTGAATACAACCAACAGGAGGCCTCATTAGTTTACCATCTGCTGTAATGGATAACTGCTAAAACATTTCTGCTGCAAGGTTCATTGAGCAATGAAATTATGATTTTCTTTGTGGAAATTTTATAAATATGATTTCCCTTAAGCTTCTAACTGAGGAGGAGTGCAGAGTTTGCCATTGTAAACCCAAAACTGGCCTGTGCCAGCTGCAACAGACCTTATGCTAACAGTAATATTATGCAATCATTTATGTAGTTTACTATTTTAAAGACAGTACAGATATTATGTTTAATCCCACTAACTTGCTTTTCAGCGGAAATTAATTTCCTGTATAGTAAATGACTAGAACTGTCACTGAGGCTGCAGCACTGTATCATTAAAAAAATGCTTTGCTCTTTCTATTTATCATTGGTCCCAAGAAAGTTTGTGCCAAATAAGAATTATGGCGACTGCAAGAAATGAATTGTTCCTGAACAGCTTGTTAGCCAGGACAGCCACCTGTTGCTAAGAGAAGAGCAATGGGTGATACATTTACTTCCCACTCATCATTATCGAGTAACGTGTGTACAAGGAATAATGATAATTTATGGCAAAACACATGAGTCTCAATCATCTGGTCACCTTTAATGTCTTCCAAGGGAGAACTCTTGAGAAATTACTGTTGGCCCTTTCTAGAACAGACATGGTAACAGTACTAATTGTTACCTTGTTTTACTTTTCTGAAAATAATATTTTATAAACAAGATTATTAAGCAGTCACATGGATTCGATTTTTGAGAATCCGGTTGGTATTGATATATCCTCTGTCTAGTCAGCTGAATTGTACCAGCCAAAAAAAAAAAAAAAACTTGGCAAAGCATTGTTCTTTGTTGCTATTCCAAATCTATTTTCTCTGAGTGTGATGAGAAGTAGGTCAGGCATTGTACGACTGCTATTTTCTGTTGATACTACATTAATATTTAATGTACATTAACAAGCATCTCCTAAGGACAGAAGCAATGCAGCAGAGAGAGCATATGGAACAAGCAAATAGTATATACTTTTAGCACTAACAGTTCAAATAAAATGAAATAATGACAGAACTTTAATAATGTCTGTCATTAAATTGTTATCTCTTACTCTGTCATTCCTTGATGACATTTTATAAGCTCTCCGCAGATGCCTTGTGCATCAACTGCAATCAATTTTATTTTTAGCATTCCTGGGGTTCGTTTCTATATTGCGAGATCGTACGTTCAAATATTATAGGTCTTCGACCAATTATCACCTGCTATTTCGATCAATTATCACATGTTTATATATTCCAGTCAAATCATAGTTGGTGTCGGTTTCAATACGACAAGTAGGCTAGCAAATTGTACATGAACCATGCAACACAAGAAATGTATTTTCAATGATCTTGGAATCACATTTGCATAATCGTTAGTCCTATAGAAGACATAAACTATAGGTTTAAGTGACCTAACATCCCATTTTCTATCTAATCTATGATGTAATTTTATATATTCGGGACAGGAAAATCATGAATGACATCTGCCGAAACAGCTATGAAAACATTATACTAACAGAGCTAACTTTTGTCTTTGAGAACCATTGGTTTACAGTATCGGTTTAATCTACATAAAATAATATATGCTAAATTAAAATGCATCAACTAAAATATATTTCATAGTATATAATTAAGTTAACTGTAAATAAAATGCATAATGTATTACCAGTTTAGAAAAACAAACAAACAAAAAAAAGAATTTTAACACATTACTGAGATTATGTTAACAAGTACATGATCCTGTTTCTATGGACAAGCCCAAGGGCCATTACGACTTTGAAATTCAAAATTTTGACTTTCAAACTTTAAATTTCACCTTTAAAAACTTTAAAGACACCATTCTTTCTGGAACTCGGAAATCTTGTTGACACCTTAATGTATAATTTGATGATCTTTAAAACAAAGGGAAATAATTATGTTGTCATTATTTTACCAGTAATGTTAGAAGAAAGTCTTTGAGAACAGCTGTGAAAAGGAGGATATTTTAAACCATAGGGTTATCCTAATCAATGAGCATGTGGTTTGAATGTATTAGCCTTTTTCAAATATATTGATTTTAATGCTATTTACCTGAAGCTGTGCAGGAGACAAAAATGACAATTCGATTTAAAGCTAACCATACTGTTAATTTAAAATAGGATTTTTTATAAGTGAAATATTTTTCAAACATATTTTGCTGAACAAATTCTAAAAAACTAGTGGTTCATAGTGTGTTACAGACTTTAAACTTGATCTGCAATTTCTTGTGTGAAGGCAGAGTTAGCAGCCTGCTGTACTGTTTGTTGCTATGTCTAGTATACAGAGGAATGTAGTGTTAAGAAGCGATACTGAGGTTGCTGAAACAGTGTGCTTTATCCAAAGGAGTGAGTATTACAACAAGCTCATTACAGCAGTGACAAAAAGTGTGTGCAATGCATCGGAGCACATTTTATACAGTAAGTGTATCAGTTAAGTATTTAGGTTTGAATTCTGCTGCATACTTAGAATTGAACTTAATCAAACTTACATATGCAGTAGGCACTATAGGCATTATAAAATATAGCTATGGAAACACCATATTCTTTCATGTAATTCAGGCCTTGGTCATAGGAAAAAAAATATTCTTATAAATAGATATTACAATAAATCAATTTTCTTCCTATGAAGTGATACTTATTGATGAATATACAGTTAGGATTACTTTTACTTTTCATTATAAAAGGTACGTACATTACTGTTATTTAAAATAACTTCAGCATGAAATATATGAAAAATGTAAAATTTGGCAAAATAAGCATAAAACACAAAATAAGTATTGATATAGCTAACAAAGTACAAAATAGGAAAGACAAGCATACATATTCAATCTAATCATACAGATAGTTGTCTAACAATAGAAAAACACACACACACAGTCAGGCTGGATAAATTAGTGTTTATGTTGGGGAGTTACTACTTAAAATGCTGCTCTCTTAACATTTTAATCATCAGTGAATAATGTTACCAAATTATATAAACATGAAAATATTGGCTCTCATAATTCAGTCCAAACTCCAAGAGGTTGGTGAGTATCCACAAAACTAGCCAAGTTAGAAAGACATAGCCATTCACCTCTTGAACTATCTTGCCTGCTTGTTGCAATTATTTTTAAATATGCACTTGTAGTAGGAGCAGACATATGTCTTGTAGTATTTGTATCTTAAACCTAGAGTTGATTAATGGTTTCTATGGGTTTGGTGTAACAGGAAGTTATGCCAACACTGACATCTCATGTATTTATACAGTAGATGCTTTTTAAGAAACCCTTTAACTGTGTGACCAGAAAATCTGAATAACACACAAAAGGCAAAAATAAGTACTGCAGTTTAGTTACTATGGCAACAACCTTTTTTTTTAGCTACAACCCAAGCTTTACAGCTCAGCTCCTTAGTATAAAAGAGGATGTATATGTTGATATGCAACTGAATATTATCGTGGGACGTTCCAGCTTTAAGACAGCATTGCTAAGTTAGTTTCATATGGTGCAACAGAGAAGAGCTTTGAACAGGCATCAAATTAATATTTTCTGTGAAGAGCAAATATGCCAAGTTTCCATTTGCACCATTAAAATTAAAATAGTCATTAAAACAGTGAAACAATAAATCCCATCATATTCCAATATCAATCTAGGGCTGTAGAACAGTGCCGGAGCCTTTCTAATAGTGGGGGCCAAGGTCCGGGTTGGTATGAAACCCATGCTCCTCCAACTGATTTTCATACATTTAAATGAAATTATAGCTTTGCCGGACAAATTCAATTTTTAAGCCTGCCTATTGTAAAAAAACAAAACAAAAAGCAAACAAACAAGATATTTGCATTTAAAACGTTAAAAAGGCCTGGAACAGAAAGCTGGTTTAACAGGTGTTGATATATCAATGGAAAAGGTAATAGGCTACTTGATGCAAGAGACCAAGCTTGCACTTGAGTTCAGTTAATGGCTTCACAAATCGAAGATAACATTACATTACTACTTGGGCAACACACATTGAAATGGAAACTTTGACCTGTTTTAAATAATATAACAATAAACACATTTTGCTTTTACTACTTTATGGTAGACATAAACTAAATTATCTACTATTTAAATATTTAGGCAAATTTCTGCTTTAATAAACATTATGTTAAATCATAAAATACCTATTTTTAAACTGTCAAATGCAGTGAAATAACCTTTTTTTTGTTTTATTGTGAAAGTAGAGACGTGCAGTCTTCCAAAACGTAACGTCTGGGTTGTTTGTTAACTGGCTCTCTGCTCTGCTACTGAACTACAAAACAACATTTGCACTTTTGTGGAGGGCGTGGCCCAGAGGGATCATTCCTTAAAGCGACAGTAGCCTGATGTACATACAAAACTTTGACAGTGGTGCGGTGCAAGTGACAATCCAAGTTCAAGACCATGGGAAGCAATATGCGGGGCCCTTTGAGGCGCGGGGCTCTATGCGGTTGCATAGGCTGCATAGGCCTACGGCTGGCAATGTATACAAGTGCCTTTTTTCTGCAGTGCACATGTTTCTTTTGTCAAGAACTGAGGGGGCATGGCCATTTAAAAGTTGGGGGCCATGGCCCCTCTGGCCTCCTCAGGTCCGACACCCCTGGGGCTGTAGCCAGTTACATCTATAGTTTCCAATCCAATCTGCAGCTGGAATTTTTGCCGCCCTAGGCAAACGAAATGTTGCCGCCCTCCCTTCTCACTCTTTCTATCTATCTATCTATCTATCTATCTATATCAACGTATAAACAAATTATTGTACACCAGATTTACATTGTCACAAAACTATATACAACTATATACAATCATCACTCTGGTTACAAACAGTAAGTCTGAAAACTGAGTTTTCAATGGTTTAAATAAATGTGCACACCTGCTCTCTACACCATCAATCTGGCGAATAATACAAGGATACAGCACAGTAATACAATACTCATATTGTTATGGTTCTAAAGTCTTTAAAACAGTACTATAAATGGAAAAAAGGCATATTTAAGTTACCTTTGAAATCGTAACTATAGCAAAAACACATATTTAAACGTCCATGAAAACCTGGGTTAACGTAGTGCATGTTTTAAACAAAATGCATTCATGCAGCTTGGCTCCTTTGGCTTTAAAAAAAAAACCTGTGCTTTGTTTAAAACTACAATGTTCCAGTAAAATTGCCTGTACTTGCTTTGAAATGTGCCTCACCTTTCTGGATACATTTGTTGGTACAATAATTGTGCATTCTCTGTGACCAGCATGCCGCTTATAGGAGCACCTAGGTGGTTGCATTGCACTCATGGTTGAGTAATTGCATGCTTCCGGTTGAAAGTGGGGTTTTCGGTAGACTGGTCAGTTTGTAACTTTGGTGTTCATAACTGGGGTTCTACTATAAATGAAATCCAATAATGCCCCTCCCCATTTGAATATGCAAGCAACTTCAATGCGTCCTTTGCTTAGTAATGGGCTCAACAACCATGAGCGTGTTCCCAGGGGAGACCAGATTTCGCACAGGCGTGTTCACCCCGCCCCCCCCCCCCCCCCCCCCCCCCCCTCCCCCTCCCCCTCCCCCAGCATTCCCGTACTCCCAGATTTAGGACTACACCACTGCTGATGACATGGTTCCGTAACAACAGCAATAAGTTTTGCAGAACAAGAAACAGTGATCTAAGATGTTTAACATTTTACGACTAAAGAAATGTGAAGTATAAAATTATGTAGTATTTAATTATGTACCGTTTTTGCGGCCACTTTCAATGTACCGCCCATGCGACCGCCTGTTCTGCCTATATGGTTACTCCGGCCTTATATATATATATATATATATAGTGCTTAATTTGTGCCGGGGCACAACCCTGGAAACTCTGGGCATATTCCTGGTACCTCTAGTTAAAAATCTCATAAAATGCTTTTTTAAATTCTCAACACAGTTGTATCAAGTCTGCAAGTTCTTGCGTGCGCGCTAAAGAGAGACAGTCTGCTGTCACGTTTGTAGCCTACTTTCAATTACTTTACGATTTCAGCTTGAGTGCCTTTAAGTAAGATGACACTAACTGCAACTCTATTGTCGTTTTTTATATACAAATAAGCTTACTTGATTTGAAAAACATCATGAACGATACAAGCAACTTCTTACACTACTTGGTTTGATTAAATGAGTAGTACACAACAAAATATGAAAGCTGAACATTAATTTCAACAAAGAACAATGACAAATTTTTTAATGAAAAAAAAATATTGTAGCCTACTTCAATAGGAACATTAGCCTGCTATATTATATTAAACCAAAACAATAAAAATAATAACGATCTGGTTCTCTCTTGCCTTTTTCAATGAATATAATTTAATTAATAGAGTATAAAAACATACTAAGATAACAACTACCTAGCCTAAGTTTAATTAAGGGTTTTTGTAATCTACCAGCGGCTTCTGTTGCATACACATCGCTGATAACAGTGCAGACCGTGGGTCAAACCAATGTTCGTATTGGGGTGCGTATTTTTTTTTAATCAATGTCGTCCTTTTGGAGTCCTCTGAATAACTTTTAATTAGTTTGTTTTTTAAACCATTTAAATGCAAAACCATAACAAAACATGTATATAGGCTTTTTTTTTGCCTTTAATTAATATTTCTGCACGTACTACTACTTTGTATATGATGTAGAATCAATCAACCAATCAGTCTTTTTTATATAGTGCCTTTCATAGTGGACCACCATCACAAAGCGCTTTACAAGATGCAGTAACAACAAGAAAATCCATAATACATGAATGTAAACATCTAACACTAGTACGTACAATACTCTTTCAAATAAACGTGTTATGATTTTTAATGTGTGGTTCTTAAGGACGGTATTATTGTCGTTGCTTGCGCCCCGGCACCTCTTTCTTTACAAATTAAGCACTATAGACATTGATAGGGCAAATATGTTTTTACCATGCCCACGTCAAATACAGAGTCCTCAGCCTTTGGCAGAATATATGTAAAACCCATTTTTTAAGGGAGCTGTAAGTACATTTTGTGTATGTTACTGAAGTGAGCACAATTGACTCCATTAGGTTTAATACTGAAAAGACCTCCATGTGATACTTCACAATATCAGAACAAAAGAATACAAGTGTGTGCTAGTGGTTTGACCACGTATGCCTGTCTTCATTAAAATGTTTCTTTATTTTATAACTCAAATAAAAAAAATAATAACACAAAAATAAATCTGGATGTACACAGAGCTGGAAGCTATTTTTAAACAAATGGCATATGTGGTGATAACAGCATAGTTTATAAAGCATTAATGCATTAGACATCTTAAACCATCTCTGGAATAAACTGTAGAATAACCACTGGCAGTGAAGGTCACTATCCAGCGAGAGAAGATGAGTGTCTCTATGAAAACACTGCATTTCATTTACTCCAAAGGATCTTAAATAAATAACGCTACATCCATTTTATGTTATTGTGACAGGCTGGCTCGCAGTGGCGAGGTGTGATGACGTCACGGACTAGGAAGTACAGAAACCAAACAATGGATGGGCGGGTGAAGCTGAGTGCAACTGCATTCAGCGTGGATTTATTAACAAACAAACAAAACAAAAGATTTAAACAAAACACAAAACAAAAAGGCACAAGGGCCAAACGAATAAACAAACAAACAAGTAAGTGTCGTGCTGGCTAATCCAGCACGTTTTAGCAATTGTTTTTAAATGTCGTTATTTCTCGCTCGCTCTCTCTGCTCCCCGTACTCTCCTCTGTACACTCCAACCTCGCAGAATGGACAGCTGCAGGTTCTCATACTCTGGCGGAGGGGTTAACTAGCTGTTAATTATCTTATTACCCCTCGGCCACAGTCTACACGCGTTTGGTAAGGATGCATGACTGTGAGCTAGTTAAACAATCAGTAGCTGATCAGTCATGCATCCTCACGGGGTTTTAAATATAAATAATAAATGATGCGGCGCTTTTATCCGCGCCGCAAACAAAAATACAAATAATAATACATAGGGGCGGGACACTCCGCCACAGTTATATAAAAAGAAGACTATGAAACTGTCATAAAGTTACCTTTAATACCTTATATATTTCCTGTATATATTTGCATTTTACACCCAGTTGCATGCCACAAATCACTGCTCCACTGTTTCTGTTAAGAAAAGACAAATGCATAACAACATTTGGAAGTTGTAATCTGCCAAAATCTATTTAACATGGGAGAAAGATAAGGACTTATCATTTCAATTCCCTGCTGTTCTGGTGTTTAAAACCCAGCTATGTCACTCCAAAGATGAACATATAGTAGTTTCCTTATCTTTATCATAGGTGCCTAGGGAATAACCTTCCTCAGCAATGAATGTAATGCTTGTCCTATGGGGAAATGGATTCAAATTATATGTACCATACTTCCATTCCTATCAACTGCACAACCTGACTGCATATGAGGTGTGTGCAGTTAGGTGCTGATCATTTCCAGATGAATGGAGAATAATTCAAGAAGAAAAGAAGGCACCTCAAGTTTAAACTCCAGGTCTGTCATTTGTTAAAGAGCCATTACACTGTGTAACACAATTTTTGTTCCTGGGTAGTAAGTGTTATTTCCTAATTGCTTATGCCTCAAAAGTATAGAAAATGGCTATTATTTCCCACAAACTTTGCTTTTGTGACCAGGACAGTGATATTTTGAAATTTACCTATTTCCAATGAGAAAACGGGCGAATTTGTGTCTTTTCGTTCACATAAAGTCAGAAAAAAACAACATATGAATCCAAATTAACATGTATTTATACTAAAGTAATACAAAAATGACTACAAAAGATTTAGAAGTGAGTAGTTTTTCGAGATTATACTGTAAATCACTTTCACGAATCAGCCCCCAAATGTAGTCTCACATCATGTTCTCGTTATACTGTCCTTGGTAGCGGCGTTCAAAGTCCAGTATATCCTGGTGGAAGCGCTCGGCTTGCTCCTCCGAGTACGCTCCCATGTTCTCCTTGAATTTATCAAGATGAGCATCAAGGATATGGACTTTGAGGGACATCCTACAGCCCATTGTGCCGTAGTTCTTCACCAGAGTCTCAACCAGCTCCACATAGTTTTCGGCCTTGTGATTGCCCAGGAAGCCCCGAACCACTGCGACAAAGCAGTTCCAAGCTGCTTTCTCCTTACTAGTGAGCTTCTTAGGGAATTCATTGCACTCCAGGATCTTCTTTATCTGTGGTCCGACGAAGACACCGGCTTTGACCTTTGCCTCAGACAGCTTAGGGAAGAAGTCTTGAAGGTACTTGAAGGCTGCCGACTCCTTATCTAGAGCTCTGACAAATTGTTTCATAAGGCCCAATTTGATGTGCAGTGGTGGCATCAGCACCTTCCGGGGGTCCACCAGTGGCTCCCAATTGACGTTGTTCCTCCCCACAGAAAACTCGGTCCGCGGTGGCCAATCCCGCCTGTGGTAGTGCGCCTTGGTGTCCCTGCTGTCCCAAAGGCAAAGATAGCAGGGAAACTTGGTAAAACCGCCTTGGAGACCCATCAGGAATGCCACCATTTTGAAGTCTCCTATGACCTCCCAGCCGTACTCATCATACTTCAAGGCGTCCAGCAAGGTCTTGATACTGTTGTAATCCTCTTTGAGGTGCACCGAGTGAGCCAGGGGAAGAGACGGGTACTTGTTACCATTATGGAGCAGCATGGCTTTGAGGCTCCTGGATGAGCTGTCAATGAAGAGGCGCCACTCATTCTGGTTACAGGCGATTCCGATTGCCTCGAACAGACTGGTCACATTGTGGCAGAAGCAGAGCCTATCTTGACGGGTGAAGAAGCTGGAAAAAGGTTGGTGACGCTTCCTCTGATCTGCGACTTGCACACTTTCATCCAACAAGTTCCACTGCTTGAGCCTAGGCGTCAAAAGCTCGGCATTGGACTAGGTGAGACCAAGATCTCTAATCAAGTCGTTGAGGTCTTTTTGGTTGGGGTAGTATGGGTTTCTCTCCTCAGCTCCACCTCTGAAATTGTCATCTGGATCTACAACGTCTTCCTCGCTCTCTGACTTGCTGCTCTCTTCTAAAGACGACTGCTCTCTCTCCGGAGGAGTGGGTACGGGGAGCTCATGGCAGTGTGGCACCGGGGCGATGGATGAAGGAAGGTCCGGATATGTGATAGCAGGTGCATTCTTGCCAGTCCGACGGTTGGAAGGGTCCACCATGCAGAAGTAGCAGTTGCTTTAGTGGTCAGGTGGTTCCCGCCAAATTCTTGGGATAGCGAACTTCATGGCTCTCTTTTCCCCTCTGTACCATCCTACAAAAATACATTTATTTCACCCATGACTAATGTGTAAGAGATTCTCGCAACATTTTTCATATATGATATATTTTTTCAATAACATTGAAAATTGTAAAACATTTTAACCCTTTGCGGTCCATTTATTAATCGCGCGTCAGGCACGCCAGGTCTAATTAATTTTCACACGCGCAGTTAATTTTATACGCGCTGTTTAAAAGTACTTTTTTTCACAGTCAAACGGGTTTAAATGGCCCTGCATATCAACAAAGCACACACTAGGCATCTCCAGCCCCGCCCCAGCCTTTTGTTTGCTATAGCGTTCAGCTGTGTAAGAAATAAATAATAATAATAATAATAGTCGTACATACCGATCGATCATCTCCAGATCACTCGTTTTATCACCAAACTCCACAATAATGCGATCCAAGTCATTATTTTATTACTATAACATCTGAAAAAAGCTCTGCAAATGTCCATGATAGACGCACTTAGCCAGCTTGTTTACTATGGACGCCCATTATCTGATACCTGATACCATGTCTGACTATTCATGAAATACGCCTTTTTTTTTTTTTTTTTTTTTCCCGACTTGTCTCGGCTCCTGTCGCTACCACTCGGCAATTGAATGGTTTTCTCGGCTTTTTCCGGAGAAAAAACGACTAAACACCCGTTTATTGCGTTGCTATAATGATGTCGGACCCAGTCCGACAAAGGACCTGTGAGGAATAATTGCAATGTCGGACCCAGTCCGACAATGGACCGCAAAGGGTTAAATTAAAAACTTTTACAATTTTAAAAATTTTAACAAATTTTATAACATAAAATTCCGAGCAACAATTGTCCATCTTACCTTCCAGAGTTTTTTTTGCAGTACTCGCAGGTGAAATGAGGTGCCCAGGGTTTGTCTTGATCCCCGACAGGCATGCCGAAATATGCCTTGTAGGCCTCACACATCTTAGCAGATGCTTCCACGGAGTACTTTTTCGCTCTTGTCTTGATAAATTGGCCGCAGACATAGCAAAATGCGTCTGCCGGATGCTTGTAGCCTCTTGATGCCATCTCAGAAAAATGCAGATATGTATCCACTTAGGCAGCTGGAACTAAACTGAACTGGTGGGCCTAAGGCCCCTGTATTTATACTACTATTTATATTACTGGAAAGTTCTAGAAAGTTCTAGAAGTTACTCCTAGTTTACTCAGCACTGAATCTATCTGGATTGTTCTGGAAAATAGGTACATTTCAAAATATCACTGTCCTGGTCACAAAAGCAAAGTTTGTGGGGAATAATAGCCATTTTCTATACTTTTGAGGCATAAGCAATTAAGAAATAACACTTACTACCCAGGAACAAAAAAAAAAAAAATGTTACACAGTGTTATCACGTCTCTCTAAATGATAACAATACCTGTGAGATGTTGTGGCAGTGTGGCAGGGTGACAGCCTTGCCGGTGCACGTGTGTATGTGTTGGTGTGGGGAACATTGGGTTGGCAGGGAGGGGATTAAATTTCTCCTTGTCAAAACATGTGGGAATGTGGCTGGAGCCGTGAATTGAATATGTGATTAAATGATTAATTAAGGCTCAGGTGTATAAATAGGGTGATCACGGATATGATTGATGTTTCATCCATTTTCCTTGATTGTACCGCTTTGTTTAAACTTGTAAAGCGCCTTGGCTAAAGGCACTATAAAAATGTAACTAAATAAATAAATAAATAAATAAATGTTGGTGTTAGTGGTGAAGGTATGTGTTTTGTGTTCTGTGCTGTCTCATCCTGTATTATTGTGAGTTTTGTAGACCTTTTGTTTTGGCCCTTGTGTCTTTTATTTTCTTCATGTGTTTTTGTTTGTGTCTGCGCTTTACGGCAGCTTTTCTGTGTCTGAGTCTCTATCCCTGCCAATAACATCCTGGGCCATAACGCTACCCTATCACAGATGTATTGGACCTTGCTTTGTTGTCTCCCATCATCCTAGATAACTTTCCAAAATAACATTCAGCACTTTTTCAGGATTATGTACAGCTTCGGGCAACTCCGATCTATTCCAAAGCATGGTTGCAGTGTTTACATTCTTACTCCCATCTGAAATTAGTATCTTCATTCTTTCCAGTCAGATAGCAGCACAATATTATTATTATTATTATTTATTTCTTAGCAGACGCCCTTATCCAGGGCGACTTACAATCGTAAGCAAATACATTTCAAGTGTTGCAATACAAGTAATACAATAAGAGCAAGAAATACAATCACTTTTGTTCAAGTGTGACAAACCACAATTCAATAATACAGCAGATAATAGTGATAGTTACATCAGGATATGATTAAATAGTGATAGTTACATCAGGATATGATTAAATACAAAATACTACAGGTTAAACACTTGGCAGATTACAGTATTCTGAAGTACAGGATTAAATGCAGTAAAATAGGGGGCAGAAAAGAGCAAAATAAAGCACATTTAAATGAAGGGTGATAGTGTCCCAGGATACAAACAGAGGAGTTCTACAGGTGCTGTTTGAAGAGGTGAGTCTTAAGGAGGCGCCGGAATGTGGTCAGGGACTGGGCAGTCCTGACATCTGTAGGAAGGTCATTCCACCACTGCGGAGCAAGGGTGGAGAAGGAGCGGGCTCTGGAGGCAGGGGAGCGTAGCGGAGGTAGAGCCAGTCTTCTAGTGCAGGCAGAGCGGAGAGGTCGAGTGGGGGTGTAGGGAGAGATGAGGGTCTGGAGGTAGCTGGGTGCAGTCTGGTCAAGGCATCTGTAGGCTAGTACAAGAGTCTTGAACTGGATGCGAGCGGTGATCGGGAGCCAGTGGAGCGAGCGGAGTAGTGGAGTAGCGTGGGCGAAGTGAGGCAGAGAGAACACCAGGCGGGCAGCAGAGTTCTGGTTCTGGACAATACCCCAATAAATCTAAGTGGATGCACCTATTCTCATTCGAGAGTTCCCCTGAGCTAAGTTACTGACGTCATGTGCAACAGGGAGAGAAATTACTTTACATTGTATGAATATTTTACAGCTATGGGTGTGTTTCCCAGAAGACACCATGCAATACAATCTGGGATTGGTTATTGTATTTTTAGACACCATGAAAGTCATACTGCAACAGTAATTGTTAAAATTAAATACAAAGACCAGGGTTGCATTTTCAAGACTGCTTTGGTTGTGACCTGAGCGATGTCAGAACCACAGTGTTTGGTTGTAATCGTGTGTCTGTTCCTAAAGAGAATTTGAAAACGGCCTGCTCTGGTCATGATGTTAATGACTGTGTTAGGGCGAAGGCCCTGCACATGGGAATGAACATGTGTTTTGTTTGTTTTTCTTCAATGCTTTTTTGTAACTAGTTATTAGAGAAACAGACGCTCTGACCGAGACGCACCACTAGCTGAGAGGATTTGACGGCTGAAGTTCCTTGACTGGTTGGTAGGCGTGTCCTGGTGGACTGTTGTTAGCCAAAGGCAGTCGGAGCTATTCCTTTTTATAGTAAGGGAATGAAACTAGCCAGTGTCTGGTTGAATTGTAATTTGATTTGAAATTTGATCTGGCCTTGGTTTTTCGATAGAGTATACATTTTTCTCTGTTGAGTCAAAAATACCATGAAATGACTTTTGTAAGCTGTTTTCTAACTGCATTTTATTCTTGTGGATGCGCTGCCTATGTCAAATGTTCACCAGCTCTTGAAGAGTTCACTTACGTCAGAATGCTGAGAAAAAACAAATGGCATGCCCATCAACTATTTCAATACGTTATGGTTTTGGCAATGGTCAGAAAACTCTTATTATGCAGCACTGACTTTACCATTTTGGGATACAAACATAGATACAGTATGTTTAAAATGTTATACTGTAGATATTACGATGTGTATACATAATTATGTTACAATGTTGCAAATATAGTTGGCTAGGTCACTGTAACTTGCATCTCATATTTCTTGACCTGCTGAACTTTCTGCTGCAGTACCAGTCAGAATCTTCAGTGCCCCTCAAATCCTTCACCCTCCTATGGATGTGTATATGTACATTTTTTCCCTCATTCATATTTTAAAAGATGCTTTACAATATTTAACATTCACCTAAGGTTAAGTCATGTTTATCTTAGTTTAACGATATATTCCGTCTGGCTATTTGGCCTACATTAGGATGCTGAATGTAGCTCTTGGGGTTAAACAAATTACTGGAAACTGTCAACTCTGCTTCACTAAATGGGGGTGGGGGTTGGGGGTGTAGAACATGACCCCCTGTTTTTACATAATTAATACAATAATAATGGATAAAACAATGGTTTATATGTGTTGTAAAGTACAGGATTTAACAAAACTATACACAAGATATACTGTGTATTAAAGGTAACTAAAAGGTGAGTACTACAGGCAACTAGAAGGTGTGTATTTTTAATCTATATGGCCATATTTATCAAGGTTATTATGCCAAAATGGAATTGTTAACAGAAACAAAAAACTGTTGACTGTATAATATTAATACTAGTAAGGTTAATTCAAGTATTTAAAAGGTTATTGCTAGAGACTTATTTTTTTTAAATAGTGCAAGCTGAATTTTGGTGTAAAGACCATGATAAATCTGTCCCATAGTTAAACTATTTTATTGTAGATATCATACTTGCTAACATTCAGTTGCCAGTGCTATTCTATTCCAGGCAGTATCAAGAATTTCTTCACAGTATTCTGCACCAATGCTGGCGAACTGCCTCTTTCATCATTTGATGAAGCACCTAATTTAGATAAGGAGAGACCTGACCTTTTTATCGATTAGCAGTTAATTAACTCTGTCTTTCTGTCAAAGTCATACTGACCCTGACCTTTCACTGAAAAAGAAGCAACAGCCAACTACCTTTTTGCAATGTTCTAAAATGTAATTAAATCTGTACATTCAAAGCACATTGATATACAGTTACCATGTAGATATTTGCCCATACTGACCTAGCAATCTTACAATTATTGTCAGGGATGACCAGACTCAAATGACACACTACTTTCTGTGATATATAAAAGTGTGGGTTGCACTTGACAACACAGATATTCTATACTTTTTTTTTCTCATTTTCAGACCCTATTCAAAAAATAATGTGCATTGTTTTATTTTATATACACTGTGGCCCCACATAGGTGCTTCCCACACTGATTCGAAAGGACAGACTTAAGAGTACCTGGAGTGAAAGAACCATGCAGAGTTCTTACTGAGAGGCTCCTGTGGCAATCAAATGAGAAGCCCACGCATGCTTTGACTTACATTTCATCAGTGAACCAACTGACGCATACCGTACTGTAGCAGATTAATCCTGACCTTTTCTTCCTCATTCTTTTCACACAATATGATGACCCCAACCCACTGAAATAATATATATATATATATATATATATATATATATATATATATATATATATATATATATATATATATGCCCCTGTTTTTCACCTTGATTCATTGCCAGAAAACAAAACCATTATTTTTCCTGTCCCATTTCTTTGACAAAATTTTTTTTTTTTTAAGTTTTAAGGTAGATATTATATACTGAAGCATTATTTCTACAACAAACATTATTACTGAACAAAAAGCAACATAATTTTAATTTATAATCTCTCTTCTGTGTCATGAACAGTGATCCCTCTATCTGTTGCGAAGCAAACTATAAATATGTCACTACCTGACAGTTGCTAATGGAACACCCACCTCTCCCAGACAGCAGCAATGGATGTAAGAAGTCATAAGTTTAGACCAGAGGACAGAGGAGGAGGAAGTGTTTAATCTATCTTGAAGGTAACTGTCAATCTTCTAAACTGAAGCTGTAACCTATTAGATTATTCTAAACACTTGTTTGGTTTGTAGAAATTACCTACCAAAATGTGTCAGTAACAGAAACATTGGCAAACGATTAAGGACTATAGATCTCAAACAAACTACATTCACTAGATCAGACCAATTTTCCTCAGTCCAGCAATAATCACCCTATACCCCCTCTCGTCCTTCCTCTTCCGTCGTCTCTCCCTGTCAGCCACTGGCTTCATGCATATCACCACCTCAGTGCATTCTGGTACCCTTAGGTACTTCTTACAGCTATAACTCACCAGCCACTACAACATGGAAGCATATACAATCTTCTGTACCCTTCCATATGAAAACACTAATCGGACGTAGCTTACCTTAAAAAAGCTTTGAGCAAATAAATCAAACTTGAAGTTTGTACATATTGTGAATGTTCATGTTTTATTGTTTGTTACCATTTAGGCCTTCTGTTCACCAAAAGCAAATCTCAATTTACATTCCTTTGTCATAATTCATCAATAAGCTTTAATTCATCAGTACATTATTGTGGTGAATTATGTATAAGACCCTGTGAAAATCGCGGAAATTTTCTTTAAAATTCATGGCAGTGTCACGGGTAAAGTATCGTATTCCATGGAATGTGCATGGAAATATGTTATAAATTACAAGTACAGATTTTTTTTTTTTTTAACAGCAAATATACAGATAAATGCACTGACATCAAAATGAACATCAAAGTTATTCAAGCAATTTACAATAGCTTGTGAAACGGTGTTGTAATTAACAGCCTGTAGGTAAAGTGTATCTGCAACGGCAGGTGCATGTTCACCATTTAGGTCTTGCAAAACAAATACAATGTGTAACCCATACTGATCTTGGGCATCAACCGACTCGTCAGTGACCACTGACAAACAACCAGACTGTTTTATCAATTCCATAATCTCCTGCTTGTGATACTCGGCAACTTTAGGTAAGTATTCACATCTCAGCTGGGCTGATGAAGGAATCGCTCCACCATTTGCTACACTCTGTCTGAAAAATTTCTGTAACTTTTGGGTATCCTGTTTTTCAAAAGGGATATTTTGCGCAAACAAACGCCTCTGTCGGGTCAAAATTTAATAAGTGGACTTTTGGAATATGGAAGTCACCGTTTTTTGTTTCTTTGCAAGTAAAGCAGTCACAGTACTGCTCTGGATTTCTGCCTTTCTCTTTTGGTGAATACTTGCTGTCAACAGATGAGTTTTGGTAGTGATCTACAGTAACATTGCAGGACGTACAGAAGAGCTTACCTCCATTGCTGTGTAAACTCCTGTTGGATACTGCTTTACGTGATCTGCTGCAGACACATTTTTAGCCTTTTAGAGACATTCATTTTCTTGTTTAGAGTGTGTAGTGTTTTAATTTCCCACTTAGATTGCCTATAGTCACATGACATAATCACTACACAGCACTGTGTGCATGGCGAATATTACACGCAGGCACATATCAGCGCTGTACAGTTTTGTTAATGTGATTTGTATGAAATACAAATAATTATGAAATTCTTTTTATTTCTTAAGAATATTGTAAAAATCATGGTATTGGGCTAATTTCATGATTTCCGCGCAGCCCGTGAAATCGTGATTTTCACAGGGCACTAATTATGTATGCTTAATTACACAGTCCTGCCAGTGCCACCCACAGAATTTCTCAGGCCCAAGTACAATTTAAGTGGGAGAAAGTTTAAGAACAGTGTAGGTTATCAACATCAATCAATCATAAAATCATCAACGAAGCAGTATTTTAAAACAGAATTCCTGTTTCTATTAATTCTATTAGATTTTATGAATAATATAATTAATATGAATTTATGAATAAAAAGAAGAAACAGAACCAAGCATGAGCATGCACTTGTCCTTTAATAGTATGCTTTATTCACGATGCCTTTCACCAGGCTTACAACACATTTAGTCCATTGCATATTTAATTGTAAGCAGTGTCATAATATACTGCATTCAGAAAGAATTTACAAACTGGAATCTCATATCAATTCAGTCAAACCTGCTTAATAGAATGCCACCTTCCGTATGATAACCACATTAAAATATCCCAAGCAAAATGTAATGGGATCATGCTGCAGTTTATATAAATCATACTGTCACTTAATATCACTTTGGGGAAAAAATAACACTGCACTATGCATGTTTACAATTTCTTTATGCTTTTAACAATCTGTTGTACATGTACAGTGTAGTTGTTGTACTTCTTAGATTTGGATTCATTAACACTATTGTAATGAATAAACTACCTGCTACCTACGGCAAAACAGAGATACACACTGCCCGGCAACCTACACTTTACATTGGGCTGAACCACCACTTTTTCTGATCATAGCCTTAAAACAATGTGTCATAGACTCCACAAGGTGCTGGAAGGTGACTCGGGGATGCTAATCCATTTAGTCATTCATATTTTATACAATTGGAACAGAGAGGTAAGCAGAAGGTTGTGATGACAAATGTACTGTTCAAGTTCAACCTGGACATATTAGGTATTGAATTGAGACCCATGGATTGTATCGATTGTAATAAAAATGTAGAAGCATTTATATGAGCACTGTGTATAAACATAAAGTACATTTTTGTCATGTCAAATTAGCTTCTGTTTGCATAAGATGGATACAGCCTTGTTTTTTAATAGGGTAACGTCAATTATTGTACACTGTGAAAATGGAAAATACAGTCGATGTTGAGAATATTTGTAACAGGATAGTTTATTAATAGACTATCCTGTTAACATTCTGCACTTAAAGACATTCTGCGATATTAAAAAGACCCTATACTACAATATCTTATGGATGCTTGTATTGGATATTTTAAACCATTATTCTCAAGTTACTATAATGTAAGAAATATCACCAATTCCTTTTTTTTCTAAATAATTATTAATTACTAAGCACAAGTACAATGCAATACGAAATGTACCAATGTTACGATAGTGTTACCATTAATGCCATTGTCAAGTTAGAAATATCTCTTGAGTGCAGTGCATTCCAGTTAAATTATAGGGGTCTGTAAACCTTTTGTTTTCTTTCTTGGCTGAACACCAATAATCATTTATCTTCTTTAATGGTCCTGAAAGTGTACAGCAGGCTTGTGGCTTATTAAAGTGGTGAAAAAACCTGTTCCTTAGACTTAACCCTTTTAATTGGAGTAAACGTGTACAGCATCAGCCTCCCAATGGGTAAGCCGAGAGTAAAAAGCCCCACAGAAGAACATGTTTCCTTTTTGTGACAGTTGAGAGACTGTAAATAATTGGGTAGATGTAAGCTGAAACTTTTTAATGTCACAGTGATGATGTGCTGCTGAATTAGAGTTCAACAAGTGCACAGTAAGTTACATCGAAATAATTTCGTGTGGCTTTCTATTTGAAAGAGTATAGCTTCAAGATTGAATGCAATTTAAAACAAAATGCCAGTGACAATGAGCTATAAAAGTAAGTATACTATAAAAAAAAAAGCTTACTGAGCTTCAAGACTACTTATCAACCAGACCTTTTTTTTAGTATTTAGTAAAATGTTAATCTGGATGAGAGGAAAGGGACTACAACGCACCATGGAGCAGGAAACCAAAGGTATGAACCTCAAATCAGCCAGTATAGCCCATAGGAATAAAATGTCCCCTCAGTAATTGTAATTGTGTCAGCTGCTATCTTGCTTTCATTGCCAATCTAAAAGTGGTAATTTTAATACAGAAGGAAGTGTGTGTTTAAGAAGGTGGAAGTAGTTTCCAAACCTGCTTATATTCCCTTTAAAGGGCTTGTGTAAACTAAATAAAGATGCTGCATTTAAGTCATAATCCAGGTTAACTAAGTGTGTCTCTTGAAATCAACATTGTCTCCCTAATATGATACTGCTAATACTATATTATACAATATTTAATCATGGCGAGATAAAAAAAAAAAAAAAGAATAAGGAAAGTATCATCTATAATCTCCTACAGTATTATACAGTGTTTTTTGGTGGTGGATTACTGGCTTATGGGTATGTTTTTCTTTTTGTAAAGCTAGTTTTCATGGATGTTGCTCCTTTAATAGTTAAACATATTCTGTCATTTTGATTTGTATTGTAGCATTTCACAAGAGGCAGAAAACAGGAAAGCCACTTAGTTCTTTTCAAAGATGTATTTTGATGCTCTCTTTCAATTACAGTCCACAGCTCTGTCAGCAACTCAGGATTCAAAACAGCGACAGATTGCTGGACACATTCTTAAACAGCTCCGCCTGTATGTAAAACAGGGTGCGGAGCTTACACACATCCCATTGGTCCTCAGCCGCACACTTCGGACCAATGAGAACACACACAGACAGGACTAATCACAGGGGAGACACAGAACACAAACAAGCAAGGCTAGAATTACACATACTGAGGTAATAAACACAGCGGCGACAGGAATACAGAGCGGGAAACACAACTGCACAGATCGCTACAATATATAATGGGATTTATGCAAAGTCGTACTGTAGTGTTAGATAAGGCTTTTGAAATTGAATAAATAACATGCTATGTAGTTAAAGACAATGCAGGCCTGATGTCTGGCTCTGGTTCGACTCACAATGCAGGAGCGGAGCCAAGATCCAGTCAACACTGCAAAAACCTATTTTTGGGGACAATGTAGGATAAGGGCGTCTGCTAAGAAATAAAAAAATTAACCTAGCTAGTTGTTTTGCAGTGACAGTAGATGGACAACAGTTGGGTACCACTGAACTTGTGGGATATCTTGTTCTTAAAATAAAGTGCCTATTTTTGAAAGAGGAATGATTATCTTTTCAAGGTTGCCAAGGGCTATGATTGGGGGTAAATGGACAATACATACCATCTGTTTTTACTTTTTTTTTTTTTTTTAGCTAGATAGTATCTGAAGCCTCCAAAAGTAAAACCTTGCATAAATACAATCGGAAATAGAGAAACGTGTCCTTTTTCATTTAAATGACTACACATGCTGAATTCTGTGTTATTTTCATTTGACTGATAAAGCCTAGTATTAGTTTAACTTTGGAAAACAGAGAACAATTGGTATCAGACAGAACAGGGTGTTACTGAATTAAGAGACATCTAGAGTGTCAGTTATGGGCTGCTGTTTTATTATTAATTGATAATCTTCCCTCTATTTACAGCTGTTGGGATACACTCTGATCATTGTTTGCTCAACAAAAGCAGCTGCATCTGTTTTTGCTTTAAATTAAATATTAAAAGCATATACTGCATGCATCAAAGGAACACAAAAGAATCAGTGATCAGAATATTTCATCATTAATGTCAGCCTACCCCTAACTGAGCCTAAACGTTTGAGTGTTAGAGTTCATGCTTGCTGTACTGTAGTTATTATTTATGTTGTACTTAATACTTCTACACACTGATCATTTAGTTAAATACATACCATGCAAGGGTATGAAATATCAGAGCTTCCTGGTGCCTTTTTAAAATTGTGACTATATGTGACTCTCAGAATCATATTTAATCTCCCCATCAACCTGCAGGTTCCCCTAGTGGATCTATGAAATACCAATTTGTTTGGTTAACACTTTACATTAAGTGTCTCTAACTACTGTGTATTTACATATTAGTTACATAGTATACCCTGTATGCTTACATATAATTAGAATGTTATTTTGCATAGTTAAAATGTACGTAATGTGTAAATATTTTTGCACACTATGTGCAAGTACACAATTGTATCAGAAAAGGGTTAAGGGGGTTAGGTTTAGGTATAGAGCTAGGCTTAAAGTTACACATTAAGATTGTTGTAACTATGCATAATAACATTGTAATTATGTGTAAGTACACATGTATTTACTACTATGCAAATACACAGTAGTTAGAGACACAATGTAAAGAGTTACTTGCAGTCAAGGTGCATTGCAGAAAGAAGTTTATTGGTTACACTCCAGTGTAGCTTAAAGCTGTATGCAGATTTCCCTTTGTATATCTATTATTGACCTTGTCATTCCTTAATTTTGTCCTTTTTTGATAACTGTTAATATTGATGCTCAGGGTGTTTCATTTTGTTCCAGTTTCTAGGAACTAATGCATTCCACTTATCACATTCAAACCACATACACACCTAAAGCTAGGTTAAATTTGTTTGACCTTAGTTACATAGGTGAATATGTATAACAACCCCACTCTGCAAGAACTTCTCCATTATCAATGTATTGACCAACTTAAATGATCATGATATTATTAAAGTTGATTATGTAGGTACTACCGTTATCTGCATTTTTTGTCCAAATGGATGAATATATACAATACAATAAGCATGGATGCATATGACTTGAAAAGCATAGATACTATGGAAAAGCTCTACCATGATGTACAAGGTTCAAATACAATGACTGCATACACAAATGGCAAAACTGTCATAAATGTGTACGAAATGTGCAGAAAGTTTTCTCAATGAAAACTATTTCAGTACTGCTATGGTCAAGGGTGACATTAGGTTTTTACCTCGCAAGCAGCGACATTTCCTTGAAAGAACCACGTACAGCTCAGATGTATTTTGGTGAGAACACAAGAAGAACATAAATATATGAGTCCACAATGGCTCCTCCTTTGCTAGCACACCATGGCAGTAATAGCAAAACCATCTGCTTCAGTGCAATGTACAGCATGCACAGGATTAACAGTATGAGGCGTGGTTCTGAAGCAGCTAGAGGTGGTCTGACCCATTACCAAACTTTTGATTTGTTGGGACTTCCACCTGATGGCATTAAGAAAGTGCCTTCAATGTGGAATACGATGATGTTAAGAGGGATGATTGCTATGCTTTTATTTGACACACACACACATATATATGTATGCATACACTGTATTTAATCCTGCACTTCCTGCACTTAACCCAATCTGTAGTACTTTGTACTGCACTTGTATCTAACCCTGATGTATCTATCAACACTTATCTGCTCTCGAACTGCCCCGACATCAAATCGTACTGTGTTTTGTATTTGCTCTTATTAGGACTGAAGTCACTGTATCTTGCTCTTAATTGTACTGTAATTCTTGATATGTATTTTTGTATACAACTGTAAGTCACCCTGGGTAAGGGCGTCTGCTAAAAAAATAAATAATAAGACATTTTGTGACGGGAATAAACTACGGTATTCAACCCATTAGAGCTCACAATTTTCCTATGAACTAAGTCGTGTGTCTAGCAGCTAGACATATCACATGGTATTATTGCTAATGTATTCCACGCATTAATATTAAATAATGGTAACACATTCCCTTAACATGAATTTCATGTTTGTGCAAATTGTTTTGGAGCCCCTCCAGGAAAACAAAAATTAATGCCTGTGATCAGAATTTACCTATATCTGGAACCACTAAGACACATAGCTGAGAAATTTGGACGACAGCTGGGAAATGCAGATTTCAAGTGTAGTTTATTTGCTATGTATACTTTTTAAATGTTAACTTACAAGCATATTTTAAATACAATGCACAGTACTTATAAATGTATAATATTTTTAATTGGAGGCTGTGAGGTCCAGTGGTTAAAGAAACGGGCTTGTAATTAGGAGGTCCCCAGTTCAAATCCCACCTCAGCCACTGCCTCATTGTGTGACCCTGAGCAAGTCACTTAACCTCCTTGTGCTCCGTCTTTCGGGTGAGACGTAGTTGTAAGTGACTCTGCAGCTGATGCATAATTCACACACCCTAGTCTCTGTAAGTTGCCTTGGATAAAAGTGTCTGCTAAATAAACAAATTATAATAATTGTACTGTAATTTAAATTTGATTTCAGTGTTACTGTAACTTCAATAAAAACTGATAATATGCATTCTCCTTAGACTCCTGATAATAAGGATTACTGATAAGACAAACTTGTTGCTGGTCCCTTGAAATTCATATTAATGAGTCGACTGTGTTTGGGACGATTTAACAATTTTTACTGTTTACGGCTGGGACAAAAACTGGGTCAATCAGTTTTCCTGGGATGTCTGGAAACCCTAATCATGAATTATTACACGGGTTATATCAATGTTTCAGTCTAAGGTTATCATATATCTAGTGGTAACCCAATTAAATATAGAATAATTAAGAATAAAAGCCTGGTTACTAAGGGACTATGTACACCCTCAGGTAACATGACGTGGAACTGGGGGGACAGGAAATAAATGGCATTAATAATTGAAGAAGAAAGGCCTCTGTCTTACCTTATTGAAGAGCCCTAAGTACATCTCTCAGCAATACATCCATTTACCAATTAGGGGGTTCTTTGCAATGCTCATGCATTAACCTGCAGAATAATAAGGCTCATCCTTGAGAAACTGTCATTTCCCATTTCAGACATTAAGCCACTACAATCTCTGTTCCCTAACAGGAATCAATTCTGAATGTTTCAGTGCATTAAAGAAAAAAGACATTACTAAAAAAAAAAATCTGAGTTGAAGTATGCCATTTAACTTAAGAAAAAGTGTGCTTCTGTTTTCAGTGAATCATAAAAGTATGAGGAATTATTGATGTCTGTAAATAAAAAGCAGCAAAACGTCACAGTAACTGAATTGATGTCACAGTAATCCGTCACGTATCCGCCCATCACATAGCCGCCCTAGCCGTTTATCTGCCATGATCTACCTCTTCAGCAACGTTATTATTGAACAAAGAAGATTAGTTCAGAGATTGTAGATTCTACCACCGTTTTCATACACTGTGTTGTATGTGCTCCGTGCGCTGCCATTGCTGGTAGTGTCAGGTGAGCTGTTCAGTGTGTTGATATGTAAATAAATCCTGTTCACCTGCGGGGCGTATCAACTTCAACCTCCGTCTCGATCTAGGTTCCATTCCTAAAAAAAAAAAAAAAAAAAAACACTGAATGCAAGTCAAAGTCATATTTTATTAAAAACACACAATTAGCACAATAAAAAAAAAAATACATTTAAGGTGACAGCATGACATTTTCTAACTGCATCCCAATAAACAAGATCTGATCTAGACCTTCTCAAGATGGCTGTTACAAGCAGCTCTACAGATACAACTACACAAAGGTTTCCTGTTTGCTGGGTTCGGCAGGTTTTACTATAGATGTTTTAATAATGGTCTCAGGGAAACATTATAACTATCATGTTCTCTAATATATGTAGAAATACTAAAAGAAACTTGTACATTTACAATTATACGTATTTTACATATTTTAAAGTTATAGGTTATAAACAAAATACATGTTTTCAACGGAAGCGCCTTAGAGCAGGCAAGGGAGGCAGTGCCTCCTCAAAATTTAAAAGTGAAAAAAATAAAAAATAAATAAAAATTAAAAAATTATTTTATATATGGGTCATTCCATACCAACTCAACCAGAGCCATTGCCTGACCACCTCAGATTTTGCTAAAAAAAATTCACCTGGGGGTTTTAAGGCCCGCTAAGTTCAGAAAAGCTAATCATTATTTTTATTTTATTTTTAAATTTCCCCTTCGAGCTGTGACCTGGCAAAGGTCAACCTAAAGTGAAAAAGTGACCTTGACCAGAAAAATCACCCAGGGCTCAACTCAGACGCTACCATCATGTGTAGCACTTCATTTGACTTGTAATGAATAGGGATTTTCGAGAAAAAAATACCAGGACCACCTAACGCACCCAACTCACCTAACTCAAGTTGCCAGACGAGGGGTAAGTGACAAGTTTTATTCAAGCTTCAGCCCAACCCTTTACCCTGTAGGGGATGCGGGTCCTAACATGTTAGTATTGCTGTAAGAACCTTAGGGACCACAGCCAGACAGCTCGTGAGAATGCGTGGTCGGCAGCTAATGATTATTAACAAATTGGTTGTCGGCCACGCAAATTAAAAACTCTTGAGCAGAATGTGCCTGGGCTCGATTGAATAATTAATAAGCAGTCGAGCTCAGGCACAGGAAAAGAGCGGACCAGTGCTTGGGCTCGATTGAATAATAAGCAGTCGAGCTCAGGCACAAGAAAAGATCAGATCAGTGCCTGGGTTCGATTGAATAATTAATAAGCAGTCGAGCTCAGGTACACGTGGATAAAAGAGCCTTAACCTCCTTGTGCTCCATCCTTTGGATAAGACGAAAAACCGAGGTCCTATTGTAAGTGACTTTATAGCAGCAGTTGTTGATGCATAGTTTTACCCCCTTGTCTCTGTAAGTTGTTTTGGATAAATGCCTACTAATTAATAATAAAGAGGTCAAGATTACTATGTGACCAACTAACAGGATAGCTTACTTCTAATATGGATGGAGATAAAAAAAAAATACTTAATTCACCACAACAGTTGATTGAGTTGATGCTCAGTCATATAGACTGTCTAAACATTATAATCGAGAGCTTCTATCTTGTCCACATTTAAAGGACAAGAACTAAATTCACAGAATACTGCCGCTGTGTTGTTTATTGACAGTGTGTAAAATCATTATGACAGTATGACACATGACAAAACGTGTCTCCTTGACAACGCAGTTAGAGGGGATAGCACACAATAATACTGCTACAGGAATAACACATAAAAAACAAACTTGTGTTCTTGACTTTAAATAACAAGGACAGGCAGAGAGGGCAAAGGTCAGCCAGAGATATTCAGTAGGCAACCAGTGCATAATAAAATATAATCATTTCAGTTTACGTGACGGTGAGGGCTGAGGGCTGAACCAAAATGTAGAAAAATCTGAACTCAAAAGTAGCCAGGATTTTAGGACAGCATGGGAAGTATGCATTTATAACTGGTAAGACATATGTCAATCAAAAGAGGGCAGCACAGACTGAGGCTATCTGTCAAAAACACGTTTATTTTATTTTGAGGCAAACTCAGTGTTCCAGTTACTTAATTATGTATCTATGTATTTTATGTACATGGTTGGCAAGTGTGAGTTTGTGTCTCAGAAAACATGCAGTTACTCTTTTCCAAGTCTTTTGTAGTCGAGGGGTATTTAACAATAATCACTAAAACAAATACAATGCCTCACTTCTGAGTTGAGATTAAAATAGTTTAAAATGATTCTGGGATCACTGGAAAAAATAAAACAATATAACTATATATATTCAATCTTTTTTTTCAGTTTGGACATGGTGTGCTGCCAAACACCATTTGGTACAGGTGGATAAAAATAAAAAAGCAATCTGAAGTAGAACATGTTTTACAGATGTCAGCACTTCTTCTTTGGCAATCACAGAGTGCCACTCAAGATAAGCCACACATTCAAGACTTAATGCTCTAATAAAGCTGCTCATCCCATAACAGCTCATCTTTAATGATACTGCACCATCAGCGAAGCAGATTGGTAAGCTATCCGAGCTATGCTATACATTACACCCTGCACATCAACCTGAACAAACTGTAATCTAATTTCCCTTCAGCACTCCTCGTGAAGTGAAGCTGAATAGAACAAATCCTGATTCTTCACAATTGGTAGTATTAAAGAAAGGGGCAAAGTAGTGCCAAGGGGAATGAGAGAATGAAGTGATGGCTATTCAGTTGTGAAAGGAGAAAATTAATAAAACTAACCTCATTTCTTTCTGCCTACATTCAACAGTTACCCTAGAGGATCGCCTATACAGTATTTCAGCAGTGAGGATACTGTAATCATGTGGACATTTGGTAAAAGCAGTACCTACTGCTGGAATATCTACTGTATCAAAAAAAAAAATATATATATATATATATATATATATATATATATATATATATATATATACACAGCTCTGGAAAAATTAAGAGACCACTGCAAAATTATCAGTTTCTCTGGTTTTACTATTTATAGGTATGTGTTTGGGTAAAATTAACATTTGTGTTTTATTCTATAAACTACTGACAACATTTCTCCCAAATTCCAAATAAAAATATTGTCATTTAGAGCATTTATTTGCAGAAAATGACAACTGGTCAAAATAACAAAAAAGATGCAGTGTTGTCAGACCTCGAATAATGCAAAGAAAATAAGTTCATATTCAGTTTTAAAGAACACAATACTAATGTTTTAACTTAGGAAGAGTTCAGAAATCAATATTTGGTGGAATAACCCTGATTTTCAAGCACAGCTTTCATGTGTCTTGGCATGCTCTCCACCAGTCTTTCACATTGATGTTGGGTGACTTTATGCCACTCCTGGCGCAAAAATTCAAGCAGCTCAGCTTTGTTTGATGGCTTGTGACCATCCATCTTCCTCTTGATCACATTCCAGAGGTTTTCAATGGGGTTCAGGTCTGGAGATTGGGCTGGCCATGACAGG
The DNA here is from genome assembly GCF_902713425.1 of Acipenser ruthenus. Taxonomy (NCBI): domain Eukaryota; kingdom Metazoa; phylum Chordata; class Actinopteri; order Acipenseriformes; family Acipenseridae; genus Acipenser; species Acipenser ruthenus. The sequence continues at coordinate 58,324,378 of NC_081196.1, forward strand.
GTCTTGATCTAGTGGTCCTCCATCCACACCTTGATTGACCTGGGTGTGTGGCATGGAGCATTGTCCTGCTGGAAAAAACAGTCCTCAGAGTTGAGGAACATTGTCAGAGCAGAAGGAAGCAAGTTTTCTTCCAGGACAACCTTGTACTTGGCTTGATTCATGCGTCCTTCATAAAGACAAATCTGCCCGATTCCAGCCTTGCTGAAGCACCCCCAGATGAGTCCAATTTTCAGCTTTGCCCAACACCTGGTCGTCTAATGGTTAGACGGAGACCTGGAGAGGCCTACAAGCCACAGTGTCTCGCACCCACTGTGAAATGTGGTGGAGGATCGGTGATGATCTGGAGGTGCTTCAGCAAGGCTGGAATCGGGCCAAGTACAAGGTTGTCCTGGAAGAAAACTTGCTTCCTTCTGCTCTGACAATGTTCCTCAACTCTGAGGACTGTTTTTTCCAGCAGGACAATGCTCCATGCCACACACCCAGGTCAATCAAGGTGTGGATGGAGGACCACTAGATCAAGACCCTGTCATGGCCAGCCCAATCTCCAGACCTGAACTCCATTGAAAACCTCTGGAATGTGATCAAGAGGAAGATGGATGGTCACAAGCCATCAAACAAAGCCGAGCTGCTTGAATTTTTGCGCCAGGAGTGGCATAAAGTCACCCAACATCAATGTGAAAGACTGGTGGAGAGCATGCCAAGACACATGAAAGCAGTGCTTGAAAATCAGGGTTATTCCACCAAATATTGATTTCTGAACTCTTCCTAAGTTAAAACATTAGTATTGTGTTCTTTAAAACTGAATATGAACTTATTTTCTTTGCATTATTCGAGGTCTGACAACACTGCATCTTTTTTGTTATTTTGACCAGTTGTCATTTTCTGCAAATAAATGCTCTAAATGACAATACTTTTATTTGGAATTTGGGAGAAATGTTGTCGGTAGTTTATAGAATAAAACAAAAATGTTCATTTTACCCAAACACATACCTATAAATAGTAAAACCAGAGAAACTGATAATTTTGCAGTGGTCTCTTAATTTTTTCCAGAGCTGTATATATATATATATATATATATATATATATATATAGATAGATAGATAGATAGATAGATAGATAGACAGTAAAGCCTGTCTAGCCAAGCCCCTCAACATACCAGCATGATGTTTGGGTCCAGACCAAATCCCTATCAAAATGAATGTTTTGATACCCTCTACAATCCAGAACCTATTCTGGAATCCAGCATGATTTTTTTAAGTCTCAAAATCATGTGATTTATTTATTTTATTTTTTCAAAACATATTGTCATGTATGGTGTGTAATTACCCTCGTATTCCATGGGTAGCATGCATCTGTAGTAAAATCCATGTTTGCATAATTCGATTTTACTGTACCTACGATACTGGATGAGACAGCTTGTACTGTATTGTCATACATTTTGTGAAATATATGGAGACAGCTGTCTGTTAAACTTACTAAAACCCACTGAGAGTCTTTAAAACAATAAGTAGCGTTATGGTTAAAACAGGGCTACCCAAGTTTTTAAAATGATATTGAGCTATAGCAAAGGAAGTGATTGTTACCTTGAATCTGCCACCTCGTTGTCAGTAGCCTTGTCCTTGACACAGTATATGCACAGATTGTTGCCTTTACTTTCCATAAGGTATTCCTATTTGAGTTATTTTATTAATGTGTATCTGTAATAAAACGAAATGTGTGAAAAATAAAATGAAATAAAATGCAATTTGTTCAAAATAGAACGGAAAATTATAAAAAAAATAAAAATAATTTTGCAGGGCTCTAATCATATTAAATGACTATGCAAAGTTTAATCAAATAGCTCAGCCTATCAGGTGTCAAACCTTTGGCTTCAGGCTGAAACCACAACTATTTATTTAACAAAGTTTTCTGTAATTAATAGTTTCTACCATTTCCACAAAATGTTATACAGTATTAAGAAAAAGCAATCTCCTTGCTACTGAAGACACCCACTCCCTTGTTGCTGTGAACTCCAGCAACCTCTAACCCAGAAAGGTTGACTTAATTCATATAAAAATATATCTTCCATATAGATTCATTTCTACTGTTCAGACATATTGACCAATCTGATACTGTATTTCTTTTACCAATCTGACTGCCAGGATGATATTTTGAAGCTGCCACAGAAAACTATCAGCTCATAGAAAGTCAGTAAATAGAAAATAAAATGCTTTTTTAATTTGAATGCGTTTTACAATTTTAAATGTGCTAAATATTTGGAAACTAACATTTTCTACACAATAGTTCATTGGCTAAATTATGTTCTAAAAAATAAAAACCTAAAAACGCAAACTGTTAGCAAATAGGCATATTGCCTTTTGATTCCAAGGCAGAAGATTGAAGCTGACTACTAAAAAAGAGTTAACCTTTACTGAACATGTATTACTGCTGTTGTATGCTTATCTTCTTTTGGCATTTGTAACAAACTCTAACTGACTACAGTATGTATAGTAAATTGAGCCAGTAATTGTGTATGAGGTTTTTGTACCTATAAAATCAATTTATTAAATTTTCTATTTATTACAAACCTTTGTTATTTCATTGCAGTATTAATTGAAAAGAGGGAAATGGTTGATGAAGAAAATATATTTAAGTGTCTGAGACATGTGACCAATTATGTATTGAGAATATAGCATGTTAGAAACTCAATACGGTACGGTTAAGATCATGAATGGAGTTTCTTTGTGTTGTGGAATACAACAGCCGAAACTGGCACTCTGATTGACTGAAAGATCTGCAGCATTCAATAATAATATTAATATAATGAAAGCTGGAGAAAACAGGCGTGAGCAATCTGGTATACATACTGTAGGATAGAACAGACTGCCATGCACTAAAATATTTCAATGGAGCCTTTCTTTCCAGTTTAAGGATGAGATCCCAGATCCTGTGAATATATGAGGGAAGAGCAGACTGCATCCAACTGTCATCTTGCTCTGTAACATACAAAAAACTGAGTCCCCAAAGGGGGTGGGAACATATGGTTTACATTAATGGTGGCTGACATGGACATACTGTAGACTGTTGGCTAAAACAAAGTATACATTTTCAAATCTGGAGAATTTTCAAAAGAGATTGATAGACCAGAAGGTTAGCACTAAACTGAGAAGCTGAGAGGGAAAGGAACATAACAAAAACTATATATTAATGAAGGACTGACAAGAGGCAGCCTCCATGACTACACTAAATCAATGCAGACCCATCCAGTTTGGGAGAAGATGGCAACTGTTAGCTGATCAGTATTAATATTGAAAGTTAGGAATAGCCACACCACCAGTGGGCCATGTAAGAAGGCTTAACATATTTTTTAAAGCTTTTTACACTATATAAACAAAAATGTTACAGTGTGGTCATAAAGACTGGGATACATTGAAGGAAGTAGTGAACGTTAGTAATTATGTTATTGAGGTAGAGTGTACATTGATTAGTGTCGTGCTTAGTCGTTCTAGTAGAGTAGTTCAATTAGAGTGGTGCAGTAGAAGGAGGCAACAATACCCAAATAAGTGAAGCTATTGCATTGCAATTTTAATATTAATGAGTGAAATGAAGGGCAGCCAAGTTGATAGAGAAGACTTTTTGTACCCAGAAAAAACTCATATTGAATTTCTTTCCAACCTTGTAAAATAACATATTTTTGTTGAAGTGAATCGAATCATTGAATACAATCCACAAAGTACATTTGAAAATGTAATTTAATATTGTATACAATATTTTACTATCCTTTCACGCTGGAAACATAATGTAACGGTATAATTCACATTTTGCCAACCAACACCGCATAAAACCATGTTCAGATGTAATTCTCAGAGAGCTTATGGCTCTCCAGTAGACTAGATCATAATAGAAACTCCTTATAAAATTACCATGAAATTCAGTTGAACCAGAGGCGTAACTAAACAGACTGTTTTCTTCCAAAGCATTCATGCAGAAATGTGTTATTTTTAAGCCTACTTTAAATCTTCCTGACTGCTAAAGCAATTTCATTGTTTTACTGCTGTTAAACTGCAAAAGGCTCATATGCAGTCACCATAATTTGTTTTATTTATTCATCTTCTCTTGTTGAATTTATTTATTAATGTTGTTTACTGAAGTTGACACCTATTCTATATACTTTTTTACTAAGTCTAAGTAACAGACCATGTACATTTGCAGTATGGATTCTAAATAATCCTACTCCTGCTCAAAGCATTTACAGAACAATTTGTATCACTATTTGTTTGGTGGCCCATACATATGTAGGGTGACCTGAATAATAACTTTAAAGGATTTTAAATAACCGTTTAAGTGCTCAAGTCATCAAATAATAAATACATAAATACTGATGGTAATAGGGACTAAATAGTTTTTATAGTAGACTCTGATACCAATGTGATAAAGTTATCTGGCATTTATTTGTTTCAGATAATTTGTAAGAGATAGAAGTGATGTCACATTTAGATGTTCTATACAGTTATACTTATTTAACTATAATTTATATTATATATATATATATATATATATATATATATATATATATATATATATAGACACACACACATATACTGCTGTGCAATAGCTTGCATCACTCGATTTTCAAGGTGTGGTATCCAAAGCATAATCAACAAGTACAGAGAAACATCATCTGTAATTGATAAACCCAGGACTGGAAGATCCAAAAAGTCTAACAAGGATGAGCACTACTTGAAGATAATATCCTTAAGGAATAGAAAGACAATCCTTGAATTGACAACAGAATTGGCAGAAGGCACAGGTGTTGTTGTCTATCAGATCAACAGTACGAAGGTCAGTCTTGAAATCAGAACTTAAAGGATGTGTTGCAGTAAGAATACCTCTGTTAAGGTACAAGACTAAAAGGCTAAAATAGGCACAACAACACAGAAATTGGACTATGGAAAAAACAGTCTAAGGTGCCTTGGTCTGTTGATGGGTGGAATCTGGTATATATATATATATATATATATATATATATATATATAGTAAAAGAATCGCCCTCACCGCGGTTCGTTGCCCCTTCAAAAACACCGACCCAACACACACAAATGGATTTTTGAAGCGCAATTTTTAATAAACACAAAAACAAAATAAACAAAACAAACACCTAGCTCTTCTTTGAGCGATAACTAAAACAAAACAGGAACCTAAACTGAAAACAGGACAGCTAAGCTGTTTACCTGTAACAAAAACAAAACAAACAGAACAGCACACACAGAACAGGATTCACTCTACCTTTTCCCTTTTAAATTACAGCTGTACCCACACACCAGCGCAGTCAGGCTTCTACACTGTTCAGCAGCCACCCTAAGCAGACTAACTGCTCCCCTTATGAACCCTGCACCTGGCTCTAATTTTCAATCATAGCCAGGTGCAGGTGATAATTAACAATTAAACAATTAACAAAACAAGCCAAAATGTGCCTTACGCACATGTTTTTCTGCAGGGAGGTTTTAACCCCCTCCCTGCTGTCTTACAATATATATATATATATATATATATATATATATATATATATATATATATATATATGATTCATTACACTTTGAATAACTGAGTCTGTGTGATTATTCTTGATAACTGTTGTCTGGGTATGTGAAAATCTGTAAGTCAGTACATGAACAACACACTATAGGCTACTTTACTATGGCTTTGCCGTTTAAGTATTTGTATAACTGTAATAATAATTGTGTAACTTTAATTGATCAGTTAATACCTTATTGGGAATAGAATGTTATTGTTGTGTTAAAGTGTTTTTAAAAGGTCAGAATCAAGGTTATGTCTACGGTATATGTTCTTGAATGAACAGGAAGACATAATTTTCTTAATTAGCCAAATTATGCCTGAGGGCATTAAAGTAGGATGAGACTATTCATACCAGAGTCCAACTGTCAGACAGTACAGTTCCACTAATATCAATCTGGTTAACATCTAGAAATAAATGGGGCATGTACAGTATTATAGTTATAGAGGGCATGTATTATAGGCACAGACTATTTATGTTTTGTACTCATTACTTAAAAAGCACTTTACATAGATCCATATTTTAAATTATTAATCATATGTTTATAGGTTTTGGTGGCTGTTGTTTTTATTGCATACACTTTTTAATATTGATTATTTTATTAAAATATTCAGAGATGTTTTAATTAAAGATTGTTCTATTATGTGTGCTATATATCCTAATGCATTGGGAAGAACTGCTGGTTATCTACCATACAGTATAACCACAATTTTCATTGTATCACTAGTGCTTTTTCAGAACACCATTTCTTGGGGATTTTCCCTGATGAATTCCTAGGATCTGTTTCAAGGGAAATTGAAAGAGTAACAAATTACACAGCAAAAAATGAAACCTAAGGTACAGATCTTAGCTGAATTAAAGAAAATACAAGCTTGTTTTGAAATTCACATTTGCTGGTGGAATGGTAGTTTGCATAGGCTATTTATCCCCTTACCAAATGTGATGATTGATAGTGCTGCAAAATATCTCTGTACCAAATGTAACCCTGTTCTCAGATCATAAGGATCTCCTTTTTTTTGAATGAGGACCCTAAAAACATCAATATAGAAGTTTTTTTTGTCTAATCTAGTATAATATTGTTATTTTTTAGTGATATTGAATCAGCAAATCAATTGAAGTGGTTAATACCATTTGTAATGTAGCTTGTAAAAGGAAAGCAAGCTTAGAAATCTGGTAAAAATTGTTTCATATATTTTAGCAGCAGGGCGTGTTTGTCCTGTATTAAAGCATTAGGCTGTGTGGTCCAGTGGTTAAAGAAAAGAGCTTGTAACCAGGAGGGCCCCGGTTCAAATCCCCCCTCAGCCACGGACTCATTGTGTGACCCTGAGCAAGTCACTTAACCTCCTCGTGCTCCGTTTTTCAGGTGAGACGTAATTGTAAGTGACTCTGCATCTGATGCATAGTTCACACACCCTAGTCTCTGTAAGTCGCCATGGATAAAGGTGTCTGCTAAATAAACAAATAATAATAATAATAATAATAACAATACTTGTCTGTAGCAATACCTACAGGTTCTGTCTCTTTGGGATGTATGTGCAGTGTTGTTAGTGCTGCCGATCAAAAGAAAAATAAAGTGTTGTCAAAAGTACATCTTCTACCACCATGTGGCAATGTGGAATCATTGCATATTAGTACTGCTCATTACACCATTTCTAGTTTATATATGCATCATTAAAAAAGTAACAGAGCAAGATAGAGTAAAACAGGGTAGATTATTTTTGGTGATTCATTGAAGTAATACTGCAATGTATTTTTGTAAGAGTACTTGCACAAAAACACCACCTACTTGAGTGCCTTGAGTGTGTTGACAACTTTAAGGGACTGGGATAACTGGTTTATGCTTTTGTGGTCTGGTTGTGGTACGAGCATCAATGCAGTGGCAATATGAGGTTGCATTACAAACACATGGAATATATTTTCCTTTGCATCACAGGCTATGGAAGTATTATACATTTAGCTACATTTTATTAAAAACAATGAGTAGGTCACATCTGAGGCTAATATGAGACCATGTCTCCTGTGCTCAGTTGCCATCAAATGTATAGATTCATGAAATCAAAATCTTTTAAATCAGTACTGTATCTCACTTTTACCCATGAAATGGGCAAGAAGTGAGACTCTCAGGCCTGAAGACTGATTCCAGTACATCAGGAAATAACAAGACAGTTTAGCTCAATCTGTATGAACCACAAGAAAAATAGGTACCATTTTCTTGTTATTGTCATTGTGTTTTGTGTTTGTTTAACCATAACTTAGTCTATGTTTCCATAACAAACAGGAAGTTGTACATCTGGACTGTATCCCTCACCTTTCAATAACATGAACTCGTCAAGAAGCAACATTTGGAAAAGCTGCCAGTTTGTGGAATTCTCCACTGGTTTGTTCCAAGGGCAGGGAGTATGACACATGAATGTATGCAAATACTGTACGTTGCTAGACATCACATGATGGGATTGTGAATTAAGGGATCCCAGTTGTTCCCACAGTAAAAGGGCCATACAGTAAATCACAGACGAAACACCAATATTATGATAGGCAAACTGGTAAAACAGCATCCACCTCCAGAAATGCCGCCTATGTTATACCCCCACCCTAATCATTCTTTTGCTTTTCTCATTTACTATCTTTGTTGTCCTCGGTGAAAAAGGGGGTCAGTAAATATAAAACATCAACATGATTAATAAAACAGAGTTGAAGAACACTATTAAAATGCACTAGAGACAAAAACTCATTACAGTGGCATATCATTTAAATCAATCTGAATGACTACAAGATCTGCTTTGCAATGCAATCATGGCTTTCAGTTATCTGCTGTATCTTTCCCCTACACAAGAACATGTCAAATTATGATCCCTCTAATAACCATTGACTTGATTTTATATAAACATTAGGATGTCAAAATGCCCATCAACAAGCTGAAGGACAATGAATCCTATTGGTTTTTTGAATAGGTATTTTGCCAATTTAGATTAAAACAAACATTACGTCAGATTACTGTGATCCGCTTTGGCAGAAAGTCTGCTCGTAAGATATATAACATATTCAATTCAGATAAGCAGAATGGTAACAATGGGCACACAATGCAGATAAGGCGCTGTGACAGGGTCTTCCTCGTGTCACGCGTGTGGGTAGCCGCTGTTCAAGCATACAGAGAGACAGACGTGGTGTTGTTGAAAACGCCGGCACAGGCGCGCAGGTTTTATTCACAAACAAGCAGAAAACGAAAGTAAAATAAAGGTGGTCATGTGACGTTACCAGCGATGGTAACGCACAGAGGACTAGTACATCAAGCTGTACAAAAAGTGCAAAATAAAACACAATACCACAAACTATAAATCAAAGGTGCCGTGAAAACGGCAGGCCTTGCAGCAGCCCTGAACCATCTCCCGCGGATGTTTTTAACCTGACGGACACTCAATCAAGACCCGCCCACCTGCTGATTGAGGTCCAGCCCAGCCAATCACCTGCTGCCCTTCCCCTCAACCAAGCCTAGCAGGCAGCAAGTCTCAATCGAGCGTCCGTCTGTAAACAATAATTCAATCAAACAAATCAACTCCCAAAACGACACAAAATAAACCCATTTCCCCATACAAATGATATCAACACTAAATACACATATGCAGGGCAATCGCCCTGCTACAGGCGCCTATAACCATGCATTGATAGTTTTGCTTAAAATTAACATTTTATGCAAGGATGTACAGTATTTCCTGTATTGGGCTGATGTTTTCATACTAATTTGGCTATCCTTGGTAAAGTATTAATATAAAAATTAAAAACATCACATCTTATAATGTAGTATACTTTAGGACACAAAATTGTTAATCTGCAAATATGAAAACTACAGTATTGTCAATTCAGTTGTGTAAGCTTTTGAAGTGTGCTTTCAATCGTGTATAATGTCATGTGTGCAATACAGTCTTTTGTCGGTTTCATTTGAGCAGTTCTCTTACCAATATAATTTCAGTTCCATTGAAAATGTGAAAGCTGCTGTCAATATTCATTCTTATTTATACAAGAGTAATGATACAAGCTTAGTAGTCCTCTGGAAAAAAAAATACATATATATATATATATATATATGTTCTTTAATCTTATATACAATGGCACTTCATTTATTATGCAGCTGGATTCCCATTGTTTCACATAAATAATGCATCAGTAGCACTGTTGTCCTTTAAACCCACACAGGGTATAATTAGTGAACATCTTTTTAACAATGTTGCTAGGTGAGGTGGTGGCATTTGTTTAAGATTACTACTGAATATCAAAGCAGAGTTTTGGAGTACTTTTGAATGCTTCATCACACAAAAAACGACTATAAGAAAACCAATAATATAAATATTGTATAAGGGACATCTGTTGTTTTCCCTCTTCAATTTGCTTGGAGCTTTTTTATAGCTGTCCGTGGATTTATTTTTTCTATTCCCTAATTCCCCCTTTTCAAGCCCCTTTTTGAATTTATTGCTAACACAAAGTTTCATTAGCTAAAGCTTAAATGTAATGAAGAAACATGTCTACACATGGTTCAAAATGTAAGGGGGAATAAATAAATGAAATAAGTGATTCGTGAAATTAAAGAAAAAAAAGATATGACAAAAAAATGAATGTATCAAATCTAGTAGATCCTGACACCTGTTTTGATGCATGTAAATGATCTGTCTGAATTTAAGAAAAGGAGTAAAACTTGTAGAAATAAATCAATCCTGAATGCACTCCACACTCTAGCCAAGATCTCTGTGTTGTGCCCCGAATAGCTGGACCAGCTTAACCAGATCCCCCTACCCATGTAGCTGTATTATCACCTGGGGTACTGTGTTCTAACAATATGACTCCTGCAATGAATTTAAAATGTAATTTACTGTTGGTGATCTCTATATAAAATGTAATTAGGGAATCAATCAAGAAATGATATGTTTGCAAACAGCTGTCTATATATACACACAGAAAATTAAATTCTACATTGCCATAAGCAGTACATGTGAATAAACAGACATTTTAAAGATAACTAAATCTAACCTTGTGGACTAAATAAATGTTAATATATTTATGAAGAACTTGATGGTTGAAATCTGTCATGGTATCTCAAGACAAGGACAATTAAGTGGTTTGGGAGAAATGCACCCTGTAGATAGATTTTAATTGAAGTGATATACTGGAGATCTTTACTATCCACAACAACAGGCTTTATTAAACTGTTGGGATTGGTGTTTACATGCAATTGAAGCATAAGAGCAGCTTGGAAACAACATCATTATGTGCAACATGTTTGATCTACACATGAATTAAGGGCCAACATGAATTGACAAGCATCAGCATTTATTATTCTATATTAAGTGGGGATCATAACATTGCCATACATATCTGGGGTTGAGTGCTTCGGGGCACAAACTGTAGATCCTTATAATGTTTTGCTACAAGATTTACACTCTATTTATTTATTTTTAGACTTTGCATAGTAACATTGCTGCAGCAGTGTGTACATGATTACTATATAGTTTAGCAGTTACTAAATAATTAAAATAGATATTTAAAAATCTACCATTATTCTTATTAGAATTATTAAGAAGAAGAAGAATTCCAATACAATTCTCATTGGCTACATTTAAAAAAAGGATAGGGTCAAGTAGATTTTTGATGGAATAATAGCGCAATGCTATACAATTCAATATTTATTACAAAGTAGGAGTACAATCTTAGAGAACAAGATATCAACTTAATTAATCTGCAGTTTGTAAAGTTTGTCACAATGAGAATGCTTCTATCTACAGTGTATTAAGTTACACACCATTAGAGTGGTTGTAAGATGATGCTTCACACACCTAAACTATATTGCTCTATTTATGATTATGTGTTTAAAACTATTAAAGTCTAACTTCCTATGCCAGGGTTGTTGTGCATAAAGCTATATGCATGGGACACATTTAACAGCCAGTTGCAATCAATGTGAACTGTTAAAAGTGCAGTGCATTTTAGATCAATGTCAATATCTCCAAGTTCATTAGGATCAGAGGCAACCAAGCAATTGACACTATGGATATTTCAGTTATAAAGGAGAGATCTGTGGAATGTGGATTAACAACATCTAATAACCTAAATGCATTCAACAGGGAATAATAACTTCATGATTTTATGATTACCAGAAAAGCACGCTGACTCCACACCTAAGTCTTTATAGTTTGTTTCTTTGTCACATGCATTAGAAAATATACTACAAGAATGCATAGAACAAAAATAAATTAATGTTCTAAAATGTAATTTATATGTTAATGGATTGCAATGACAGCTGCACCCCGAAACCTTATGCTTCACAAACACAGTCTCACAATAAGAGATTCAAATGTGTGGCTAAAGAGCCTTTGTGTAATTCCAAATGTCAGAAGATGATGTCATGTTGCAATAAAAAGACCATTTGCTTTTGGTATTCTGGCAGTTCGTTTCTTAAATCAAAGAATACATTTTGAGTGTAAGGTTTGCTTGTTGACAGCAGCTTTATACATTTTTGGGAAGTGGTATTAATATCTGTCACTGGTAGATCATTAAAACAGATCCCAATGTATTTAGAGGGAACATCAGATGTTCTGCATGTAATACAACTTTATGGTACTGAATTAAAAGAAGTCATGAATGTGAAACCAAGGCGTATCATCATTGATTTCCAAGATTTCACACTGTACCAAGAAATGAGGCAGACAGGCCAAAAGATGAAAGAACATTTGTAAATGTACAGTACTGGTCTAAAACTGTGCTTGTCATTTCACTACGTCACCATTTTTATTCACTGCTATAAAAGACAAGATTGGTGATGTGTGAGTGGTTGTTTCAACAAGAGAAATGACATCCTGTTGCATATTACAGAACCAGCTTAGGGAACTAGCCTTATTAACTGCTAAAAAGCAAATGACTGCTTTAATGAAGATAAGCAGGATGGAGCAGACACCCACAGATGAGCAATTAGTTATAGAGCCAACAAACCAAGGATCAAAGACTTTGCAGAGTCCCTGTCTTATCTACAAAGAAGAGGACATATGCTTATAAAATGTATGTGCACATTTTGTAAAAAATATTCATGAAGAAATAAAATGTAATTTACGTGTCACACAAGGAAACTGATCTACTGTATTTTTTAGTTGTTGTCATGAATCTTTGGTCTTGGAAACTAAAATCCCATTATACTAGTTTACACAGACACATATATGTTGTGGTTTTATTGTATTGATACATGTTTTAGGGAAATTGATGCTGGTCTCAATAACATTTCCTCATGGGTGGATTTATATCCTTACCATCCATGCTGCCATAATGTCTGTTAGTAAATGACACTACCTGTAATAACAATATACATATCTAGTATATAAGTTTTCCTTTGGATGGACTGGGGCAGCATTGAGTTAAACTATGGTTGGCTGACTAATATTCAAAAGAGATGGCAGGAGATATAAATATGCATGTCTCTATACAACAAGGGTTGAAAAAAACTAGCATTTTCATATCTGTTGGTCCTGAGTGCGTTGTTAAGCAGGTCTAAGGGAAACAATTATCAGAATTCAGTTGTTTGAATTTAAACACGCTTTCTTTTAGTATCCATGTTATATGAACAGAATACTCCATGTACTTTCATAGAGTGCTGTGGTTATTTCACTCATGAGGCTACTTAACCCCAGCACTCTATGAACGTTCATGCTGTTTCCTCTCTCTCTTCTATTGCCCTGATTTCCTGTGCATAAGAAAAGTTTGAGAGCAAGAAAAGGCTACCTTCTTGTCAATTTCAAACCTTTGGGGACAGTGTTGTCCTGGTAGGTTTGAAACACATTGAAAAACACTGAATAACAGAGAATACAAAGAAAACAAAAAGCCAAGATCTTCAAAAAAAGAAAAAAAAGAATCCAATAGGTAAAGTATCTTTGATTAGAGATACATAATGATTATGTATTGTGCTTTTATTGATGCACATCCATATCCAGACTGGTTTGACTGTAAAAATAAAGACATTGTAAAACAGGCTGTAAACAGTATATTGCACAATCCAGAACATATTGAATAAAGAGGAATCGACATAATATGGTGCTATCGTGATTTTACATAGAGGCTGCATCATATTTCACAGATGAGCGTTTAGTGTTATATTCCTTAAACAATTTGCTGTATAATTTAATTGTGATAGAATAATCCATGTCAGTATATCAGGCAGTGTCATAACAAATGTTAAAAGCTCTATTCATGGCTCCTTTGTGCATTGCCTGATATGCGAAGTGCGTGGCTGCTGGTTTGCATTCAGCGTCGCAATGCCGAATAGAAAGCACGTATTAATGTATCTGTATTAGTAGTAGTGGTAGCATGTTGGGACAAACTTTAGCACAGCACATTAAACAGGGTCTGCCTAATGTTAAAAATCCTGCCGGCGACTTGGCCCTTTAAATCTTTTTACTCAGGCTCTGTGAGAGACAGCCCTGCTGGCGATACACCATTGGGAAGAGGAGAGTCAGAGGTTGTGTTCACGATGCGCAGACTTTCACCAGTCTGCGCAGATTCTGTGCCAAACCCGTTCTAGTTCGCCATGTGCGTGAGCTCAGCTGGAAAAAAACGTCACCAAGTCACGCAGCCACGGGCTTCAGTAGCTGCACAGATCGCGCAGATTCTGAGAGGTGCTGTGCTGGAGCAGCCGCGGCTGCAAAACAACAGAGGAGTGCTGACAGACAGAGAGGGGTGCAGGGAAGGATGCCAGGATATGTTGTCATTAGGAAACTGGTTACTGCCACCTAGCCAGGGGATGTGAATGACAGAAACATACCTTGTTTTTCCATTAATGACTTACATTATTCCAATGTTATTTTTGATGGCATCTTAGATAAAGCTGACTTAATTTCATACATATACGCCATTGCTAGTAAAAAAAAAAAATATATATATATATATATATATATATATATACTGCTCAAAACCAGCCAATTTTTCTTAAAAGGATTCTGAAAAAGGTTCCAGTAACACTAGTAATACAGATGTAGATATGTTAATGTAATTAGATCATATGTAACTGGCCTATTGTTCCTAACTTAGTAATATATTGAACAAAATAAATGTATATTTCATTTGAAATAAAAAATGTGTATATATCTTTATTTCTAAAAATATTAGCGGATTTAATAAGCGCAATAAGAAATGACGACATCGAAGGCACAAGGACCTATTTTCCGATACATATATATTTGTTTTTAGTGTTTGTGGATCAGACGCACGAGACAAGAACTGTTCAGGTTAGTTTGCCATGGCTGCCACATTGCTGGTCATTCAAGTCACAGTGAAGAGCTCCATCTTGTGTCACATGATCAAGGTCCCTGGGGCGAATAATTTGAATGTGTTTTTCTTTTTTTCCTTTTTTCTTTCTTTTGCACATTTTTCAATTGTTCAGTTCTTTTTGGTTGCTTTTGGTCCCTTTTGTAAATATGGCCATAATTCCTTTATTATCCAATTTGTTCACGTTTTTCCATGTCATCTACATGTTGAAATTTCATTGTACACTGCGCCTCTCTTTTTCTGTGTTTTTTGTTATCTATACTAAACAGTCTGAGTCTCAGACTATTTAACTTTGTTGTATGGAAGCCTCGTGTGTGCACATTCATTTCATGTATGACATGTACCTGTAACCTTTATAGTTAAAGAGATCTAATCTAACAACAGTAAAAAAACAGGCGAAAATAGCTCGGACCTAAAGGGATACCTGCTGTGCTATGGGTGAATCTTATTAGAAACACTTAACAAACAATTACATTTAATTGTCTTTGGAGATATCAAAAAATCGAACGCTCCAGCAGTTACATCAGCTATAAACCCGGATGGCCATGATTAGGTAAGTCAAATTGGAACGTTTCTCTTTCTGTGGGTGAGTTGGGGTGGGAGATGTTGTAACCATGGGGGAAAAAGTACAATACTGTATAATTACAAATGTTAAATGTAACAATACGAATATCATTGTGAATGTGTAATATAGTGTGATACATTCGACTGCATGTCATTATAATGTAATGTTGCTGCATAGCGATGCAAATGTCTAATGCAGTGTGATGTATATCTATACAACAATAAAAAAAGATGATTACAAAAAAAGAAAAAAAAATGGAATATATCTGTAATATCATTGTAAAATCTTCACAAAGTTCTCTTATGATGCGTGATATCAAAAATATTACCGTAGCCAGGGGTGCAAATCATTTTGAAAATTGGTGCTAAACTGTTTTGAAAGTTTAGCACCAGTGAGCTGACTGGTGCTAAAATATCAACAAACAAAACAGCACACCGCTCTTCAATGAGTTTTTAGTGATTAACGGTATTAGACACAATAGTGTGTTGTACATGTATATGTATAATCGCTTTAGACCAAAATTGCAATATTTAGAAACCAAAGACGGCAGACCTGAGCAGCCAAAACGTTTGACATATTAACGAAACAATAGCTCATGAATTCAGCTGCACACATTGTGGATAAATTGCATTCATGGATTAGATTTACAATTAGCTGCAACAACTGATTTGGTTTTAACTTAAATCCATGATTATATGCATCTATTCAAACCATTATGCTTTTTTTTTTTTTTTTAATCAACAAAACATGTTTAACTTTTGCGGTAAAATGAAGAGGCTTGCGAACATGAAACATTATTTTACAATATTTGAAAACCATAAAATGTGTTTATCATTACCTGTTAGTCTACTGATGCCCACATACCTTTTTGACTTGCTGATTTAATTGGTAATTGGGTAAAAGTGGGCTGTGAAGACATGTTTGCAACCCGTTTCTGCAGTTAAACTTCCCTCACGACACAACCCTTCTGTCCTTTGTATTATGATGATGTGTGTGGGTGGGTCATGTAAGTAATCCAGATCCAATGAGAAACTATCATCTATGGTTGCTAAGGAACTAAAAAAAAAAAAAAAAAAAAGTCTACTGGTGTCATAATTTAATGTTGCTGGCACTATATGAGGTACCCTGGCGCCAGGGCCGGCATCGGGTCAACCTGTGTCCAAATATAAAAAGGACAGGTTCCAGGAACAGCGCTACAACACACAGTGTGCTACCTCTGTTTGCATGGTAAATGTAACCATTGTCCTTGAGATAGAATCCCACTGTGGAAAAGTATGTTAATTCAAAAAAGTTACTGCTCTTATTATAATTGTTGTAGTTATAACCTCTCTTTGAAAATTCAATTAATTTGTACTTAAGAATCTGTCTTTTACCAGACCTTACATTTGCACTTAATTCATTTTACAGTGGCTATTGCTACTGATGGTCACATTGCTGAGTGGGCAAGGGTAACTGTGGGAAACACCTATAAAAAGAATGTAGTTAAAAAATATAAAATAAGATTAGTAGCAATAGCCTGATGGCACAACTTTAGCAGACCACATTAATAAATTGCTTTCATGCTATGAAAAAACATTTTAACAGACAATTATACTTAACCATTCTTTGGGGAAAAAAAGCAGAGATAACATTTAAGTTACATCTGCTGTAAACCCACATGACTAAATTGGAACTTTTCTTTAATATCATTCTAAAATTTTACAAGTCATCCGCAATATTAGTATAGCCCCTCCTTAATTACCATACAATGACACCCACTGGCGCGGCACTTCGTTGTAAACCCATGTCATAATAAAGGACAGGATCTAGTGGGGTTTTTTTATGAATAATAGCACTGCAATCATAGCATGCCACCTCTGTTTTCATTGTAAATGTAGCCAACAACTGTGTCTTGTTCATATGATTGGTTTGGGCCATTTTTGGAGGGACCAAAAAGTACATTCAAATACATCCTAATTTGTTACAGAATTGTACATTCCCCAATGCAGATTATAGCATATTATGCCATTAAATCAGTGTACACATAAATTGCCAGCCTGAGATAAACACAGTAATTTCTGGTCTCATGGCCCAGTCACTTACTTGCCTCAAAGTTACTATTTAATTTTCTATTTCTATATTTGTCATATCTTATGCTATTAGTAGTTAAATTATTGATTTGCCTCTGTTTAGACGTATGTAGAAGCCATGTCAGACTAAAGCTTATCTCTCACACAGCATGATAATAATGTATATTCAAAGAAATGTGCTAACATGTGTTTTGCTATTTGGTCTTATTTTGCCATTTGTAAAGATTATTTTAAATGTGATGTATACAGGGGCTGAAATTGCTGTCCACGTTTTTTTGTTTTTTTTAAAGAATTTTTAAACTGTACAGTTGCTCTGTGGCATTCTGATGCCTGGGATCTGATTAGGCAGAACAAAACTGTGTGTGCCCCATATACTGTATTTGCTTTTTACACTGCTTGAGTTTAGCTGAGTCACTAGATATGCACATAACTGAACTAACAAGAAACAGACAGATAAACCCATCCGCTGTTATATAGCTATTCACCTGCTCACAGTAGTTGAAAACTGTGTTAAAACTGACCCGCTTCCATTTAACTTTACACTGGATAAATACATTAATAAATAAATACCATCAGAAATAAATACATTGTGATTTAAATATGTCTTCGGCTCAACATTAAACAAATACTACTGATGCAACACCCATGCTTAATTTGAGCAACAAAGATAAGGCCCTTAGATATGCACTGCACTAACTACGACAAACTGATGTGCAAAATGGGGAAAGTATGCAAAACAGAATCCATGACCAATAAAACGCACCTATATATCCACAGATCAGATAAAACATACAGAATGTTTTTATTTTAAGGATACTTTGTTATACTGTAGTAATGAGTTATAGGCAAGAACTTTAATTGAAAATCAGCTCCTATGCAGCATACTGCTTAAACAACTTTATCAACTTTCAAGCGACCTTTTTGCAGCAGACATTCTGCTTCTAAAGCACTTTTTACATATTTAATGCCCTTGGTGCCAACTGATAATAGACTGTCGCGTTATATGAAGGAGCGCAGTGCCTCCAGATGCCCAGCAGGCTTTAGGCTGCTGGGAACTTAGCCTGTGAATTTCATTAGAGCAAAACCTGTTTTAGCCTGTCCCCAGTGAACTGTACCAATAATAAAGCTGCTCAGTCTCACAGCACAGAAGCACGGTTTTCTCTACTTTCAGAACGATAATCTGTGAATATATTTGGAAAGCACTGTCACATGGCATTATGTTCCCCTATATTATAACAATTGTCCATTGTTCCAGCACAGGAAGGCTCTGACATTTTCAGTGCAATCACTGCAATTAATAAACCAAGTTTATTAGTGTTCCTTACAGAACACCAAATGGTCTCCAACCTGTTTTAAAGGATTACTGCTGAATAATTCTAAGGGGCAATATTGCTGCAGCATATTCATTTATCAGCAAGAAGATTCTCAATTAAGTGTACCCCTACTCTATAGGTGGCACTGTGTGCATTTAATTAACTGGCAACACTAAGATCAGGCAAATCAAATGCAAGATTAATCGATAGTGCCTGTGCTCCTGCACATACAAAAAAAACAAAAACATGCCTTTATGATATTCTAGTGCTCAGCTGGTAAATACATAGTCATTAAAAAGAAGCTCCATTAAACAAATATTATCATCCAAAAGAAAAAAACAATTCTCTTGCCAAATTGGCTCTGCTGTAGGCAAACACATATTTTTTTCTCCTGAAGAGTGTCGATTGTGGCCCTGCTGTTTTCTTTCCCATTATGAATCCCACAGGCAGCCAGAAGCTACACAATCACCAGCTCAAAAAGCAAATGAGCTCGTAGCTACTTAAAGACTTGATGAAGGAGATATTATTGTTTACTGATGTATTTGTTTAATTCAGTATTGCTTGGGAGTTTGCCACAAAATTGAATATATATATATATATATATATATATATATATATATATATATATATATATATATATATATTAGGGCTGTCAATCGATTAAAAAAATTGATTGCGATTAATCTCACGATTAAAAAAATTAATCTTAGTTAATCTCGGTTTTAATTGCATATTAAATTATTACAATTAATACATCCATCTAACTTAAATTTGTTTTATTACTGATGCTATTGTTTTTATTATCCTTAACTGTAAATAAAATTGTTTAAAATGTATTTATTCATGTATTTATTTAACCAGGAAATGTACCCATTGAGACCACCACCAAAATTTACTAAGGGCAATCATTTAGAAAATACATATACAACCAACACAATAAAATGTGCGGTTCAAGCTTGATCAGCAGCATTCAGAGATTGGAAAACACAATACATACGATACCTATTTTTAAATGTGATTGTGAACTGTGATCATACTTAGCTTGATATGGGCTTGCAGCGATCCTGCATTTCTGTCGAAACTGGTGGGTTTAATTTGTTGTTGTTGTTGTCTGTAGCAGAAGAGCTGCTAGTGTATTTTGAGACATGAAGGTGTGTTCAGCACGCAGCAGACTAGATGTACTCGTGTTTGATACCGGAACTCACTTTGACATTAGTCACCATCTTTCTGTCCAGTGAGCCGTCAAAGCAAAAAAAAAAAAAAGATCCTATTCATTTTTAGTGCTTTGCTCCATTAAGCGGTTCAGTGACTAACTTTCTATTTAAACAATAACTGCACTCAGACACTCAATACAATGTTGCCGCGGCTGGGATTGAAGTACGGTGTGCCAAAAGGCTCAAGCCTCAGCAATGCGATTAATGCGCGTTAAAATAATTAATCTCCAAAAACATTTACGCGTTAATCGCAGAAGTTAACTGTGATTAATTGACAGCCCTAATTATATATATATATATATATATATATATATATATATATATATATATATATATATATATATATCTCTTTCATATGCCTATATATATATAGGCATATGAAAGAAAATTAACTTTACAGACTATCCCAGCAAGAGGACTTTCAATCTGGTGTTTGACAGGCAACGAGCATGGCTAACATTATTAGATTTATGTGATTTGTGTTCAGAACATGTAACAGGCCTCTGGCAGCAGAACTGAGAACCAACTGGAGCCTGTCGAGTTGAGCATTTAGGGAGCCCCACAAACAAAGTTTTAAATAAATGAAGTGGAGAATTCACGCAGTGTTTTGGAGATGAAAAACCAATGCATGCACATTCAAAATCCTCATAGTCACATTTGTGTAAAACAGAGAGTATAGGAATAAAGCCAAATACAACCCAAAATATCTATTTTGAGTCTAGGAGTGTATTTTTAGTGGAAATCAGAATATTATTGTGCTCACCACGTAGTGTCACAGTGTGGCAGGATGGCTTGCAGTGGTGAGGTGTGGTGACGTCAAGGACCAGGAAGTGAACCAAAACAATGGATGGGTGGGTGAAACTGAACGCAACGGCGGTCAGCTGGATTTATTAAATAAACAAAACAAACAATTTGAACAAAACAAAACAGAAACCAAAGGGCACATTGGCCAAACAAATAAACAGAAACAAGTATATCTAACTATAGCAATTATTTTTCGCTCGCTCTCCCGTGTTCTCCCGTACTCTCCTCTGTACACTCAACCCCGCAGCACGGACAGTTGCAGGTTCTTATACTCTGGCCGAGGGGTTAACTGCTGTTAATTATCTTATTACCCCTCGGCCACAGTCTGCACGCGTTTGGTAAGGATGCGTGACTGTCATGGATGCGCTGTTATCCGCGCCGCAAACAATAATATAAATAATAATAAATAAATATATAGGGGTGGGACACTCCGCCACACACAGACAGACACGATCAGTGCATAAAGGGAACCTTTTCTTTTTAACGAGGACCCTAAAAATGGCCTTTTACAGAGTTGAAGGGCAAGGCCAATTTGATGGGATTCGGACTGTCAGCACCAAGATGTCTGTGAATTGATAGAGTTGTGTATACTTACAACGGAAATTGTAGCTAAGATAGAATGTAGAAAAATTTAAGGGAAATTTTGCTGGTGTTTTAAAAGTTTTGTATCAGTTAATGTGAACAAGCAACTGTAAGCAGGATCTCATGGTTGAGGTGATCAAAGGCTATCAAATGTCCAAGATCATTAGTAGAGATGGTGCCCCTGGGTCTGTTTAGGATCACAGCATTGATTAACCAGGAAAGCTTTTTCTATGCCATGAGTGATCACAAAAATGACTAATTAATAAATAATGTGCTTAGAAAAGGTAAAATCCATAAGCACCATAACAAATATGCTGTACATAGAACAATTGCACTGAATGTCCCTCATCTATAGTTCAGATGTTGCTCTTTGGGAAGAAGCAGAGAAAGAAATGTTTTCCTTACTGTGAGATTAAGAGTGTCAGAGGGGTTAGAGACATAGAACGACCAGGATTCCCAACAACAGGGCAAACACACCTTGCATGACGGGTAACAGCGGTAGCTTTAAAAAGCTGCGGGAATCAGCTAGAGGGGTGAGTGAGAACAGGTGCACACACGAGCCGTGGGACGGGAGAGTACCTAACCAAGACGAAAGTGGGCAGCTGCATTGGGAGCGAGATTGGGATATTAACCGGTGGTAACCCAGAGGAATACAATTTTAGCACTTGTTTCTAAAAACGGTACAGCGTAGTGGGGCATTACATTGAAGCAACCTTGCGGACTACCATTGTCACCAGTCGGAGACAACCATTGTTTCTACAGCGGGACAGTGCACGGTGGTTTTACCTTGAAAACAACACGGCGGACTACAGGCTTCCCTGCATCGGAGCAACGCAGAGAACACGGATTGCTGTAGAGTGAGTACGCTGTGTTTTACCGTTGATATGCTGGGAGCTACTGAAGTACGGGACTTGTGTGTATTCAAACAGAGTGCTTAAAGACTGTATCAAAAGCCCACGAACTGGGCAAGCGATTAACCCAGGAGAACTGTGTCCGGCTGGAAGTGTTGAACGGTGTAAAAATACGCAGGGACACAGAAAGGGTGATTTAAACGAAAAACAACTTTATTGTATGTCCGGGGAACAGGGGAACCTGCAACAAAAGAGAGGCGAGAGTTAGAGAACGCTCGTTGCTCACTGTTTATCACCTGTATTAATTCTATTCTACACAGCAGTGTTATTACTTACCTTTACGAAAGGTTGGCCGGGTGTTGGGGCCGCACTCTACCGCAAACAGGCTTCCGGGGCCGTCGGGAGTACAAACCTGTGAGTAGGACGGGGACTATCACAACTCCACAGCGCCATCTGAAAGAGAAAGAAGCCACAATACCAAGCCAACACCAAAGAAACTTGGATACAACAAGCCATTACTTACCTGAGGGTGTCGCTCCACAAAGAAAGTCCTGGACTGTGTTTATTTGAGTTTGGTTATTATTTGTCTTGATAATTGGAACTGCTGTGTGTTCATTTGTAGAATATAAGAGGAAAAGAAAAATCATTAAAACAGAAATCTCCTTGGATCTGGGTCTCTGTCACGTTCTTCTGTACCAAAACAGGCACTACTTACACATCTCATACTTACGTGGACTATACCAGTTCACACTTACCCTCTTTATTACAAATTACATCCATCTGCTTTCTTGTTGTGGTAGTTGATTTTTATGCACCTCCCAAACCTTTTATATTCAAGGGAATCGTCCCACAATGCCTAGGTATTTATTCTCTCTTATTGCCAGAGGAGCAATGAATGGTGTTCTTTGTGCTTTGCCTAACTTATTAGTAAACCAGGGCACTCTATCTTATCAGTCTATCTTGGTCTATTCTGCTTTTTGACTGACCATTTTAAAAATAAAGAAATAAAGTTTCACAAAATTTGATGTTGTATGTTATGATAAATACACATTTCGGAATGGTATTATGTCACTGTGCCATATGAGTGTATGATATTTTGCTTTATTTAAAAGAAAGGGAAAGTACTTTTTTTAAGCTTAATGCACTTACTTGTGATTTTGTTTATTATTATTATAAATACTACTTTTTCAACTATAAATACATATACGTATACCTTTTTATAATCTAGTAATTCCCAAACAACCCCTTTTATGTTACCCCAATTTCTTCCTTAAATATTTTAAAACCTAAAAATAATCATATTAATATATTCCTACTTCCCCTCCCAAAAATAATCAGTTTTACTAATTTATGTCTCTCGCATCCACAAACAAATGTCCAAGGGAACCAAATAAGAATCGCTACAAAAAACAGATTCGAAAATCATTATCTGCACTAATCTTTCAAATAGACACTTTAGTATTCAGAAATAAGACAACCAGTGTGTTTACACTTTTTATGAAGCTGCTGAAAAATGGACGACTACTGTAGAAGCCGACGTGTGGATATGTGTCTCTTCAACCTGGTGCATACCAAGGAAACTTAATAAACCTGGCTTTATTTTAGATTATAAAAACACATTTGTAGGATTAATTCCAAATAATTGGTGTATTTTGTGTCTTATACTGTCAGGTGATGGTAAATAGAGACTTTCTGTACAGAAATGTTTATATATATATATATATATATATATATATATATATATATATATATATATATATATATATATATATATAACCCTGTGGGTGACACTCTGTTATCAGTTCTCATTAGCATTTGGGTAATACATACTGGCCCTCAAGCCCTGTCATTTTGGTATTAGCGCAAAATCTGTCATAACTGAGCTGCCATAACCTTAATAGTCATGTATATACATCAGATTTAATATGAATGTGCAAGGTGAGTTGACAATGCCTGAGGATTTTAAGATCAGCTAAAGGTTGTGAGTAAACCCATCTCTTTGCCTATTAAAAGATAGTGCTCATGCATCAATGCTATTTCCATGAAGCAGTGAAGAAATGTGCACTATCCTTGCAGACAAAAGTGCTGGTATTGAAAGCATTGGTTTAATGCACCACCATAAAAGAAAAATAAAGATTTTCCTGCAGATTTCAACATTCCTGCGAAAACTTTGTCAACCATTTGGAAAAATTGGGATACAATAATACAGGCCTATGAACAGCAAATTGTGGATGCAAGTCGTCAGTGTTTCCGATTTTCTCAGTGCCCTGATGTTGAGGACGCTTTGCTTTTGTGGTTTACGCCCGTGATCAGAATGGGACATGCAGGTTTCAAGTGCAGTTAATTTGCTATATATTCTTTTTAAATGTTCACTTACAGTACAACTGTATTTTCAATAAAATTCACAGTACTTTCCAAATTACAATATTTTTCAGTGTTACTGTAAATTCAATTAAAAAAACATCTGGTTTAGACTCCTGGTAATACAAATTACTGAGAAGATTTGTTTTTTGGTCCTGTGAAATTTGTATTATTTAATTCGTATAGTCGGAGCTGCTTTATTGGGATGCCTCGGGAGAAGTACAAATATCCTGAATAAGCAGCTGTCCCAATTAAATGAGAGGAGTTTGAGATGACCTTAGTCACACTCTTGTTTTTTTTTTAAATTAAAGGAAAAAGAATGAAATCACATCACATTTTGATTTAACGTTAAAAACATCATTTAAAATAAGTCAAATTGTTTTTTTTTTATTCCTGAAAAAAATGAATCGCCATTTTTTTATGAGGCACTTGCGATGTTGACACGTCAACATTCTTTGCAATAGCAGCCTGAGAAACCGCAGGAGACTCCTCCTTTAAGAGTTCAACCTGGTTTATAAAATTTGCAGAAGTCACAACGTAATCACATACTCACTGCACTGTGCTATGCGAACCTGTCTTGCTCTGAAAAGCGATCTCCGTTCATCATTTGAAAATACTGTATCCCAATTAAACAAAATGACATACCAATTAAACATCATAAATAGCATTGGGAAGAACTGTCTACCAGAGTATCGCATTGAAGCAGCAATCCCAAATATCAGTATCCCTATTAGGTGGCGTCGACTGTATCAAAACAATTACAAAACAAAAGATGCTGCAAGCACTAAAATCATCATAAAAACTTTGCTTTCACTGTTTTCTGACTTCCTAAAATTCAATCAAATCCAGCTCGAGGATATAAATAAATTCGACGTTCACAAACAAATTCTATGCTGAAGTGAGAAAGTCAGACGGGGCAGTCCAATGCCAAAAAGACTTTAATAACTATGTTTCTGTGGACCTCAAAAACATTACTTTCTTGGCTGATTCATAAAACAAATATATACTGCAGACCTCGGCTCATATGGAAATTAAAGACCAGCGGGAAGAACTATAGTTACCTTCAGGGCATTATGCGGCTTCGGGCATTATAGTCCCCTGTTGGTAACTATAGTTCTTCCCTCAGGGCCATAATTTCCTACTATATGCCACCTCTAAATAAACATAAATTGCAACTAAAAGTATGATACTTGTTTTACCTTACTAGTAATTCTATAGTTGCATATGCATATGCATTACACCTTTTAAGTGTTATATACAAATTAAATACTAAATAATGTTCACATTGTTTATTTAATTGATTTCTATCAGGAAACTGTTTTTCTTTTTTCTGCTAAAGTGTACAGTTAACAGATGTTAAACTGACCATGCAGTGCCAGTTGAATATAGGTTAAACAACCTTGATTCTACCTTGGTGAACAGGCCTCTGAAATTTCCATGAATTACTAAATTAGTCAAGTAATTTGTGTGAGAAATTGAAGTTAAAAGAGCAACACATCATATTTAAAATAAGCTGCATTATTTCATCCAACCCTAATGATTTTCATAATCGCCTAAGCTGATAGAATTCGTTTCCAAAACCAATAATCTTCTGAATTCCACGAGCCACAAATTAGTCATTAGAATGCATTTTCAAAGATCATTACCCTTATCATAGATTTCAGGTCCTCAGTTCCAGGATGTTTTTATACTAAGAGTGCTTTTAAATTAACAAGGACAGGCAGCACTTTTAAATAAGCTCGGGTAGGCAGTTATAAAAATGCAATTACTATGAAAGGGTAATGTGTTTATGATAAAGTGCTATCTAAGAAATCCTGGGCTTTAACAGAATTAGCTTTAGACAAATAGTGTTTGCTTATTTGTTTGCTTTGACACTTCTGTAGAAATACAAAAAATATTACCAAGAGCTACGATTTATGTCCTTGTAAAATTTATACACTTACTTCTTACTTAATAGGGAATACACGAGGGACATTGGTTATAAAGGGTTTTACACTATCCAGCAAAGTACATTTTCAATAAATGCATTTTTCCAAGAAAAGGTGTTATTGAATTGGTCCTGTGTTTTGCTGCTACTCAGCAAGCCAATAACATTTCAAATTGTTGTATTTTTAACTGCAGTAGCAGTTTCTCAAAAATAAAACATACCCAAACCTCTATAAGCCCAGGGGAGGAAAATATTTCTGTGACTTTGAAACCCCAGGGAATAAATGCTTGAGAGGCAACAGTTTCAATTTAGCCATACAAAGTACAGACCTAAAGGTGAGGTGTCCTGTGACAGACAAAACAATTGAGCCACTGTCTTGTTTTTGTATGTGTTCTTTTTTCTTACCTCATCATACAACAAACAATAATCTAACGACAATCTGAATCATATCTTTCTGCTTCATATCCACTGGTAACTCAACTCTAAAACAGTAAAAGCTTTTTTTTTTCTGAAAAAAAAATATAAATGTACAATATGGAACCTAAAATTCAATTTGATTCCCCTGGCCTAAATTGTGTCTGCAGCTTTATGATGTGAACATTTGCTTTGGAAAAACCGTACTTTGGGAGGAGTGCGCAAA
Organism: Acipenser ruthenus; assembly: GCF_902713425.1. Taxonomy (NCBI): domain Eukaryota; kingdom Metazoa; phylum Chordata; class Actinopteri; order Acipenseriformes; family Acipenseridae; genus Acipenser; species Acipenser ruthenus. The sequence continues at coordinate 58,351,552 of NC_081196.1, forward strand.
TGCTGATACCAATGTATTTATTTCTATTATACTTTATGTGCATCCAGAGAGATCTGACAAGGGCATATCACACAGTCCCTTTGTAAGCCTCAATGTCAGTTGCTTTGTTGTTGGGTAATGCTGTTTGTTTTATACGGCTTATAAATATTTCATATTTTAATATATCTGACATGATGTGTCTATTGTCACTGGAAAACACTGTCAAAGCTAAACAAAAAGAATCAACATAAATGCATATTATAGTATTCCTTATTGTACAATTGTTATAAAATACTTTGCCAATCATAAATGAAAAGAAAAACACCATCATTAGGGGAAATGCAAATAAGGATGGGGATAAATAAACAATGTGACAGTGCTTAGCATGCAATGATTAAAATATGACAGTGTAATGAAGCTCCAAGAAAAATAAGTGATACAAAAATGGAAATCAAAAGAAATGAAGGTGGCAGGAATGGGACAGAAATAAATTGTATACTTATATGGAGCAAAAGACAGTGTGGAAATTATATAGAAAAAAATGACAGATACAAAAACAAAATAATAATAATAAAAACACTCAGTTCTGTGTTGCTGGACGAAACAGCCTCACAATAACTGTAGCCATGTGTAGGTAGTTTATAGACCAGATATTAATAAACCAAATGTGATTCCAAGAACAGAATTCTGTTTATTACTTGTTTTTTATGCCATTAATTTTCATTTTTTACTTTTGCCTCAGCTGCCAGCTTATGTTTAAAAATGCACTGTATACAACATTAGTAGAGCATTTAGATTTCAAGACCACATCACAGGGTGCGATTTGTCAAATTTCCCCCGAATTGGGGGATAAAATACACAAACTACAAAACAGTAGGAAAGCCTATAGCAAAGGTGCATCACGTTGATACACCACTAAATATGCTAAGATCTGCCACCATACAAATGTTATTGTCATTTAACACGTTTTTTTATTATTATCATCATCAATAACTAAAAGCCAATAACAGCGCATGCTTATAATGCTACAAACAACATTTGCCAAACTAAATACGGAGTGATGGTGTACTGTACGTACGTACGCAGAATTGCCATACTATATGCTAAATGTTTGAATATCATCTGTATAAATGACATTTTCCAGCACAAAGACAAAATCTATTTTCCCTGCCATGGATGAAAATTGAAAGAGCAGACAGCCAGTGATACAAAAAGCAGAGCCAACGACACACACCCTGCTAACATACTTTGCAAAAATATTTTCTAAACAAAGTTGTTTAGGCAGGAGATGGGCAGACATGAAACCTGTATTAATCATAATACTGATTTCTCAAAATATAATATACGTCTCATAAAATATCATTCTTTGGATTATACAAATTTCTAAGCACATTTTATTGTATAACAGTTTGTTTTTAAGACAAGTGGCCATTGAATTTCCAGACTTAGCTGCGGCTAAACTACACCGACTTCATTATACACATACAACCTGCTTTAAAATAAATGTAACACCCTTTAATCTTTTAGAATCCCTGTTTTCACGTTATTCTGACAGTCGGAACATTAAAAAAAAAAAAAAAAGTAATTTAAATATCTTGAGGCGGTATTTCAAAGCAGTAACCACCTACCAAATCAACAAAAAAGTACATTATTGGTTAGTGCTATGTGTCAGGAAGACATACCACTTTGGTTTTATGAGATATTGGGGTTGGATTAAGTGACGCGACTGGAGGTTTTGACCGGCATCAAGTCAAGTTCAGCCCATTCTGTGCCCTGAAACAATGCTAGAGCGCAAAGGCAATTGTTAACATTGCGAAGGTGCCAAACAGTGTGGGAAACAGCAATTTGCTTTTTGTGCAGTATTAGGAATTGATCTTAACGACAAAAATTCAGATAAATAAAAAATTAGACAAGTCATTGTTAACAAATAGGGTGATGCATAACATCCATACATTTGCCAGCAGTAGTACCGAGGACCGATCTGTAACACATTTCCTTTTTCCCCCGTTTTAATTTATATATAATTTTACACAACAGTCTGGGACTGACAAATTGCTGAGACAGAAAACCAAACAGTAGGCTTCATTCTTAAAACTTAATTACATGTCTTTGGATGCACTCATATTCGCTTTCTATTGGGCAAAGTCATTATAAATAATACAAAATAGTCTGCACTGTAAATGTTTATCATGTTACTATTTACTTCCCACCTCAGCATAATTGTGTGCCATTAAAAATGTTTACAGTATCAAAAACATTAACCTCAAGATAAAACTGTAATTAATTGCTAACAATAACACACTTTTTTTTATTTTTATTAAAGTCAGCATAAATATGATCCAAAGGGACTCTGTATAACTAACTGTCGCTTTGCACTTTCTGACTCTTGTGTTTTCCTTTGTTTTTCTATTGCAAGTGAGAAATGTATCAAACACCGAAAACATATTCAACCAGCCGCTATTGCTGTTATAAAATGCAGCCGCGGTAATAAACAAAAAACATCAAATTATGAGTATTATGATGACTATTTATGTTTACCAGAGCAGTTATAATAATAAAAAAACACAGAAACGCTGTGCCTCACTGATACGACAAGTTGAAAACAGCAAAGATCATGAGCAGCACAGAACGCTCCCCAGGCACAATCGCCAGACGCTTGCTTCACCTCTCTCTCTATATATACTGTATATATATATATATATACACACACACACACACACACACACCAGTATCAGTACATAGTGTTGTGTACCAGGTATTCGTTTTTTGTTTGGGTTCCATAAACTTTACAGTTAAATACTGGTATGCTCCAGTGTGTCATTGTATTATTTTAAATACATCTTATTCAAGTTTATTCAATTAATTTGGTTTCTATTTGTAATGTTTTTCCATACTGTGTTTTTTATGTGTTTCTTTATTAAGTGCTGCATTTATTTGAGCTGGGATAGGAAAAAAATGTAGGCTACATGTTTCATTATTGAGAGCGTTGTTTATTCGAGGGCGACATCTATTACCGATCTGATATCTGAGTGCAGCGCTCATTCAAGGGCGGCAGTAATTGAAATTAACACAGTATTTATTTAAAGTATTTTTTGTATAAACCTCCCAATTAAAAAAAAATGCTATTGTGACAGGATGGCGCAAGGGATGAGGCCCAGAGACAGACTGCAGTTCAAACAAAATACTTTTATTAAATAAAAAACACAAAATAAACAGGCACAAGGGCCAAACAAAAAAGTTCTTAAACACAAACCATAAACACAAAGTAAAAAACTTATAGAAATAAGGCTTCCAGGCTGAGCTTTGCCTTCACTGGATTGCAAAACTAACCAAAAACCCAACACACAAAGAAAAACCAACCTTGCTTCCTCAGCTACCTATCCATAATGAGGAGCTGAGGCCTCCTTTTATGTCAGGTGACTGGGTGTTAATTGATTGTTAATTATTCCTACCTGACATAAACCTGGGCAGGGAGGAGAATTTAACCCCATCCCTGCCAATATTTACAAGGGCAGAGCCCTGCCCTGCCACAGCTATGTTTGCTTTATAATGACTTTTTTGTTTTATTTTGTTTTATATGTTGCATTTTGTGCTATTTCATGTTATTTCGTATTTATGAAAAACACGGGGCTCTACTAATAACCTATTTTGGGTTTCGTTTGTTGAAATCTAAAAATAGGTTTCACCACCCTAGTAAGAAGCAGATCAAAGCAGGTCGTTCTGTGTTTTTTGACATCCTAGTAAATATGGTTACTTATTTCCATGTTAGCAGCAAGTAACTCGTCATATCGAGCAATTATTTCTGTAAGTTTCCTGTGTTGTGCCAAATTTTGCATTACTGTGAGATATGCCATGGTTTCAATGTGAACTTGCGGCATTATACATTAAATGCACTTTTTAGACATCATAAAGTATAAAAACACAAAACACAAAAACAGATCAAGTGAAAATGTAATTAACGCAGTAGTTATTTTCCATTCTGCCTACTCTTTGTTGATATATTTACTTTGAAATATGCGCTATATCTAGCCTGAGACGACTCAAAGGTAGAAACATTTAAAATCATCAAAATGTATGCACTACATGTATGCGTAATACAAGTGCAGTATTAGTAATAATACTGTACAAATTCGAAGGTCATTATATTTCAATGTAATATTTTTCAATTATGTACTGTATTTCTACTTTTAAAGATATATAGTGTTTTTAAAATTTTCCTACCATTATGATGGATTTTTTTTTTTTCTGGTCACTTTCTAAAATCTCGAAGCCGAATGATGCAATTTCCATTATACAACAATTCACTCATAATCCTGCATAGCAGGCCTACAGCGTTGCTTCTGCAGGGGGTGGGAGGGTTTGAGTTGCTCCTCCAATTAAAACCAGGGATCAGACTATGTCAGGTGTGTGGTTACAGCAGATAGGAGTTTGTAACAGAGACTTGCCTCCTGAGATGTGGAGCCAGAAGGAATGTTGAATCTAGGGTTTTCGTTAAAATGTCATTTTAATACATTGTACAATTGATTGTACATATTGATGTCCCATTCTGGTCATTTATCACTAAAAGAAAGATTCTTTCTTCGGTCCCAAAGGAGAGTATTGTCATAGATTCAACTTCTTTAGTTGATATGAAAATAGAATAAATAAACTAGATTCCTTCCAAGATCATACTACAGAGCACACTGACAGATGACCCTGTCGTCTCTCCAAATGTCATCAGGCATGACAAATTCTGTGTGGTTTCAGGTAAAGCTAATGTATATTCAGGGCAGGCTTTACACAAGATACAATTTAACTCATATATAGCTATAGCTATAAAACAGGTAATTTCATAACATGGGCAAAGGGTATATTCATCTTATAGCCATCGACATAGAGTATTTTGTAAAAGAGTAAGACTATATTGTCATGTGTATCATGTATGATGAAACTTAGACATGTTTAATAGGTGAGTTTGGTTAAATAAGTTACTATGACCAGAAGAGTCCTTTCTGCATTGGCTTGTAAATGCCATCTTGTGCTCACCCTCATTGTGTTTGTTTAAGTTACAGTTCAATGGCATTTAAGAGAGTCATAAGGGAAGCTCAGTTACATTGTATCTCTGGTGACTGTTGTTCTGATGCATGTGGTATCTGTAATGTGAGTTTGTATTGTGGGTATTAGGCATAGAGTAACCACCAGCACATATAGGCATTTTGCAGTTTGTTGGTATCTGAGTGTGTTGTGAAAAAGAGCTTCTGAGTCAACTGCAGATCCCTTGCCTTTCAGGCTGAAAGCTGGCTTGACGCTTTCACGGAATCAGTGACTCCTGATTCAGCGTTGCAGGCTGCTGCTTTCCTATCTGTGAGTTGACTGCCTGTGCAGTATTGATTTAAAGGAGTGAGTGTTGTTGTTTTTTCCAGCCTTCACTCGTGTGGGCGCACGTCTTCCACTGGGGCTAGGCTTTGCCATACCCCCGCTGTCGAGCGACTAAGCTAGCTGCCACGTGGCAGTTTAAATATATATATAAAAAAACTATATATATATATATATATATATATATATATATATATATATATATATATATATTTGTTATTGTTGTTGTCTAAATACCCTTGCAGGCACATCGGCAGTGTGCAGGCGGTATCCCGCTTGCCTGTGTTGTGCAGCAGCTAGGTAAAAAAAATAAAACAAAAAAAAACAGCAGGCCTTGTCCTCAACGGGCTGTATTTTTACTAGACCCACTGTACAGTAGACCTAGCCAGCTGCCTCAGCCCGCCCACCTCTGTGTGTCGGCGTGATTACACGCGTTTAGGGCAGGCACCGCTGCTTCAGCCGTCAGCAGCCCTCGGGTCACAACCCCTGCTCCTCCAATTTGCGATGGATCTGGTATACATTTCCCATATGTAATGTTTTGGTGGTCATCTTCAAATTAAAAGGGAACGTTTGGCTACTTACCGTAACCCTGGTTCCGTGGAAGAGAAGACGACCACCAACCAGCGAGGACACACCGGTCGTCCTCATGGCTTCGATGCAAAAAGAGAACATGGCTTCCGTGGTCTGACTATTTAATCCCTCTGTAGGCAGGACAGAGGGTGTCATTCCAGGAAGCCGCCTATCGGCAGCTCTGGTATAGAGAGCTCAGAAAAAACCTACCAATAGGCAGGCATATCCTATACGGAATGTTTTGGTGGTCGTCTTCTCTTTCAGGGAACCAGGGTTACGGTAAGTAACCAAACGTTTTCTTTTTATGAAATCAACACGTTGTAAATAGGCTTCATTGAATACCTGCTGACAAAAACATGTTAAAGGCAATCTGAGTACTTGCACAGCCCTGGTATTTTCCAAATACTCAGTCATTTCTTAACTTTAGACTCGTGTGCAGATAGTCAGTAATTCCCTTTAACATTTTTTTTTTTTTTTTTGGAAGGTATGTTTTATGTTGTTAGGTTTTAATACAAATTTGTTAAAATGTGTTAATTAGTCAACACAAAACAATTCATTGCCCTTGTTTACAAAGTTATTGAGTATGATTCAATAACAATCCGACAGCATGATTTAATATATAGCCTGTCGAGATCAAACCTTCTAATAAAACTTCAATTTATTAGTTTCCTAAGACAAGAATAAGCCCTGCAGTGATCTTGGAGAATTGTAGTCCTGGGCAAGATTTAACCTCTGATTAAACAGGACTAAAACTATGGTAGCTCCTAAGGTTACATGTACATGGTGAATTACTTGCATTTGCTAGTTTTGCAACATATTATCATGTTCAGTTTACAGTCTCAGAACATTTAAATCACTCAGGCTGAAGTTAATTGCCATTGATTGGCCGGGTTGGTGCACGTAGTTTCATTATGCTGTGTAATTAACATGTGAGTATAGACTTTTGTCCTTTAGGACATATATAACTGCACAATTATTACCTGTAACTTTTTATGATTTTAAATGAAACGCTCATGCAAAACAAGTGAAATATACTTGGGATTATGGATTTAGCAATGGCTGTTGTACCCAGAAGAAACAATTACATGAATTACAAATGCAAAGATCAGAACAGATGTTCTTTCAAATCATAATAGGATAAAACAACTGTAAATCTACGTTTGGATCAGATCAAAATAAATCAGTAAAGATAATCAGGTCTTCTGTCATCGGGTATACATGATAAATCTCCCTTCAAAGCAGTGGGATTTTGCCTGGGACATATTCCAAGACAGCAGATTTGGAATAAACACATGGTAAAAAATCTTTCTGTATGTCCATATTCTAAATGTAGTAACATGATTTTCAGTAACTCCAGACAAGTAAGCTCTTTCCCCTGTAGGTAATGCCTGCTGTCAGTAAATGGCATTGGACCAGGTTTAGGGCCTTTTTCTACTGTAGCTTTTGTGGGGATTAATACAACCGTAAAACATTTTTTAAAAGAATATCATTGGGGTAATGTTTTAACTTAAAGGTTATAATAAAAAATGAGCAATACCTTTTTATTTAAAAGGTAATTAAATGTTTTTTTTTTTTTTTTGCATAACTGCTAATAACACAATGTCCTATATTTATATGAAGAGCCATCCTGGACAAAGGCATTACCCTATGCCAACATACCAGGCAAACACTGCTGGAGACTAACCATAAAAACGCCCCACACAGTGCCAAACCCCCACTCGATTGCCCCCCATCTGTAAGGTGCAACTGTAAGGCAGTAAGTTGTTTTAATGGATCATTAAACTGAAGACTAGTGTACTGTAACATTAAGCAGCACGGTACTGAAGTTGTTATTAATAAGGGTGTGACATTTTCTGATGCCCTAACAATGACGAAATGTATACATACATGCCTCAATTTAGGACTTGTGCAGTATTTTCCTAGGGGTATTGTTTAACAACACAGATATGTCAAAGTATTTAATTTAACAGAGTTATAAATAATTGGCTGTAAACTGTTTAGGGAGAGGTGAGTTGTACACAGCACGTCCTTCAGCAAGGTGTTAATGATATGCTTTAATAGTCCTACTTGTTTTCATGACCTTCTTATTTAACACATCGGTCTTTTCTTATTCTTTCATAATGTTTCATTAATAACTAGACAGTAACTAGACAGCACAGTACCTAAACAAACTTTTTTTAAATAAAAAATGATTATTCATGCACCATTAGATAAATAAAATGAAGTTTGTGTACAATTATGTATTACAATTAGAACATTGCAGTGTTGTATTGAAATTTGTAAATGTGATTAACAATTCGATTTTATATTTAAAAAAAAAGAAATGTTAAGAGAGAAATTAGCTATTGAAAGAGGAATTTTTTAAGCCAAAAGCAATGTGAAAAAGGGCGAACAAGAAGCAGCAAAATCCAGAATATTAAAGTCTTCCTAATTGTCACACACTTAAGCAATAATCAATATTATTATTTTTGTATTACTTAATTCATAAAATCTATCAAAATAAAATGCAATTAAACTACATTGGATAAAGTAAACACCCTATGTATAAAGAAATGTGGGCAGCAAGTGGTCAGGATTAGACTCTGGATCTCTAATGTTACTTACACACTGCTAAGAGTAAGCTAGAGAGTTTCAGGTTGCCAAGACAACCAAACATATCTGCTTAGTTAGTCAGAATTGTGTTCCTGATGTGGCTCCTCGCTACTTGGTTTTGTGTTTATTTTGTGCTTTTGAGATCTCTGTAACCTGACTGAAGCACCAGTGTGCTGTGGTACCATTGCTTGTGTTCCAGCCACTGTATTCTGTGTTGAAGCGATGACTTCCTGTTTGTTTAATAAAACCTGCTTGCCTGACGGTGTATAAAAGAAAACCTCAAGTCTCTCTTTCAAACTGGATCATGATACCCATTTCCAATGAAGCCTACATTATTTATATCACAAGATAATGAGAGTAAACCATATTAATTTAAAATGGAGCCACACGTCTTTACGATATAACAGCACCTTGTTAAGATAAATGCAAAAGTGCAGCTAAGGATACATGCTGCGGTTGTGCAACAAAAAGCTGGAATGATCTGGAAGTTACTATTTAAAATAAGTGGCCATCAACCTGTCTACCTCTCAATTTTCTGTTTCAGAGAGGCTAAAACCTCAAACATGTTGTCCATGCTCAAGAGTCCATCTGACTTATTTTTTTTTTTTTTTTTCTAACTGATTTCCCATGCTGCAGAAGTGAATGTTCTAAAGGCAAAGTCCATCAAGGGCAGGTTCTCAACAAGGGTCTCTGCTCTACCTAAACTCATGTACCCTGTCAGAAAGGAAAGAAAATACAATTGTAATGCAATGTATCATAGTGGCTATATTTAGTTTTTATCATCTGCAGCATGAGCCTGTGTGTAAAAAAATGGTCATCTGTCAGGTCTAAAGAGTTATGGTAGCTTTAAAAAATAATAGCCCCCAGGCAAGGAGTTATTATTTTGTCCCACATTTCCTTCGAAAGCAACATTATTGGTAGTTAGGATGCATTAGTAGCCAAATACTTAATACAAATGCTGCAATTTACCTCACATAAAGTACCTTCTTTCTGTGGCTACAGTAAGCACCACTGTGACAATATCTGTGACGGTGATCAAGCTGTAGTTAGTTTAGCTCTGCTGAGAATTGAAGGAACCATTAGTTCACTGTGCTATTTATGCCAAGAGATATTTTCTTAGGCCTTCACTGAGTACACAATTACCCAAGGTTCACAGAAGACACTTATTTTTTGCTTGTTTTGACTGACCAACTGTACTTCGTACAAAACAGAGAACAAGAAACCAATATTGATTTCATCACAATGAGAAGTGAGTGGAGCTTAAACAATGTGTCTACAATAACCAAGTATTTCATTAACAATGTAATGAAAGGCTTTTGGGCTTGTCATCATTTCCAAGACAAAGCTATTTTAAGAACAATTTGGCATTCCTTCTTACAAACTGTAAAGGCTACAATGACATAAACAGAAACTGCATTTTTTTTAATAAGCTTACCCATTTGGCTTTATATTTATACCACTGACCTTATATATCGTATACCTGCTAGAAATATTTAAGTACTCTGGATTTTAAAAAAGGCAACATTGGCTCTGTTTACAACAGAAAAAAGATCTGGTACGCTGTTGGCTTACCTCTGTAATATTTACGATTTACCTGCTATTTAGGAGGGTTTACAACAAAGTTGTCTGTGACATGAGGTGGGTGTCATTCTATTTTAATTGAGATGGGGCTATTCTCAAATGGTAGTGCAGTAGGGTCAATTGTAGAGTTACATTTTTAAGTTAAAATGTTCAATATATTTGGGACAGTGTAGTAAAATAAATATAAAATACTGTTAACCATATAGAAAGCAAAATAGCACTGCAAGAATATTACAATTACATGAATTCTGTCCACTGTGGTGTTTGCAGTCTACAGCCATAGAAGAAGAAGAAGAAGAAGAAGAAGAAGAAGAAGAAGAAGAAGAAGAAGAAGCTTACTCTGAATATATGTGGAGCCTATAGCCTGTGTTTATCTAATCACTGCTCAGATTCAGACTGCAATTAATAAAAATGGAGATGGTCATGCTGAAATGAAACCGCATTTGTTTAAAACATGAGTTACATACCTGGATTTACATGATAGGGAATGTAACCAATGCTTTCGGCTGCATAAAGATTAAAATGAGGGTCTACAGTATACATACAAAAAAAAGCTCAGAAACAAAGAATACAAAAGTTAGATAATACAACAATTTGAAAAACAATATATATGAAAACACAACCATTACAAAATCTAAATGAACATTTGATTACAGATGGCCCTATATCTTTATAGGGTTGACCCTTTTGTGAATATGAATTGGCCCCATTTGAAAATACCACATCTTTTTATGACTTGTCCCTTTATTCTACATGTGTACATGTGAATTGTTTTTGGACAGACAGTTTATACATAAAAACTAATTTCACAAATAAACCCATGTTTCAAATGATATTGAAAAAGGGTAACATGCAATCCTACCCATCCTCTCGTGCCACTTCATGCCATGTTTCACTGTTTTGAAGTAATGGTTGTTGTTCTGGTGAGATCTAGGTAAACTCATTCATAGTCATGGTCCTCAGGCAACCTCGGTAGGAAAGTGATCTCTTATGTTTTGCCAAGGTTCTGTCTATTTCACTCCATCTACTGTATTCCTATTATCACATTAATTTTCATACAAAAAGAATATATTTGTTTCTGCCCAGCTCACTGACCTATTGTTGTGCTGAATCAGTGGGTATGCCAGATAATATAAAAGGTCACAGTCATCCATTACACTTGAGAAGAGGGTAGTAGATATTAAAGTCTAGCGTGAAAATCTTTGAATGCAGCAGGGGTTGCTGCACTAGATGTTGTAGATGTAGGTCATCCATGATGAGGATAAATTGACACTGCCTGGAAGAAATGCAGAAACTATCCAAACTAGGTAGTCTTGTGCATTGTAATGTGATTTATAAGAGGGTGCTAAAGATTTCAATTTTTTACTATAATATTTAAGATCTTTTTTATCTTTTGACATTTGCTATACATGCTGCACCGTATTATAAGCAACAGACCACATCTCTGGTCCCAACATAGGAGGCTGTGTGGTCCAGTGGTTAAAGAAACAGGCTTGTAACAAAGAGGTCCCCGGTTCAAATCCCACCTCAGCCACTGACTCATTGTGTGACCCTGAGCAAGTCAATTAACCTCCTTGTGCTCCGTCTTTCGGGTGAGACGTAGTTGTAAGTGACTCTGCAGCTGATGCATAGTTCACACACCCTAGTCTCTGTAAGTCGCCTTGGATAAAGGCGTCTGCTAAATAAACAAATAATAATAATAATAATAACATTTGTTGTTAATTTTTCAATGTCTGATTTGACATCGGTTAATAAGACTTTCAAGGCAGAAATGATCCCGCAATGGGAACATTCCTGATACTCTCCTCATTAGACATGCTTAACATAATTAGACCTAATCATTTGTAGTAATTTGTGATATTATACAGAGGCTACAAAATGCACCTTCAAAAAAGTGTTTTGATGCATTTTTACGTACACACAATCTTCAGTTGTTTAAAGATGAAATAATTACTTGTGTGATCATATTCAATAACCTTATCACTGCCATGCACTCAGTAATGTTTCAGACCTTTGGGAGCACAACAGCCATCATTATGTGTTCTGCACACTCCATGTTCTGTGCACTTTATTATCTTGAGAACCTCTAGCATAGTATAAGAAGTCTGATGAGAATAAGATGAAAGCCTTTTAAACTCTCACAAGCTCAATGTTCATTAAAATAATGCAAACTTGTATAATTCACACATGAAGGTGTATCATATGGTAGCTCTGAAGGGCAAAACACAAGCACATAAAACATTAACAAAAAGATAGCAGCATGCCAACAAAAAGATACCACTTTATTTGCATGTCACTAACTTTTTATTTGCTTGTGTTTTGCACTTAATGGACACTTTAGTATCGTTCAAAGATCATAAGATATGTGGAGTAACGCCATTTCACTAGATCGCCAGACAAGAAAACTTGTAATTGTATGTATAATTTGAGGTGCAGACAAAGAAAAACTGTCAGATAGTTCTCACTGATTGTACAATTAGGTAACACGGGAGGAATGTTTCAGAGATCAGAATATTTGACCTTTCTCTTACTTTAGTCCATAAACTCATTACAGAATAAGGCTAATCTATAAGCCTGACCTCTCTTTTGAGACATCACCCCCTGTCTTGCCCTGCTGCTCTGGCTACCTGTAAAGTTTAGGATTACTTTCAAAACTCTCCTGCTCACCTACAATGCCCTTCATCACACAGGTCCTGAGTACCTCCTCAATTTGCTGACCCGCTATGTCCCTGCCCGCAAGCTGAGGTCCTCTGACTCTGGCCTGCTTGTTATCCCCAAGCAAAAGTGCACCACACTTGGATAACTCTCGTTTAGCTTCACGGCTCCGACTATTTGGAACTCTCTCCCAGCTTTGGTGTGTGATGCTCCCACCGTCGCTCGCTTTAAATCAACTCTCAAGACTCACTTGTTCTCTCTTGCTTTCAATGTTCTTTAAGCTTGATATCTGCTATTAGCTGCTCTCTTGTTGCTACTATTTAATGTATTATGCTATTATCATGTATTATGCATTTTTCACTGTATTTAATGTATTATACATTGGTGTTTTTACTGTATATCATTTCTCTGTATTTAAAGTATTATGGATTTTCTTGTTATCTTGTAAAGCACTTTGTGATGGTGGTCCACTATGAAATCCACTATATAAAATAAAGATTGATTGATTGATTGATTGATTGATTGATTGAGACTACCATCTAATTTCATGTAAAGCAATTAAATACCCATATTTTAGATTTTCAACAACATACATGAAAATCACTTTGCATATCGGTTATGTTTTACATCGGTTTGGACAGTAAGAATTGGAAAATTAAGAGAGAGGGACATTTTTTAAAGCCCATGCAAACTTTCTTGCAAGATTCAAACCAACTGTAAAGTATAAAACAAACAAGGTATGGCTTAGCTGCAGAATAACTGTACGTTATTGTTCTGTGTAGTTTCTTGCTTCTTCACACTGTTGAAATTATTGTATTTCTTTTTTTCTTTTTTTTAAATGTGTTGTTGTCTTTACTCTTGCTTCAGAGTAGGGCTCTATCTGTATATCTTTAGAAGCACACATTTTGATAATGCCTTATTGTCACAAAGCCGGACGGAGTGGGTGGCGTCAGACCAGAAGCAGGAAATAAACAGACAGAGAGGTGTGGTTTGGTGAAGCTGAGCGAATGCTTTCGCTCAGCATTTAATAAACAGAACAGAAAATAAAAGTTTTGTAACAAAAACACAGGACACGGCACTATACGCCAAAATAAAAAGACAAACAAAACGAACTAAACAGTGCACAGACAGACACTAACAAACAGGGACGAACAAACACGGTGAGAAACACTTATTATTATTCTTGTTGTTATTATTATTTTTACCTCCTCTCTCTCCCGTTCTTTCGCCCTGAACACCCAACCTCGAGTGAATGCTACGTGTCTCTATATATACTGTTGTGCTGGGATTCAATTACTAATTAATTATTCACTTGAATCCCAGCACGTGAATTAATTCTGTGCAACCCCGTGCTCACATATTACATTTACCAGCACGTGAAGTGATTTGTGCTCTCCTCGTGCCTAAATACAAATCTACCTTTTTAAATACACGTGAAACACAGACCCGTTTACATCCCCGTGTACCAATCTATACACCAACATTAACACACGCACGCAACATACAACACATAATATACACACAGGGGCGGGGCACATTGCCACACTTATACAGTACAGTATGTGTATGTGTTCCATGGTACTTTTATCACTGTGCTGATACCTCATTGATTCACTTACTCTTGGCTGAAGTATGTCTTGGAAAACAATTGTCTGGTTTTCCTGAAACTATGTTTAATACATTCCTTTGGATTGTCTCTAACAAACCAAAACAACAAAAAAGCTACAGGGCAGCAGTATGGAGTAGTGGTTAGGGCTCTGGACTCTTGACTCTTGTGGGTTCAATCCCAGGTGGGGGGACACTGCTGCTGTACCCTTGAGGAAGGTACTTTACCTAGATTTCTCCAGTGAAAAACCCAACTGTATAAATGGGTAATTGTATGTAAAAATAATGTGATATCTTGTAACAATTGTAAGTTGCCCTGGATAAGGGTGTCTGCTAAGAAATAAATACAGTCAAGTGGCATCAGGTATGCAGCACAGTAGAATCAATGAGTATTAAGAGTTATAAATACTAGCTCACCAGAGAGCAGGCCAGGAAGCTTGGTGGACATGCTGATCTTTATAGTACTGTCAACACGAATATTTTAGTTGTCATTTTAAGGTTGGCCATAACTTAAAGCCAGCTGAAAGTTAGATTTTAACCTTCAGAACAGACACTGTTATAGAATAAACCCTACCATTATCTCTTCCAGGACTACCTTTTCTCATTTTGTGACATGTCTACTTCAGCCAGCATTCCATCACTTCAAATTTTCATAAAAAAGTGTTGAGTTGTTCTTTTTGGACAGTCTAGCCCCAGGGACAAAAAAATATACTAATAATAAAACAGTGCCTTTTTTATTGTTATTGCTGCAGGCTGTTTGTTACTGAGAAGCATAGACTGTCTTCTTTTAAAGTGACACTATTGTAAGAATAATTTAAAGTTATTGTTTATACAACTCCTGTATGTTTCCTCTTTATTCAGACTTTTACAATGCCTACAATTGAAAACAACACCACATTTTAAATGTCAGTTAAAGGTAAGATTACAACCAAATAAATAGCTGCATACAAGTATTTTACAAAAATTACCTCAAACCTGTAGTGTCAGTAGCTATAGTATAGAAACATGTATTACCTAGAACATAAGAAAGTTTGCAAATGAGAGGAGGCCAATCGGCCAATCTTGCTCGTTTGGTTGTTAGTAGCTTATTGATCCCAGAATCTCATCAACCAGCTTCTAGAAGGATCCCAGGGTGTGAACTTCAACAACATATCTTGTTGGCCTTTTTATAGCTTCCCCACATTGTCTAGATGAAGACATTTCCGAGTCAACATAAACTCCTCTGTCTTTTTCATAGATTCCTTCTTCAATTTCAGTATCTCCCATATGATATTTATAATGCACATTTTTATTGCCTGTGTGCAGTACCTTACACTTTTCTCTATTAAATGTTATTTGCCATGTGTCTGCCCAGTTCTGAATGCTGTATAGATCATTTTGAATGACCTTTGCTGCTGCAACAGTGTTTGCCACTCCTCCTATTTTTGTGCCGTCTGCAAATTTAACAAGTTTGCTTACTATACCAGAATCTAAATCATTAATGTAGATTAGGAATAGCAGAGGACCTAATACTGATCCCTGTGGTACTCTACTGGTTATCTTGCTCCATTTTGAGGTTTCTCCTCTAATCTTCTCCAGTACTTTCTGTTTTCTACATGTTAACCACTCCCTAATCCATGTACATGCATTTCCTTGAGTCCCTACTGTGTTCAGTTTGAGAATTAATCTTTTATGCGTGACTTTGTCAAAAGCTTTCTGGAAATCTAAATAAACCATGTCATGTGCTTTGCAGTTATCCTTTGTCGATGTTGCATCCTCAAAAAAATCAAGCAGGTTAGTTAGACACGATCTCCCTTTCCTAAAACCATGCTGACTGTCTCCCAGGATACTGTTATCATATAGGTAATTTTCCATTTTGGATCTTATTATAGTTTCCAAAAGTTTACATGTAATAGAAGTCAGGCTTATTGTTCTGTAGTTACCTGGTTCGGTTTTGTCTCCCTACCTACAGCATACTTCAGTTGAATTGTAATTGTTCATGTGTTAATACATACATTACTACTGACTACTTTGCAAAGTTATCCTAAGAGATCCCATTCTTATTTCCCTATCTTCAACAAAAAAACATGTAAAATGCTGCTACCAATTTCAAACAGAAGTCTTATCTTATTAAGGACAGCCAGGAATGTAGCTGTCCTTGTATGTCGTAAAATGTAAAAAACACTTCAGGTAAAAGTTTGAGTCTGCAAAGACTGCAGTGACTAAGCAGCTATACCAGTAGCAGTTAAAACCAATATTAGTTTCATACTGCTTTTCAGTGCTGTTTCCTGCAGTCATGGAATTACAAAATAATAAAAGTGTGAATGTATTATTCAAGTAAATGTTTTCTGAAATGAACTGGCTTATGTGGAAAATACTGAAGAGATTGTGTATGAGGTGCATACAGTAGTATCCAAATGCAGATACAGCGCTGTAGTTAATGTCAGAATGTATTCTTCAGTGTTGACATTGAAAACATTTATTTGAATATTATGGAAGACTTCAAGACCAAAAAAGATTTCAATACCAACAAAAAACACACAAGGTCCTCATCAGGCTGGAGGATTTGAGAAGAATTAAAATGACCTATGTGGTCTTGCAAGTTTGTACCGTATATCTTCATTTGTTATGTTGGTTCAATAAAAGGCATTCATTTCAACATTGTTTTTTTTTTTTTGGTACCACTTTACATTAACTGTCTCTAATTACTGTGCATTTACATTGTAGTTACTTAGTAAATACATGTGTACTTACACATAATTACACTGTTATTATGCATAGTTACAATGTACTTAATGTGTAACATTTCTGTGTGATATAACCCTAACCCTAACCCTAAACTTAATTCTAAATCTAACCCCTTTTCTGATACAATTCTGTACCAACATGTATCGTGCAAAAATATTTACATGTTAAGTACATTTTAACTATGCATAATAACATTATAAGTATGTGTAAATACACATGTATTTACTATGTAACTACTAAGTAAACACCCAGTAATAAAAGACACTTCATGTGAAGTGTTACTGTTTTTTCATCCTCAGTGTGAAGATTTTGGAACATTAACTTACTAATTTGCACAGCAACTAAAGCCGTTGGAAAATTTGCAATATAGCACACATATTTTGGGGTTATACTTTAACATGCAGAATTATACGTTAGTATACAGTACATATTGCTGACATCTAGGGACTTTTAATATATCTATATAGTACCATCGTCACAGAACATATACGTCTCCATTTGACATCTTAATAGAGATTTTGGAGTCTTTGTAAGGCTTTCCCTTAATTAGAATTCTTTATGATGTACGGGGCTTGTACGTTTGCAGTCATTCAACATATCCTGCACAATTATATCCCAGTTCATTCTGTCATGGTAATTAGTTACTAACTTATATGGAAGCCATCAAATGTCAATAAAATACCAGTAATATTCAATGAAATTTAAGTTTTACTCAATAAAATATGGACTTTAATTATATTTTAACCTCATACACACAACCTTTTAAAATGTTTCAGCTGTTTTCCATTAGCAAATAGGGCAAAGTGACAATGTGCCAAGTTCTGTCTTGCCTGATATGAAACAACTGCTGTCACAGGAGCACATTCAGTGATGCCCAAAAGTACTGACATTGTTTCAATGCAAAATACTCCAATGCAAGCTGATATTAACACCACTTCATGTGGATATGTGTAAAAGCCTGCTATAAAATACAAGTCTTAGTAGTTTTCATTTATTCTTGAATTCTTACACAGTACAGCCACAAGTGGTATTAATATTAGTGTGCATTACACCATTTTGCATTAAAGAGATTGGAGGGTGTCAATACTTTTGGGCACGACTAATTATTAGGGCTTCTCATTAATGTATTTTGATATTTTTAATTGGAACTGAAAGAAAAAAATATAGACAATGACAGCAATATTTGCACACACACACAAAACAAGGATCTACGCACACTGCTGCATGCTATTTAGACCATCTTTCACTGTCTTTACATAGGATTGGTAAATGGCTCTAGTTGTAGAGATGCTTGCCTTGTGTACAGTACAACAATATGTGAAAACAGAAACTGGATTTACATTATGTTCTGGAATATTGAGTTCTGTTGATTTATTCATATGGTTCTGTACAGTGTCTTGACACAGTACCTCTAGACAGAAGTATAAGCTTTATGTTGTAAGAATGTGTTCTGATGGACTAGGGATGACATAATTTGAAAACTGCAGCCGATAAAATTTTTTTAGGGTATTTTGATAGCAGGCTGTCCAAGCACCTAGCTGTAGTGTATACTACAAGAGAGCAACCAGACTGGATCCTGTTTTCTGTGTGTCTGTATTTCACCTTTTTACAGAGATGTTGCATTTCTGGTATTTGTGAAACAGTTTTCTTTCCATTATAATTATTACTAGTCAGGACAAAACAACACACACACACACTCAGGAAAAGTAGAACATATTAAGCATGGATGGTCTTATTATCTGCCAGTTCAAATACCCATTCCCCTGTATATACTCTCCATTACTTACTGAGACCATACTGAATGTAGTGAGTTTGCAAATCAACTCAAGATACAACTTAAGAATTACAGTGGTAGATCAAAATGTTTGTTATCAGTGTAAAGTACAGTAGCTTCCATATATGAATGGTCTTCCTATAAAGGTCGCTGTCATTTGTACACTACATTGTGCAACCATGGTTCTAAACATGTTTGACATCCGAGGGTAGCTGATCTCCCATAAATGTCACGTCTAAAGACAACAACAATGCAAATACAAACAGAAATGCTGTTTTAATTTGACTTTCGACAAAGATCATTTAAACAGGAAAAGAGCTGAAAGGCAGTACTTGTGAAATAGTGACTTTTTTGGATACAAAGTAATTTGTGTTAGGAAGAGTGCCACATAAATCTTGGTTTTCAATGACTGATGTCTTATAGAAGAACTTGAAGGGACTCCTCAGCTACCCACTTGGCAGGCTCATCAATGAATCACCTTGGTACTTTAGCAGGATTTTGGATGTCTGGTTCAAAGTTCAATAGAGTGAATCATTTACTTTTTACAACAGGGGACGTAGGCAGAAAACAACTGGTCGATATCAAAAAATTAAATGTTCTTATTTGTTATACTATATACCATATTTATTTTTTGTTCGTATATAAAATATGCATTACTACTTTGGCATCTATTCTAAAAACATTACTATATAAAAGTGGACACATATAGTGCCTTTTGTATAACGTAATACAACAGCACAAATATTGACATGTTAAATGACCGTGGCAGGTTGAAATGATGGCTGCTTGGCTTGCAATGATTTAGCTGGGCAGAACAAAAGTTCTAAAAATACCTTAACCACTTCAACACCATGACGTACGCACGTACGTCAAATGAAAAAGCGCTTACAATACCATGCCATACGTGCGTATGTCAAGTTTCCCATTCTATTCTATGAACGGTTTCTCAGTCCAGCATTTGAGGTTTCATTCTCTAAGGCAGTGCTAGTACTGTGGAATGTGCAAGGAAAGTCGGGGGAGGGTCAGGTGACATATGTATCCAATTGAATGTCGGGGAAAAACTTCCAATCTACCTGTGGGCGTTTAGAAGATTGAGATATATTGCGGGAAGCCATTCTTATATACTGTATATATATATATATATATATATATATATATATATATATATATATATATATATATATATATATATAGCTAAACATGGCAACGTACGTGGAGAGCGACAACGGGAATGATGAAGATTTCGAAGTTGGTTCGGAGGTTTTCGATACCAGTGACAGTGATGCTGACTTATCACTCAGCGATGATGATGAAGAGGATGTGGAGCCAAGAACAGCAGGGGACTGGGTGTTTATTACTGAAACCTACCATGATGCCAGTCCTCCATCATTTGATTTTGCACCAGTTTACACAGATGTGCACCCGCTGTGGAACTTGAGAGTTTGCGTTCTCCATTTAAGTGTTTTTTGGCTTTTGTTCCTGAAAACATACCTTTGTGACTGTACTTTACAGGTAAGCCAGCTGCAGATGGGAAGGTGTTTGGTTGGAAATGGCAGTGCTGTGACGAAATACTTTCAACAGTACTGGGTACAGGCAATGAAGCAGGCGTCTGTGGCAGATCCATCACAATGCCTGCACAAAGTAGCCCTGTACATGCATTTGTGACTATCCTTCCAACACAAGGGAATCAGAGACAGCAAAAAAGGTGCAGAGTCTGCTATGAAAATGAAAACAAAAGAAAGGACACAAGAAAAATGTGCAGTGGTTGCGAAGGCAACCCCGGATTCTGTTGTATTGAACATTTCAATAAATGGCACATGTTTTGATGTTGTTTGATTTTTATTTGATAATTACTGTTTACTGATTATTATTGTTATTAGCGTTATTAGCAGTGATTTTGTTTTCATTGTTAAAAAAAAACAAACAAACTTTTTTTTATCTATATTGAACATGGGTATATAGTACACAGGAGCATAAAGGACTAATGAAAAACACAGTTTAGGTCATTTATTTGTGTTTTATTCATCATATGTTAGCAATTACAGGTTTGAAAACATTATTATTATTATTATTATTATTATTATTATTATTATTATTATTATTATTATTTTCAAAATCTGTTACCTGGGAAGGGGTTTCATTTTTACATGTGGAGTTGAAGTGGTTAATGGTCATATAATCATCCTCAGTCATCTGCTGCAGTGGAACCAGTGCCAGATCAGCATACAAGAACCCTTATTGCATGAAGTATTTATCGTACAATCTAAAACAAATTCAAACTAAACCTACTTTCTAACTAAAGATGGATAACATTGTAAAAACACTAAAGCTGAATGAAATTGAATGAACAGAAATATTAGGGAGAAAAAAAAGCATTATGTGCCATCTTGAGCTGTGCCCCATCAACCCATTGAAGAAGTTGTGCCGAATACTTATGAATTACCCTACAGAGGGCAAACATGGAGGGTTGATAACTTAAAGGATGTAAGAGCATTTTTATTACACAAAACATCTCCGCTCTTTCTTCAGCAGGGGCATGGAAAAAGGGTATTTTCTCTCCCTTG
Organism: Acipenser ruthenus; assembly: GCF_902713425.1. Lineage (NCBI taxonomy): Eukaryota > Metazoa > Chordata > Actinopteri > Acipenseriformes > Acipenseridae > Acipenser > Acipenser ruthenus. Next base: position 58,372,954 of record NC_081196.1, read on the forward strand.
CCTGTGCATTCTGTTTTTTTCCCAATGGAAACTATCTAGGGATTCATAGAGTGGCCCACTGTTATCTCCAGCTGGGGATGAGATCCCCTGCTAAGGGGAAAAAGTGGAGGCGGTTAGAAATTGAGCAGACTAAAGCTGCAGCAAACACGTTCCTCTGGAATTTGAATTGCATCGAACAAGCCTTCTGGAGCTCCTACAGTCTTCAAGCTTTTGGGATTGTTAGTATAAAAAAGGTTTGTATGGAGCTCACATCTCAAGCTCTGAAGCGCTATAAACTGTGCAGCTCAACTTTTTCCTGCATCCAGGAAGTCTGAGATGCATTTCAGCTTGTTGCCATGGTAAATGGCTTGTTTCGAGTGAGAGGCCAATAGAAGCAGCTTCTTTTTTCCCATTATTTAGACCACTAAAAAGTTTCATTTAGAAAAAAAAATGAAAGAACATACAGGATAAAATAGATAAAAATGAAGGGAAAGGGGTCAAGAAAAAAAGTAAACAACACAAGAAAATATATACAATAATAAATGTTTGTATTCTATAGACACAAGTCCAGTACATCCTGTCAGTCACCACTATAACATTTATGTATGTTTGTTTTCTCTCATGGTGATGGTGGGATATTTTAGAAAAGAAACAGGATTCCTAACCAATAGACAACTTTGCTTTCTGACACTGCCATTTTAAGAAATAAAAAAAAAGTTATCTCAGACTGAATGGATGACATGTTTATGAAGATATGTATACCAGATTATGATTATTGATTATCGGAAGTGGTCAAAAAGGTCTAGTAGTACTCGATTTACTTTATTTATTGCATGTGTGTATATGCTACTTATAGTTTTACATTTTCTACCACCGTGTGAGAATTTCCAAACTAGATTATTGATAAGCAAGTGACTTGGTGGGTTAATCAATATATTTTGGATTAAGTAACTTAAATTCACCTCTGTTTGCCTGAGGAATGTAATGTGGAAGAAATAGTTTATGATATTGAAATGATGAGTGATATTGGTCAGTTGTATGTGGTATACAGTGAGAAAGTTATTAGTATGTATTCAGAGGCACTGGAATCATAAGTCTTTGTTGTCTATTTTTTAACTCGAGCTTGAACCCCCCTAGACCTCATTCACACTTGTGATTTAAGGCCGCCTCAGGGCCACCTTTTCTCATATGTAAACGCTCCAAAAAAGAAAAGGCCTACAATCTGGGACCAGGGCCGGCCTTTATATATATATGAACGCAAAGCAGACTTAGGGCCGCCTTTTTGTATCACATTGCCAATTTGATTATGTAGCTCAGTAGCAGGGATCCTAGGAATCTGTTTGCTGTGGAATAACAAGGTAAAACACAGATTTTCTATGCTAACATGGAAAAACATAGATTTTCTATGGTGGGGAGGGGCAAAAAACATGCAAGGCTTATTTTGTTTGTTTGATAATAACCAAATCAATACACATACCATATATAAACATTATATAAAATAAAACTGCTTCAGTGTTGAATGAGGCTTCAGTTTACTTCAGTCAGTATCGAGAGCTGTTCAAAGATGATGAAAACAATAACAATCACCCCTAAAGATCAGATCAACGAGTTTGGCAAGGACGAATTTCACGTCAATGCTAATGTGCTGTTTTGTACTATTTGTAATAATGATTAATGGCACTGGTAAACTTGTAACTTGATTAGAAAGTGTAACAATTTATATTTTCACTGTAATATTTCAATGCCTGTTATTGTGATTATTATTGTTAATGTTATTCTACTGGCGATAGAGCAGTAGTTTATTATGTATTGTGCATGTTATTGAGCAAAGTGTATTTGGTATATATTTGTGAAAAATGCGGAGGCCTTGAGGCGGCCCCCTCGAAAGTAGCCTGTTTTCGAATGGTATCAAGCTTTTAAAGATAAGACTTGAGCCTGTTCGCAGGTCAAACATTAAAAAGCCTGTGCAGCTCTATTTAGGACAAAGGGAAGCATACACTTTTTTTTTACACAAAGTAGTATGTGTATGTAATGGGTTATGAAACACGTTTTGCTGCTGAATCAATGGGATCCTTTAAGAACCGAGTAGAGGAAGTTCTGTGATCAATCATTTATGAGAAACCGGATGAGCAGTGAGGGACGGAAAGCCTTCTTTCATTCGTAACTGTTATGCTTTGACATTCAGACTTAAATATGCAAAAAATGTCTTTCAAAAAACTTACAGGGAATTTCTTGCATTGTCAAAGAGTAATTTCAAAGAGAGTCTTTGTCAATTAATGAGGTATAGAATTATGTATCCATTTACATCTGAGCTTATGAACATGGACACAAGTAAAAGTTATACTACAAGCAACCAAAAAGCACCAAACAACAAAACAAAGAACGACTGTAATGTAATGAATAAGTGCAGACCGTTATTAGCACATGTGTGATTTGATGCTTTTGAAAGGCTGCTTTAAGGATAGCAGTGCCATAACTACACTTTATACATAGGGTAGGAATTGCAAGTACTCTTAGATTTAAAGGATCAGAAGCTGATTTTGTTTTGTATTTTGAAACAAGTTTAAAAAAAAAAAATGTTTTAAGCGTATTTTCCCTTCTCTACGAACAAATTATTCTAATTATTCTATGTTCATTTTCATAATACCGAAGTATGCATAATAATTTGTTCATTTAAACAGTGATTTCTTTCCTGGTAAAATATACTAACATGCATATCATGAATAAGCATTTAGCTTTTATGCTAGTGCTAATTCCCAATTATACTCAGTTGTGCTACCTACCGCAATAGAGCTAACCTCTATTTAACCCCCATATATTATCTTACACTTAAGAGCTTCCCTGCACTAAACACTCACCATTCAAATGTGTTGCAGTAAAGGAAATAGCAAAAGTAAGAGGCTCTGATTAAAAATGTATCAAATAAAAAGGAAACAAGATCTGGAGTTTAGTCATTATCAATGGTGCTGTATACTTAATATAAAAGATCATTAAAAATCATCCAAAAACCAAAGATGGTAACGAAGGAAACCCACACTCCATTAATGCTGTTAAAGGTGTATTAAGCCTGTCAATAACAAATAAGACTGAATTTCACAATGCACAGTATAACACAAACAAGGAAATAAGATTTATTATTTGTTTATTTAGCAGATGCCTTTATCCAAGGCAACTTACAGAAACTAGGGTGTGTGAACTATGCATCAGCTGCAGAGTCACTTACAACTATGTCTCACCCAAAAGACGGAGCACATGGAGGTTAAGTGACTTGCTCAGGGTCACACAATGAGTCATTGAGCTGGGATTTGAACCGGAGACCTCCTGGTTCTAAGCCCTTTTCTTTAACTACTTGACCACACAACTTCAGTACCACTCCTTATAAAATAGGAAATTAACACAAGGTCACAGAAAATAATCTGTTGGGCTAAATCAATAATTTTAGAAGCGATGCATCTTTTCTACATCTATCACAGCTCCCCTGCAACTCTGCACTCTATTCTGCAAGTAAACCTGAGCTGTTTGTGGCAGCTTATACAGTATATGCAGACACACCTTTTTTGCTCACTGAAGACGGAAAAAAATAATACAGTTCTATTTTTTCAATACTTACTGCATCAGGTAATAAGCAGAATACTGTAAAGAATGCAGCTAATCAAATACAGTGCTGGAAACTAATGTATTATACACACAGTTTCATGAAAATGACAGAAACAAATAAATATTTATGGATAAGTCAATAATTTTAAAAGCGATGCACCGTTTCTGTATCTCCCTTAGCTCTCCTGCAACTCTCAACAATGTATTCTGCCAGTATGCAGGAGCTGTGATTGGGGTATGTGAAAAATTTCTGGTAACCCTCAGGAGGAAAAGGGTGCAAATGCACCTCAAAAATGTACCATATGCATTTTGAAGAAGGATCACTCCTGAGTCGGACAAGGATGTTCGTGGCATCAAAATATTGTGATTAAAGGTATCCTGTGATCTTCAAAGACTTATGAGATATGTTTATTTTAAACACGCTGGGGTGAACAATGCTTTTTATCAGCTAAGTATGATGAGTTCAAGCAGAAAAGACAACAAATCTAAGAGATTATTATTTGAGTGTTTTTGGGGGGGTTAGTTATTTATTGTGATGGAGAGGTGCTTGCGTACAAAAACGATTATTTTTCGATATTAGGCTAATGTTTGATTAGTGAATCTGCAACCTCAAAACTGCACAAACGCATGTTTTCTAAAAACATTGTAAACTTATATTGGCTGTATCTCGAATGAAGAAATACATGGACCAGTAAACATCCTCCCCTCTTTAGATTATTGCAATAGATGTTATAAACTATAACAGTTAGTTGGCCAGCCCGTCCAACAGTAATATCTTAATTAATACTTTAGAACTGCATTGTGGTGGCAGGTATTTAAGCAGTTCAATCTTTGTATGTGTCATACTGAGAAACCCACAAGAATATGGGAAATATGGACTACCGTGTATGTAATGAATATTATATCAGGAACATAATGCTGTTGGGCATGCTTTCCAAGATTGTTCTGAAGAAATATGCTTGGCTGTATGGGTGTATACACGTTCAATCCAGATACCAGCATTTTGAAAAGCTGTAGTTTGTTACTTCTGGGCAGCAGTGTGGAGTAGTGGTTAGGGTTCTGGACTCTTGAGGGTTGTGGGTTCAATCCCAAGTGGGAGACACTGCTGCTGTACCCTTGAGCAATGTACTTTACCTAGATTGCTCCAGTAAAAACCCAACTGTATAAATGGGTAATTGTATGTAAAACATAATGTAATTGTATGTAAAATGAATGTGATATCTTGTAACAATTGTAAGTCGCCCTGGATAAGGGCGTCTGCTAATGAATAAATAATAATAATAATATAACTAGGCCCTTTCATTTAGATGAATGCACAAAGCACATATCTGGCAGTTAATGGAGACATCTAAACTGGGATTATCTGAACAACCAAAACAGTTTAATACTTCAGGCTTCAGCACTATTAGTGTAACAAACCATTTGTCATCTAATGCTACATTCCCATCTGCACCATGAAACTAGTCAGTGAAACTCAATCTCAACTTGTTTCCAGGCACATTCAATAGGCAGCATCTGTCGTGACAGGCAGCAGCTGTGCCTACCTCCAGCCAATCATATTAGTGCTTACATAAATGTAAACCACCTGACAGAAAAAAAAAGCCAGAGGGACACGACTCTTTGACATTGCTGTCAACAGCTTCCAGGAAAAGCCTAATTTACAAGTTTGTTCCTCATTAGATGGATGCTGTGAGACTCAACATGCTATAGTACGTGTTATAATACTGTAGTTCTTCAACCTAAAATAAATTATAATTTGCAAGAACATCTAATACATGATCTTTAATATTTATTCAGAGAGCATGTCTACTGACTTTCTTTTAGAGAAATATTTTTTAAGGATGATCATATGGCTGCTTTAATCCTTTTTATATCCAACATTATTGAAACATGCTTCCTGAAAGAAAACTTTTAATGCAAGGCTTTTTAAGTAAGCAAGACATGTGAAGCGACACTCATTTCCTCACAGCAATGGTAATTGCTGATTTGTGAGCACAGTGTCAGCAATCTTTATCACTCATTGAACCTCCAGCAGTGTGAGACAAGGAAATGGGGCTTTCAACTAATGCCTGAATTATGTATATACTTCATTGTCAAAAACTAGTCCCAAAAGACAATTCTGATGCAAACATTTAACACTAAATACAGTTTTGAATATATTAAAGATGGCGTGAATGCTGTTTTATTTATAAAATGCTTTTAGGAATCAAACTACAGCTGAGAAAATGGCACTTAGTCACTTTGCCCGGATCCAATTGCTCTTTGCACAATACTTTACTGTATGCATTCCTCCATTATAGATTCTGACCCCTGCTGGTAAGATAAGGTTCAAGTCTCTATAACTGTATAACTGTACTTGCAATACAAGCCTCTCCCATGTCCCTCACCCTTGTTGTTATCTACCGTCCACCTAAGAGCAACTCTGCTTTTATTGCCGAGTTTTCAGAATTCCTCTCCCTCGTCACTTCTACTGACAAAATCCTACTCCCAGGTGACTTCAACATTCATGTTGACTTGCCTTCCTCCCCCCTAGTGACTGACTTCAACACGATTCTACACTGTCTTGGACACTCTCAAGCTGTCAACGTCCCAACTCACACCTGAGGACACACCCTGGATCTGCTCATCACCAGGGGCCTTGAATCTCCAATCTCGCCGTCTCAGATATTTCTCTCTCTGACCATTTCTTAATCACTGCTAATATTAATCTCCCTGCACCTTCCTCTGCTGCTGATACTGTTATCTCCTTCTGTCCCAAGAATCTGCTGAATCCTCTGAAACTCTCAGAATGTGCCTCTAACTGGTGCCTCTAACTCTAACTGGTACTCTCCCGTCCTCAATTGATGATGCGGTGACCCTCTACAACGCCACCCTTACTCATATCATCGACACTTACCCCACTTACAACCAGAAACGTCAAGAAAGATCGAAACTGCCCATGGTACATCCTCGAACTTGGATTGCTTAAGTCTGCCTGTCACAAGCGTGTGTGCAAGTGGAGGTCGTCTGGACTAACGGTTCACAGACAGATCTGGACCGATCATCTCGCGAGCTACATCTCGTGCACTTGCTGTGGCTAGCGTGAAATACTTCTCTGAAATCATAACTATGGGACACGGTAAACCCAATGCTCTCTTTAAGACCAATGACCAAATCCTATATCCAGCCACTGACAGATCCATCTCCCATTCATCCTCCTCTCTTATCTGTCCTGATTTTTCCTCTTTCTTTCAGAACAAAATCGACAACATCTATTCTGCGCTCTCCCACCACAAACCCAGTTTACTACTTGACCACCTTGACGCTCCTCCAGTTGCCTCTCCTCCTTCTCTCCTCTCTCCATTGCTGATGTTTCTGGCTTACTGTTGAAATCAACTACTGCCACATGCCCCCTGGAACCCTGGCCGACAAACCTTGTCCGGCTCTTTGCTTCTGATCTTGCTCCCTCCATTATGCACACACTCAACCTGTCCCTGGACTCTGGCTCGGTTTCTGCTGCCCTTAAGCTTGGCCGAGTTACGCCGGTACTCAAAAAACCCTCCCTTGACCGGCCGACTTATCTAATTTCCGTCCCATCTCCAATCTCCCTTTTCTCTCAAAAACTCTTGAAAGGGCTGTAGCCAGTCAGCTGATGAAACATCTCATGGACAGCAATCTGTTTGAATCTCTACAGTCTGGTTTCCGGCCGCATCACAGTACTGAAACTGCTCTGCTCCAGATGGTGAATGATCTCCTGCTTAATGCTGATGGTGGTGCTCCCTCTATGCTTGTCCTCCTTGACCTAACAGCTGCTTTTGATCCCCAAGCAAAAGTGCACCACACTTGGAGAACGCTAGTTTAGCTTCATGGCTCCGACTCTTTGGAACTCTCTCCCAGCTTTGGTGCGTTATGCTCCCACCGTCGCTCACTTTAAATCAACTCTCAAGTCCCACCTGTCTCTCTTGCTTTCCATGCTCTTTAAGCCTGATATCTGCTATTAGCTGCTGTGTTACTGCTACTATTTCATGTATTATGCACTTTCCACTGTATTTAATGTATTATGCATTGTTTTTCAAAAGTACTATGGATTTTCTTGTTGTTTCTGCATCTTGTAAAGCACTTTGTGATGGTGGTCCACTATGAAAGGCACTATGTAAAATAAAGATTGATTGATTGATAAATATAGTGAAATTATCCTTGCATGTATTTGATAACTGACATCGTAAACCTCAAAATGATTGCGTCGACTCCTTTATAATTGGGACATACATAGCAAACTGCCTTCAACAAAATCCATATACATTTTGATGCATTTAATCCAAAAATGTGTTGTTTTGCCAAAGATTCATATAAGTAATCCCGAGACATATTTACTCATTTTTTACTCTACCCGTTTTCACATGAAATTGGAAAATCTGATTAAGTTCTCTAGAGCATCTCACCTATTTTGAATTTGTTAGGGTATTGAAATGAAAAAAAAAAGAATTCTGCATAAGAATTTGAAAATAAATGGCATGCACCACAAAACCCTAGTGATATATATACACACACACACACACACACACACACACACACACGCAGAGTAATCCGTCGCGTATCTGCCCGTCACATATCCGCCCTAACCGTTTATCCGCCATGATCTACCTCTTCAGCAACGTTAGTTTATTATTGAACAGAGAAGATTAGTTCAGAGAGTGTAGATCCTACCAAAGTTTTCATACACTGTGTTGTATGTATGCTGTGCGCTACTGGTAATGTCACGTGAGCTGTTCAGTGTTGATATGTAAATAAATCCTGTTCACCTTTGGGGCGTATCAACTTCAACCTCCGTGTCAATCTCCTGCCTGTCACTCAGCAGCGAATGCACACACCCAAATGGCAGATGGCTTACCTGTATCTTTCTAAACAATGGATTTAGGTGAGCTCCCTAATAAAAGCTGAATCTCAAAACAATAATTGTTTGAATATTGTAATTGTTACAGCTGTATATAATGGTATTTAAAACAGGATTTATTTATCTGCCTTTTTACATATCTGCCTTTACTCTGGTCCCAATGCAGTCAGATACACGACGATTACTGTATATATATATATATATATATATATATATATATATATATATATATATATATATATATATATTCTTCATAGCCAGTTTCAAAGCCACGAGTCTGCCTCAGTCCACCACAAATATGCAGTTGCGAAGTCAGTGTGTTATAAAAGCTGCATGAAGTATGTTCATAAATCATGCAAGTGCGCTCTGTAGCACTGGCACTGGCACCTAGTAATAAAGTCAATAAGCGGCGTGCAGTTGCTAATATCAGAATTCCATTAACATTAAAGTCTATGGGGCGGGATTGGTTCCTTGGAAAATGTTGTTAATATATATATATATATATATATATATATATATATATATATATATATATATATATATATATATACAGTATATATAACTTGTTTTACTGAACTGTACAGCAAAGTGGGATCAATTTGATGGATCTACCAACCTGCAGCCTCTGAAAGCTCTGCAGCCCAAAGAGTTTAGGCAGGGAAAGAAGTGAACTGAGCAATGTGGACAATTAAAACAAGAAGGCAGGCAAAATCACAAAGTAATGGGAACTGTAATACTTTAATCTGAAAGAACTGTAGCTGTGTATGTCTGTAAAATTGCCTGTATTAAAAACATTTTATAAAATGAATTACCATCCACCACTGGGAATGTAGCCCTGGAGAGTGGAATACATTGGGGTACCTGTTTGTAAAGTGGCTTTGGGGTGCCCATACTTTAAGTATGACTTCTATTACACCGTGTAACAAATTATTATTTTTTTTTGTTCCTGGGTAGTAAGTGTTATTTCATAATTGCTTATGCCTCAAAAGTATAGAAAATGGCTATTATTCCCCACAAACTTTGCTTTTGTGACCAGGACAGTGATATTTTAAAATTTACCTATTTTCCAGAACATTACAGATAGATTCAGTGCTGAGTAAACTTGGAATAACTTCTAGAACTTTCTAGAGCTTTCCAGTAATATAAATAGTAGTATAAATACAGGGGCCTTAAGCCCACCAGTTCAGTTTAGTTCCAGCTGCCTAAGTGGATACATATCTGCATTTTTCTGAGATGGCATCAAGGTCATAGGAGACTTCAAAATGGTGGCATTCCTGATGGGTCTCCAAGCTGGTTTTACCAAGTTTCCCTGCTATCTTTGCCTTTGGGACAGCAGGGACACCAAGGCGCACTACCACAGGCGGGACTGGCCACAGCGGACCGAGTTCTCTGTGGGGAGGAACAACGTCAAGTGGGAGCCACTGGTGGACCCCCGGAAGGTGCTGATGCCACCACTGCACATCAAATTGGGCCTTATGAAACAATTTGTCAGAGCTCTAGATAAGGAGTCGGCAGCCTTCAAGTACCTTCAAGACTTCTTCCCTAAGCTGTCTGAGGCAAAGGTCAAAGCCGGTGTCTTCGTCGGACCACAGATAAAGAAGATCCTGGGGTGCAATGAATTCCCCAAGAAGCTCACTAGTAAGGAGAAAGCGGCTTGGAACAGCTTTGTCGCAGTGGTTCGGGGCTTCCTGGGCAATCACAAGGCCGAAAACTATGTGGAGCTGGTTGAGACTCTGGTGAAGAACTACGGCACAATGGGCTGTAGGATGTCCCTCAAAGTCCATATCCTTGATGCTCATCTTGATAAATTCAAGGAGAACATGGGAGCGTACTCGGTACGCGCTTCCACCAGGATATACTGGACTTTGAACGCCGCTACCAAGGACAGTATAACGAGAACATGATGGGAGACTACATTTGGGGGCTGATTCGTGAAAGTGATTTACAGTATAATCGTAAATCTCGAAAAACTACTCACTTCTAAATCTTTTGTAGTCATTTTTGTATTACTTTAGTATAAATACATGTTAATTTGGATTTATATGTTGTTTTTTTCTGACTTTATGTGAACGAAAAGACACAAATTCGCCCGTTTTCTCATTGGAAATAGGTAAATTTCAAAATATCACTGTCCTGGTCACAAAAGCAAAGTTTGTGGGGAATAATAGCCATTTTCTATACTTTTGAGGCATAAGCAATTAGGAAATAACACTTACTACCCAGGAACAAAAATTGTGTTACATAGTGTTATTTGCAGTCTTATTTCGCTGAGTATCATGCAATAAATGTTGAAACATCAAGATTAAAGACATTCAACCAAACTATGAAACAATGAGGTTCAGACTAACAGCATAATAATTTAAGGAGACGTTTTTTAAAGAGCAAGATTTTGAAAATACAAAGAAAGAAACAGTTGCTGATACACACACCTTACAAAGTCGTATTTGTGTTCAGTAGGAGAAACATGAGAAACAAAATAACACAACACAAAAAAAACACTATACACGTTTATCTGAGAGTTTTAATATAATCCCCATTTTTGTTTTACCATCACTCACAACCTGTATGATAATTGCACTCAGTATGGTTTTGTCTGCAATATCGAACTGCAAGTCTGCCCACCAGTCCATCCATCAGTTTCCCACGTACATACACTAAGTACGGATAGGAGGGGTTATGCTTTTCATACTTTGCAAATATACATTGTATATTATTGTGTGATAATATATTCTGACACATACACTAATTTATTTGTAATAAAACTTAGTTACAACATTTAGCAAGTTATTGAGAGTTTAGAATCTGTGGTGGAAGACGCATGTTACGTACAGCAAATATCAGGACTATTACAGAATATGTAAATGATGTAATTATCACCTCAGTGAGAGATTTTTGTGTGTGTTCACAGTGTTGTTTATCAGCATGAACAGATAACTCCTGATGAGGTATAATGAAGGGGGTAAGATTGTAAGTGACATCACTTGCATTAACAGCAAGATGACACTCATTTTCCTGCAAACCACAGACCTTCTGTCTGTCACAAAAGCCAAAGCTGTTATCTATAAGTCTGGTGAGTACCACCTACCAGTGCTGCTTGTTTGATCTTTTGGGGTGGGGTGGTTATGGGGTGGGGTGGGCTGGGGTGAGTGAATTTTAGTTATATATACATTAGTTCAGAAAGGTAACACACTCATTACGTGTAGGTAATGTACCTTCATTTTGAAGTGTACTCTGGGCATATTCAGAAATGGCATGGACCATCACTGTTCTACAAGTGTATTACTGAGTTTCTGACAAAAAAATAAATCGGTTACTGTATTTGCATACTACTCAGAAGACTGTCATTTTTCATTCTGTCAAGTCTCTCAGTGATATTCCAGTTATGTTGCAAAAATGTAATTGAAATATCAGACTTGGTTGCCTACTTTTTAAGCACTCTTGGTAAAATCACTTTCCAGAAGGCTCAAATTGGTTTCATTATGGTTCTCACATGGAATTTAAATTTGGCACGTTAACCATGTTGAGGTATGCAAAGTACAGGTATGCGTTTTGAAGCACTCAAGCTGGCCTAGACTGTACTGCTTTAAAACATTTAGCATATAACAGTATGTTATATATTAGGCCTGTACACATATAATGTAACTAAACTAGCTAGCATTATCTGCAGTTATGTGTGTTTCAAGATAAATGTGTTTTTAAAACATTTCAAGGCTTTTCCATTCTTTAAATGCCTTTCAAGAAAATTGTATGTTGTTTTTTATTTTTTTGGTCAAGTCACTCTTGAATTAGATATTTCTTTGTAAAGTTGATGAGCAGGGTTTGGTCTTCAGTTTATGCTTAAAGACGCTGAAACACCATTCAAGCAGTTCCTTACTTTTTCAGTGGATTGGATATTACTGTAACAATACTTCTTCACAATAAACTCAATGGGCATTGTCAGAGTAAAGGATGCTTTGTCCACAATAGCAGGTGAGATTTAAACCTCTTAGTGGCGTTTATTTGAACTCATTTTTAGTACTCAAAAACAAAGTGCCCAACAAAAGGCTGATAAATAAAGCTCAGGTTCTGTGCTCAGGATTTTTTTCTGGGAGTATTCATCCATTGGCTGGTTTAGCACCCCAGAGAGTGGACGTGAGAACACTGGCTTGTGCAGTTTCAACATCACTGGCAGGATGTCTTAGTAGAACAGCAGCCAAGTGCACAGCACAGTGATCTGTGTCGGACTGCCTGCTTACTGCTCAATAATGGATTCCCATCAAGGCAATAGGCTGCACCTCATCCCATCTTCATGTGGAATGCAATGAAGCAAGGACATCCTCATTAAACAGAGGGAACAAGATTCAGAGACAGGCCCGCCCTTGTCACACATGGGGTTGTATTAAAATCCAATAATATTACATGACTGCCCATTTAACTCAACATGGTTATGCTTATGCAACCAAACACCAGCTTTCAATAGTATTGTGTTATAAGAAACCAGGGTATTGATACGGCATGGCACCAGTTTAGATAGAGACACAGTAGATTTATTTAGGCAGGAATTGCATTTATATTCCTGCTGTTATTGTTTTTCATGCTTTAATTTCAACCCCTTGCGTTTTCACACTGTTTCCAGTGTCTTCATTTGCTAAATAAAAGAATGTATTTTGTAACTTATTTGAAACCTGGCTATACATTCATATTGTTTAGCTTTTAAACGTGTATCAATATGCAGTTTTTATTTACCACAGTATAAACTACAGACAAATACAAGATATTGCCAATAATATATGCTTTCTGTTAACTTATATTAACCACACATAGACAAACATTCTGGTTTCTTGAGGCTAATTTCTATATTCAAGACAGAGGCACAGCAGTGCCAGATTATACAAAGAATAGACATTTTCTATTATTAGTATATTTAATTAGTTGTATTCATAATGCCTGGTTACTTTTCAATGAAGGAAGCAAAGGCTTACATGATTGTATTTACTACTGGTACATCTGTTCAAGTTTGATGGTGTATTGATGTACTGTTTTTTAAGGGACTGTCACAAAGACGGCTGCAGTGGGTGACGTCAGACCAGAAACAGGAAGTAACACAGAGAGACTTGGGGTTTTGATGAAGCATTTAATAATTAACAGACAGAACAGAAAATAAAAAGGTTGTAACACAAAACAGGACACGGCACTTCACGCCAAAATAAAGAGACAAACAAAACGGACAGACACTAACAAACAGGGACGAACAAACACGGTGAGAAACACTTCTTATTACTATTATTCTTCTTATTATTATTATTCTCATTACCTCCTCTCTCTCCCGTTCTTTCGCCCTGAACACCCAACCCCGAGTGAGTGAAAACGTGCTGCTTTTATGCAGCTGTACTGAGACTCAATTGCTAATCAATCAATTGGAGTCTCGGTACAACTGCACGTGAATTAATATAGTGTACTCCAGTGACCACACATTACATTTTAACCAGCACGTGAAGTGATCTGTGCCATCCTCGTGCCTAAATACAAATCTACATTTTTAAATACACGTGAAACACAGACCTGTTTATATCCCGTGTACCAGTGACTATACACCAACATTTACACACAACACGTAACATATAAACATAAACTACGCTCAAGGGCGTGGCCACATTGCCACAGGGACCAAATAAAAGTATTAGTTCTCTTCAATAAATATAAGGTTTAAAAACAATTGTTAGCACTGTGTCAATGGGGTGTTATTAAAACCAGGAGAGGTCAGCTTTTAAACAAATGAGGTATTAACCCTATTCTTATACATGGGAGTCATAGGAAGAGGTCTGCCATTCTTTGGTTGCATAGAAGGCGTCAGAGAGCAAAAATTAGGCAGGGGAAATCTTGTCCACCCCATATCAGACCCTGAATAAATGTAGACAATTTCCCAGATGAAATGTTTAAGATGTTTCGTCTCACACGGCAGGTAATATCGGAATTATGTGAGGAGCTTAGACCCAAATTGGAATCTACTTCCAGGCGATCTCATGCAGTAACTTTTGAGGCAAAGGTTTTATCAGCAAGTTTAAGTAGCATTACCAGTGCTACATTTTCTGTAATTTTACAAAAAAATGTTAATAGTGTATGTTCATTCCTATTACAATTATTATGATTATTAAGAGTCATACACCAAAATGCTATATAATCCTATATAAGAATATCCTAAAGGAATCTTGCAGATGGTTTATAACCTATACAAACTGACCCAATTTAACTGTTTGGTCCAAATATCAGTTCAGCCTGTCACATAAATGATTATGTTGTGTTGAGAGATTCATTTGATAATGTTTGAGTCAAATAAGGTTGCATATTATAATCCTGTTACATTCCCAAATTAAATAAAAGCAAAAGTGTGCTTGTATTACATAGCCTATTTAAACAAATCTGGAGATACAGTAAATAATGTTAGTGACTGTCTGAGGACTGTATGCTGTTATCTATTCCACAAATAATTATCATTATTGTTTAGTTTTTTAGTGTCCCATCCGGGCAGTTTTGTCTTGGTCCAGAAGCATTTTAATTTGCATTTTTAATATGTAAATTAATATAATGATAATTATTTGAATATGTTCACCTACTCCCTGTTTTAATATACAGGTAGTATGACTAAGTAACTCATGTAACAACATGAATGTTAAAATGTGCTTTCTTTTTTGTCATTTTTAGTTAAAGCAAAAGATTTTTAAATGCAAGCTATATTATCCTGCTGTGCTTGCAGCCAGCTGGAATGGGGGTGTTACGCATCTCCATTTATTTGAAGGAGATAATAAAGTAAGAGTCCCACTATCATTTATTTATATATTTATTATCAGACGCCCTTATCCAGGGTAACTTACAGTTGTTACATAATATCACAATACAAGGTATCACATTGCAAAATATCACATCACAAAATATCACATTAAAGATAAGAGCAGTTATAAAGTACAGTGAAATCAGTAGAAAGTAAGATCAAATTCAAATAAAGAATACAGTAAATAATTACATTATTGTAAAAATGGTGGTATTAGTGCAAATTAATTACTATTGAGAACGTTAGGTTACTTCCGTAACCCTGGTTCCCTGAAAGAGATGACAACCACCAACCACAAGGTCGTATGAGTCGCCCTCACAGGTTCGATGGAAAAAGAGAAATGGCTTCCTTTGGATGACAGTTTTATCCCCTCGGTGGGTGGGACCGAGTGCATCGTCCCAGGAAGGGGCCTATCGGCAGCTCTGGTATAGAGAGCTCAGCAATACCTACCCAATGGGCAGGCATACCCCATACGTAATGTCATTGGTGGTCGTCTTCAAATGGAAAGGTAACTGTTCAACGCTACAGAAAAAAACATTAGGACATTTGCGAATTACACTGGAAACAAGGAGTGAGGTTTGGAGGAGTGATGATAACACAACTCCAGTCTTAACTCCAGTTTTACCACTAGTATGTGAATTGGGGCCTTTCAGCGGGATAACATGAGTTGGTAAAAGCAAAAAATTGAACTTCTGCTATCAAAGACCAATGTGGTAGTAAATGATAAGCACTCTGAAGAACATTTTAGAGCAGATCATAAAATATCGAGGATTCTGCTGCTTGGCTTTTCTCCTTTCTTTGTACTGCAGAATACGTTCTTATTAATGAGTTCTTTACAGTTTCCTGTAAGTTCCTAATCATAAATCTTCAAGGGGCATTAACCATAATGTCAGAACCATCTCTACAGAGCACGAATGGTCTTGAGTATCTTGGATTCATTTAGTTGATGTTTTATTTTAAACAAGTCTCCTGCAGCTGGGTTTATTTTGTTGTTGATACATTAACTGTTAGTATTATTTCTCTATTGGTCTTGTTCCGTCTCTATGCCTTCTGTTTTTTTTTTCTTTTCTTTTTAGCAGAGATCTTTGATGTCAATGTTGTGAATGCAAGATCAATCAGCTATGTCTGTATCAATATGCTTCTTAGGTATTCACTCTATTTTCAATCTGCAGAGTTCAAACACAAGCATGCTGATCTATATCTTTTTTGTTTCTCTCAAAGAGACTATCAAGCCGTCTTGTGTGCAGCTTAACTAAACTACTGTCAGGTCATTGTGCTCAATCTTATGAACTGGAGAAAATTATGCAGTTAATGAAGGTTTAGTATTTTTCTGACTGCTGGTTAATTTAAGTTATCCAGAAGGTAAGTTCCCAAATGTGTATCTGCATCACATTTTCTGTCAGCAAATCCATTTTTCTGGTATGATGTAGATCAGATAGAAACTGCTTATTAATCCTTAATGGCCCAGTTCTTTTTTGACCAGGACATTAAGCATGCACACCCACACGGATATTGTATATGCACATACTGTATTGCATATTAATTGATACTCTTAGCAATCTTTAATGATGAAATAAAATATTTTTCTTTCACTAAAATTATTTATTTTAAGGCGAGTACAGAGCTGTTTACAATAATTAACTACAAATTAAAACTAAAATGTTTAATGCAAATCATTAATGCAAAAAAAAAAAAAATGCTTCTTGCTGAATGCTTCATCTCTGATCTATCAACACTGGGACACATAAAGTCAATTGCTCTATGACAAAATAAATGTATACAGCACAGTGCATGAATTACTTTTGGTAAAAGTTCTGTTTCTTCTATTATTGTCAATATTTTAGACACTGCTTTTGAATGCATACACATGTGTCCTTTACTGTAATATAATCTGGCCAGTGTAACCTTAAGTGTGGACCAGGTAAAGAAGCTGTTGTGCCTGTCTTCAACATTCAGAAGAAAGAAAGCAGGTCTATCTTAGCAATTTTTCACACTGTTTTATGGAAAGCTATATTGACAAGGCCTGTAGAAAGCTGCTGTATCTCAGAATATTGCAGCAGTAGATTCAGGAAGAGAAGCAATGTGGAATGTCTTGGGGGTAAAGAAAAGTGAACAGGTACGTGTTGCAAGGAACGACTGGTGTAACAAAGACAGCAATTGAAAAAAAAAGTATTGTAATCGTATTATAACCTCCTTCTGCTGCAAGTAGTAACAAGAGTCTGTCTTTTTGACACAGAGTATATTAGCGCAGGCATCAGGGGTGAGGAAGCTTGTGTACCAACAGGGAAAACTAGATTGGAATGTAATGGCATTCATGCTGAATAATTAGACAGCACAGAAGGATTAACCGAGAAAGAATGTGATAAACAAACACCAATGAATGATATTTTATAAGACTGGAAACTGCAGCTTTAAGAACAGGCATAATTTGAACAATATTTAAAAAAAAAAAAAAACACAGAAATGAATGTGAAATGGGCAATGTGCAGCTGTTGTACCTTATTGGGTGTTATTCTCCATTGTTGATTTTGCTCTGTGCGCAGAAAAAAACATTCTTAGAAGCCTAGTAGGCTCAAAAAAGAAATGATAGGATCATGTACAATTCATTTACATTTCATCCAATGCTCTCTCTGTTTCCCTTTCCGAAAACAAAGTTCAGAGTCTGGATTATAGAGAAAAAGTCCCATTCATGGAAGGGTGAAGGATGCAGTGTGCTTGATCAATTGCCTGTCTCGGGTATCAAATGGCATTTCATTGCCTCCAATCTGACTATTATAACTCTGCTGGAAATCTCAATATGCCTTATCTGAAACAGGTTATAAATCTCAAAGCAAGTCAGCCCGAAGCATTTCTGTGGTAATAGTCCTTACAGGCTACAGGCATGAAAGAAAACACCCAATCAAATTAATATGTGAAACCAACAGCAACTCAATAGCATTTAAGAGGGTAAATGTTCTTATGCAAATTCACAGAACTCAACAAAAGATAAAGGGTGAGAGAGACACCAACCCGAGAGAGTAATTCAAATGATTGCATTGAAAGCTGGAATTGCCGATATGTCTTTTGTTTCTAAATGCTGCTTTCACATAAAGACTGTTATGCCTTCCCCAACAACCATCAAATCAAAAATCAATATTTGCTATCGGTGGTTTTCTGCTATATGTATATGTGGCAAAGTGGTTTGTAGTGCACCGGTGTAGCGGTGATGTGGTTAGGAAACAGAAGACAGACAAAAAAGTTCACGATCCAAACAGGTTTTATTTTATAATCCTGGTCTGGCAACCACAAAGAGTATTCCCAGGCAATACACAGCAATGTGTATTGCACTGATTCAGAACAACAGGTTGCAGTCCCGAAATAATAAGACACAGTTTGTAGTAAACAAACACAGTAGAACACACACAAAGACACTCACGTTCACAAGTCCAGAGTGAGTGCTATCGTGCTCGTGGTGAAATACAATTTATTAGAGTACAGTGGTGCAGTGTTGTCCGGGTTTAATGCTGACAGCTCTGGATCGTGTTAGCTGTCTAATAACAACAAACAAGTAGATTTTAGACAAGACAAAACAATCAAAACACTCAAGATATTTTTACTTTCCCCTTCCGGTTCAGCGTTAACCATACAAAGGAACAGATCACCTTGCTTCGTTCCCTTATATACCGCCAATCACGCCCCCTTGGTTAACGATTGCAACCGCTCCTTCAATCCGCGGCTGCCACATCGCTTCCCCCTTTCTAGATGGCCGACTTCCACCTAGTCCTGGGAATGAATTGACTGGCCATCCAGTCCAGGGCACTCCTTTCCCTTTACACAGCACCCTCACAGGTCGGGAGGGAGATTTATCACCAAGAATCATTCTGTCTCTGTCACAGTATAACACACAAATTATTTGCTGAAAACCCCCCAGAAAAATTGAGCTGCTGTTAATGATTCTGTAATTTATTTGTCATTTTATTACAAATAAATGCATCAGTTAGGCTGCATTTACCCTGGTCTGTAAGCCAATAACCTGTCTCTAGGGGCAGATTGTATCAACATAAAGGCATATGGGAATGTATAACAAACAATACCACATTTTCTTTCATGAGTGGCTAAACTGGTTCATATTGAGACAAAAAGACGCTTGGGCTATTTTGACACAAAAAGCGCGACCATCTGGATAATGAGAACATGACCTTGAGTTACTGAGCTAGTTAGTAAACAGACAAGGGCAAGTAAGCCAAAGAAAGCAGCCTCCGAGACTGGCCTGGATACAGCATGCAGAGATATTTGAGGGGTATGGGGGACAAATGTTGTCTTTTATTGTAATTTAACAGCATCATGTCGTTTTCTATGGAAACCTTCAGTGCAAGTACTTTATATGGACACCTTTTTTAAATATCTTGAGATTAAAACTCCCAGTGAGCGCCTTAACCGCTTGACAAAGAGAGGCACACAATTATAAAGCTTTTAACCCCATCTCACCTGCAGGGGTCAGAATCAGACACTGCTCCATTACACTTAATTGCACAAAAAAAAAAAAAAAGTTGTGTTGAACACTGTCCATAACAAATTCACATTTTCCACTGCGCTATGCAAACCTGTCTTGCTCTGAAAAGTGATCTTCATTCATAATTTGAAAATACTGTATCCCAATTAAACAAATTGATGTCCCAATTAAACAACATAAATAGCACTGGGACGAACCGTCTCCCAGAGTTCTGCCCCATTTAAGCAGTACTTCAGTACCTATTTTGGTTTTAAATTTCAACATTGTGTCTCAGATAATAACCAGACATATCTAGGCTGGAATACAGTTTCAGTTCAAATTGGATGGAACATTTAAAAATGACAATGGTTGGTACAATGTTGCAATACACAACAGAATAAACTTGTATGTTTGGAAACTAATGATGATGGGGGTAAACAATTAGCATATTATTATTATTATTATTATTATTATTATTATTATTATTATTATTAGTCATAGTAATAGTATACTACTATTCGAACATACTACCTTTGACATATTTTTTACTGTAGGCTATATTTCAAATGAGAAGTTCAGAAAATCGAGAACATTGCATACCTGTACATATACTGGGTGCATAGTAAGGCAGATTGTTGTGTACAAACACAAAAATGGATGAAACCACAGCTATTTAAGACAAACCTAAGTGATAATAATAATAATAATAATAATAATAATAATAATAATAATAATAATAATAATAATAATAATTGTCTTTACTGTAGTAGGCGTGTGTGTTGTTGTGCTGTATGCTACAGCATAACGCTAACCTCATGATAGGCACTGTAGCAATGTAACATACAGTATAGTATTAATATAATGATCCTTAATTTACCCGCATAGCATTATTAGTGACTCAAGAACAAAAAGAAAAAAAAAACATTCCTTGATTTTTTACATAGAACCTCACAGAGAAAATAAGAAGTGTCTACATCTTGGTCATACCAATTCAGTTTTCTTATGTTGCTTTTATGTTCTGAAAATGTAGAAAAAGCTAAGTTTTGGTCTACAGAGAGTTTTTATAATCAGCTTCATGTATTTAATGAAATTGTCCAAGACAGGAAATTTAAATAAATTATTTTAAAGAGGTTGCTGATGTGTTTTTAATGTTAGGAAGATGACTATTCAAATAAATTTACCATGAAAGTGTTAATATAATAAATAGCATCAAATTATTCTCCAGGGTCAAGTAGCTAATTAAGCTTCTGCATCAAAAGGTTGCATTTATTAGACTAACGCCCAGAGAGTTGAGGGGAAAGACTGCTATTGCTTCTTTAGCGAAGCAGGTAGGGGCGCCTGGATTCTTGGGATGCAGTGGCAGAAACAATTTCAAACTGTCGTCTTAACTAAATTAGGGCTGCAATGTCTTCCCAAAGTACACGGTGCCTCCACCTAGTGGTGTGTAAGCTAAATTGGTGGCCTGTACATTGCTCAGGATCATAGTGGTGACAAATACCTCTTCTGGCTTGATGTCCTCACACAATCTGCATTAGCCGTGTCCTCACAATGCAATGAACAGTCCTCACACAATCTGCATTAGCTATGTCCTCACAATGCAATGAACAGTCTTCACACAATCTGCATTAGCCAGGTCCTCACAATTCAATGAATAGTCCTCACACAATCTGCATTAGCCAGGACCTCACAATGCAATGAACAGTCCTCACACAATCTGCATTAGCCAGGTCCTCACAATGCAATGAACAGTCCTCACACAATCTGCATTAGCCGTGTCCTCACAATGCAATGAACAGTCCTCACACAATCTGCATTAGCCAGGTCCTCACAATTCAATGAATAGTCCTCACACAATCTGCATTAGCCAGGACCTCACAATGCAAGCTGCTACACTCGTGGTAGGCCTCTGGTGGATGAAATAATCCACCAGAGGCCTGAAAGGATGAAACTCTGGGTTTTATTATTGTATCTTTTTTTTCTTCAAAGTCACACAATGCATCCACTGTTGCCGGAGGTACCCCAAACTTTATGTGGTTGCCTGGGGTGCTATCTGGTTGTTGATTCAGATGATGTCTTCCAACAAGCCAGTACTATCTCCACACAATACGATGGCTGTGGGTTCTCTAATACGCTGTATTACAAACTCCAGTTCATTATTTTACACTCTGGACCTAGCATTTGTAGCTGTACACTTTCACCAATACATAAAATAGCAAACCGAATTATAGAAAACATTTACAATTTTAAAATTAAAATTCTGATTTAGCAAATCCTTACACAACCTTTCTTTTTTTTGATGTCCACATAATTGCAGGGACATTTTTTTTTTTTTTTTTATCGGATTCAGAGCTTGCCACATTGAGAGATTACATGAGAAGGGAACTTATCTGGATGAAAAAACTTTTTTCTCAGTTCAAGCATCCACTCAGGTTTTAGGAATGAAAGAAAAACCTTGCTGCTGACTTTTCAATGGAGGTTTCTATTGCATTGCAACGTCATTCTGTGTGCAACGTGGATGCCCAGCTGCACAGCAGTCAGATCATAGCTATAATGAGAAAGCACTCATTTGAAACATTTTCTTTGCGATTGCAAACATATATGTTGTACATTTACAATTATTTTACAAAGCCACATTGTGAAAAGAGTAAAGCAAAGAAAAACTGAACATGAACTGGAAATATTATCTCAAACCTAATAGTTCTTATGGCTGAAAGCAGATTTTGGACCACATTTTTAAACCTGTCCTTGTTGACCATTTTATTTGCCGGTATTTGATTGATGATCATGATAATGGAGGTTAATTAACTTGTTTTGTATGTTATTTATTTATTTATTTATTTATTTATTTATTTATTTTTATTTATTTTTTATTTTTATGAGACTTAGTAAATAATTGTGTTCCAGTTCTGTATATTGCTCCATGAAAAACAACTTTCTAACTAAATATTTATCATGTGCAAATGACTTCCAATTTCAATCTGTTGTTTCTTTTATGTTAGGATCCTTGAGGATCTGGCTACTGACACACATTTACTACATCCAAGAAATTGCAGACTTGTGGTTCAGTGTTTCATATGTTTGGAGGATTGATCTGCAGGCTTTTGCAAAAACTTCTTGAATTCACACAGTTCCACCGACTCCCTTCAGTCCACATAACTATTCTTCCATTTGCTTTGCTGTCAACCTTTGTAATGAACAGTTTTTTTGTATCAAACAATGAACGTGTCGTTTTAAGGTCTATTTTATTATCAGCTTCTTTTTCTTCAGCAGGTCTGTTGCCTTGGCACACGTTCAGAAAGTTCCCAGTATATTGATTAGGGAGATAATCGGTTCTTTTTTATATTAAGTGCTTGGTTGATCACTAACATGCAAGTATTTTGCATTAAGCCTTTTCCATACAAACAGTAATACAAGGTATAACTAAGCAAGTGATTGTGCATACATAATAGGTATAATATATATGTAGGATGAAATCAATTAAAAAAAATCCAATCTACATTAATTTAATTTTACTGACAATAAGCATCAACTGTGGTTTAGAACATACTGAGAATACTGACAGGTGCGTGACTAAGTCTGCTCACCCGCATAAATATGGATCTATGTTAATCAAAGCAAGAGTAAAGGCTGCCACACACAGGACACTATGTGATTTCTTGTGAGGCAACATTACGCTTTCACTGTAAAATTATCTTACGACACTCTGAAAATAAGCTATTTTTAATAAACTGTATTTTATGTATAGGCATGATTTATGTCTATATATTTAATATTTGTAATATTCACACACTAAGGTAAATAAACCAAGTAAAAAAAAAAAAGATGCAAACATTGACTGCATTTTTATACATCATTGGTACAACGGTACAAGCATTTACCACTGCTCTCCGCCAAGAAAGATTAAAAAACATGCTGTACATTTTCATCTACAGAGGATGATTTGCTTTATTTATGACATATCAACATATGTTTAAATCAATATCTGTAAAACACACACCCATTATATCCAGCTCTTTGGCAATGTACTGTAAACCATGCTATTCGCCTTCATCTTTTTTGTAATTCATAATACAGTATGTATATTTAAACACGCAATCATAGTAAAAAAAAAACACATGAATGATAAATAAAAACAACGACAAATGTACTTGTAATTTGAATGGCCTTTGAAATGTATCTCAGATTAATTAGAAATTACATTATTAACTTAAAAAAAACTACGTTTTTTACTTCATTAGATTCTATTATTTCTTGGTAGAACACGTGGTTGGATGGATAGCTGTGATTGGATGCAGAAAATAGGCCTGAATCCTGTTGTTTATGCATTGCTTCAGTGAAGCCTTAGCATCACCGGTCATATCGGGGTGTGAAAGGTTCTATTAGTTTTGCTTCAACTTCAACTTTTATTTAGCTTGGTTTATAATCAAGATACTAAAAAATATTCAAATTGAGACTGCATAAATGTATTTGGTTCTTCAAAGAGAAAGCAATGAACAGAGTAAAGAATATAAGGATTGTGGAATGCTATCTCTCCCCAGTAAGCCACTCTAGAATAGCTAGTAGGTAGATCAATGTGTAAACATCTACTACCTGACTGCTGTGCTTAATTGTTAGGCAATACCCAAGCAGCTTGCTTGATTTCAATGGCAGAATTGGCAACAGTGCTAAGACTGGAAGGGCAAAACATCCCTCAAAGCAGTATCCAGAGAGTAATAAGATGAATATGTAAGAGAGAGAAATATTTTTTTCATTGAAAAAAATATCCACCATATAACCTGCATGCCAATTTTAGAAATTATATTACACTGAGACCAAACTCAGCAATACATAAATGGTTTTGGGAATAAGAAAGTATGTGTTATGGTGAAGAAAAACCTAAATAGAAATAGATATGGGAATACATTGAATGACTTTGTGTAGCCAAAGGCAATGACTTTCTTCAAAAAATTGGTTCACAGGATATTTAATTGAATATACTGTATTTCCTGCATAAACAGCTTAGAACACATTGTAGCTTGTTTTCTTTTTCTTTTAGTAACTCCTTGGCCAGCCAATGTACTGAGTGTATGTCGGACTTATCTGGTATCTGGTATCTGATTTGAGATATAGAGAAACTAAGAGAAACTAAGTATTTGTAATATATGAATATATACCGTATTACGTCCAACACTAAGTACTGCATTTCATCAGTTATGCAAATTATAAAGTGCTATTTATATTAAAATACAGATTCATACACATCTGCCCAATTAAACAACTAGGTATTCAGCATGATGTTAAGGGGATCCGCTATTAAGGTTGCTAATTCTTAAAAGTAGAGAAACTGGATTTTAAAGCCTTTACATTTTGTTTTTGTTTTACTGCAGATGTCATAATCAACCTGATTGTAAACATTCTGATCCAGTTCAATTGCATTCCCTAAAACACAATAAATAATGGATCCATAATTTTGAAGTAAATGTTTGTAGTAAATGCATGCACCTTCTGTTACAGTAGAAAAAGGCAGAGGTAATCAGGCTGCAGATGACAGTTGTGCCAGGGGTGATAATCCCTATTTAATCAAACAGATACACTTAAAAAAAACAGTGTTTCACATCCCTCAAAAAGAGATGTGTAAAACATGTCACAGCCCAAATTAGTGAAGCCTAAATTTCAGCTCCGGGCTCCATTTTATAGCTTACGTTTGCTGGATTCAGCCAAAAAAATAAGCTTCCATCAGGGATACTGAATCTCCTGATTTGCATAAGAATGGGAAGTTAATAGTGTTAGAGATATCCTAGCTCCCCTTAGGAGTTCATTAGGCATGTTGAACATGCTGAGAATATAACTTAACTGTCACTTATGAAGCATCTTAAAAATGCTACTTCAGAGACAAACTAAGCAGAGACATTAATAAAAAAATGCCTTCTTCATCACCTTTTGTTTTTTACAGGAACAATTTTCATTCAACAAAATAGGATTTAATTTCAGTCTAAACCACATTTTAAAGTGACCTTTGTTGTTAATACTAAGTAATAGCAATACGTTGCACGACAGTTATATTAACAACATGAACTACAGGTACAGTCACGACACTTTATATCCAGAATAAGTGACTGTCCAAATTAAAATGAGAGGCATTTGAGATCAATCAATCAATCTTTATTTTATATAGCGACTTTCATAGTGGACAACCATCACAAAGTGATTTAGAAGATGCAGTAACAACAAGAAAATCCATTATACTTTAAATACAGAGAAATGCATAATACATGCTATACAGTAAAAACAAACAAAAAAAATGCATAATACATTAAATACAGTGGAAAGTGCATAATACATGATAGTAGCATAATACATGAAACAGTAGCAGCAACACAGCAGCTAATAGCAGATATCGGGCTTAAAGAGCATGGAAAGCAAGAGAGAATAGATGGGTCTTGAGAGTTGATTTAAAGCGAGCGGCGTGGGAGCATCACACACCAAAGTTGGGAGAGAGTTCCAAAGAGTCAGAGCCATGAAGCTAAATGAGCGTTCTCCAAGTGTGGTGCACTTTTGCTTGGGGATAACAAGCAGGCCAGAGTAAGGTTGAGGAAGTACTCGGGACTAAGTGGATCCAGCTCTTTCATGGCTGTAACCAGCACAGCATCAACGGGTTCATCCTCGCTGAAGGTTGGGGATGCTGGCAGGAGTTGAGACACAGCTGTTCGATGACCTTTGTCACACTTTTTTGTTTTAAAATACAAGTCAGTTGTTCTTTTTTTTATTCCTAAACAAAATGAATTGCTGTTTTTTATTTCAACATGAATTGAAAAAGGATGAAATCACCTGCTATTTTGACACGCCAACTTTCTTTGCAACAGCAGCCTCAGAAACCACAGGAGACTCCTCCTTCTTCAAGAGTTCAACGTGGTATACACAATTTACGCAAGTCACAGCGTAATCATGTACTCACTGCAATGTGCTACGCGAACTCCTTCTGAAAAGCAATCTCCATTCATCATTTGAAAATACTTTATCCCAATTAAACAAAGTGACGTACCAATTAAACAACATAAATCGCACTGGGAAGAACCGTCTCCCAGAGTTGTATCCTATTTAAGCAGAAAGCCCAATTATCAGAATCCCGATTAGGTGGCACCAACTGAATTAAACTGCGACACAACTTTTGTGGACCCTTAAAATAATAAACAGTGAAAAAGTTTGCATTAAGAACACCTGTAATTACTTTGGAAGAACTCACCCTAATTTTATATAGAAGCCACTGAATACATTTTCTTACATGAACATTACTTTATTACCAGTGCAATAAATACTTCTTCTTCTGCTGCTTTGTTTTTCCTTCACTCCTTGGATGACCAATAAGCAATATCAGTAATTTAAAAACCAAAGATACTGACAAGAAAACACACTGCTCTAAATTCTAGTGTTTTTGAAGAATTAACACTATTCCCTTATTCCAATTTCACAGATAATAATGTTCAATTGTTCCCACCCCTTTTGTAATGTGGACCATGCCCATTCTGTAAGTGTATCACTTTGAAAAATCACTGAGGACAAAAGTAAAACAAGCATACTGTGCAATTCAGAAAGGAGACATCCACTTTGTAGTAGAAAATAACAATTTATTGATTGCGAAAGATATGCCTGATGGGCACATGAACAACTGGCATACAGTTATGCCCGACATGAACATGATAGCCGACAGATACATAATACATTCACATTTATAATTCGGCCCATGGCCTTATCCATTGGAGCGAGATAGCCGCCCCTATGTTGGCTGAGCTAAGATGAATGAAATACAGTGATTAAGAATGATCTGGCCAGCAGGCAGGACAAGTGGCACTTGGGGCCACCTTCCCCCTAGACAAGGCACGCTGCAGGCTGGAGGAAACCCTCAAGCCTCAGACACATGGTTACATATACTAATAGTACACATAAGAGGTGTTTTTCAAAGCATTATATTTTGCTTACAGTATAATGCAGAAGCACTTTAGTACAATAAAAATGAATTGGCAACGAATGGTATGTTTCTGATTGGTGAGAACAGCAATGATTGACAGCAGTACTCATATTGGAGGTATGACCAGTGTACATAGTCTCTGTGTGTGTGTGGTAACAATGGATCTTGTAACCAGTTTCGGGTTATATGCATTATTATCTGTGAAGTGTACTTCATCAGCAGAATAAATCAGTTCCTTACAACCCCTTGTAACATCAACAAAAAAATAAATACCCTCATCTCATTCTCTGTAGCTAGCTAGACTCCATTTCTTACTCCTAGCTGTGCTATCTATGGATGGGCCTGTCTGTCAAGCACATTTCTTAGGGACTGGTGCCACCTGCCAGCGAAAAACAAAACTGCAGACTATGGTACCATATAGTCTGCTTATTTATTTAGTCTACCACGTTGAAAAGACTTTGCAGATGCACATATAACCCCCTGCACGCTATTCTCACAGGAGTGACAAATATGGACTTGCTTGTGCTCCACGTGGAAATGGTGGGATAAGTAGCTGGGTGGCTAAGTAACACTTTAATACTCAACATTGCAATGTACTGATAACAGCTACTATACTGTGTCATTTACTTACATATGTCAAACCTTCACTATAAAAAAATACTTTTTTTTTGCTAAAATTTGATAAAGATGGTCTGGTGTTATGTCAACATACCTTGTGTGTCAACCAAATTGGTTCACCAGATCATATTCTCAGTGGCTCACATTGTATTGATGTATTGAAGATTTTGACACGTAATATTATGTGGAGGCACAGATGAGGGCATAGATGAATTGCATTGGCTTGCGTATAATATTGATTTGATGTGGTCGCACTAAAAATAAGCTTATAGTCGACAAATAAGTCAAACATTTATTGATTTGACTTTCTATTCTAATACATAGCCATGTTTCTTAAAGATTATTTGAAGTACAGGGCCTATACACAAAACGTATTTAAACTTATTTGAAGAGTATTAATACAATATAAACTAAGGTTTGATATTAATAAAACTGTTCTAGTTTTGTGAATATCAAACTAAAGTATTTTTCACAAAAACCTGCTTTTAAAAAACATTCCTTAAACATGGAATTGTTTGTTGTCCATGACCATTGGAGTTTGCAGTCAAACACAAGCTTACAATAAAAGATGTACCAAATAAGAATTTAACAGTACAACTTTTTATTTTACTTTGACCTTTTCAGAGCAAGATTTGACATGTTCAAAGCAAAATACCAATACTGTATATAATCTAGTTACCATTAATTTAAACACACGTGTCAGTATATTAATTCAATAGAGAGTATATCATTCAGGTACCAAGACCATGTTAGTGTTTCTGGTGCTCATGTCCTTATAAAACTGACACATCACTTGAGGGCTCTCAGCATGCCATGTCTGTCAGATTTGCTTTAAAGATGCCTATTGTGACTATATAATCATACAACACAGGAGGAAACCAAGAACAACCACATTGTAACCCGACTTGTTTCTGGATAAATCAACACCAAGGAATACTAAGAATCCTAGTAACTGTGAAGCCCTGGCAGAACTAAGTAGAGAGTTCAGTTTAATAGATATATGGCGATTAATACATCCCATGGAAAAGGATTATACATTCTATTTTTTAATCTCCACTGGGTGTCAGTAAATGTGATGCAGGAGTTATTGTAATATCTGACCATGCAAATGTGGATCTTATAATGGATGAGGGGAGGAAGCCAGAAAAATCACAGAAATGGTGATTAAATATTAGTATATCAATCAGAATCAAAAGCAGGAACTCTAGATTATAATGATTTATTATCCCAGATTGTATTACCAAAACATAATGCAAACAAAAAATGTCAACTGGGAAAGATGGTCTGCCTAGTGAATTTTACAAGCGGTTCCGAAACATTCTTACCCCAGTTCTGTGTGAGATTTACAATGAAGTATGGGATAGAGGGATATTACCCACTAGCATGAATAGTGCAATAATAGCACTTATACCAAAACCCAAAAGAGACGTTATGGAATACGGAAGCTACAGGCCAATTTATCCAAGGTTATCACTATAAGACTAAATAAAATGATACATATGCTGGTTAAACCAGACCGAGTAGGCTTTGTGACTGGGAGAAATGCCTCAGACAATCTGCGAAGGTCAGCACATTTGATATTGGAGGTCAGGGACCTCGATGACCCAGTAGCAGTAATGTCCTTGGACACAGAAAAAGGCATTTGACACGGTTGAACGGGGTTATCTCCATCACACATGGGACACCTTTGGGTTAAGCCCTTTTTTTCAAACTGTGATAAAGGGGCTTTATGGTAACCCATCTGTAGTAGTTTTAACAAATGGACTGCTCTCCCGCTTTCTCACTGGGTAGGAGCACAAGGCAGGGCTGCCCTTTAGCCCACCTCTTATTTATACTGGCCTTAGAACCTTTAACGGAAGCCATAAGATCTTGCAAAACAATAAATGGCATTTCTGTGGGGGCCCAGGAACACAAAATAATGCTATATGCGGATTATGTATTGATACTCATCTATGACCCCCAGAGGTCAGTTCCATCATTGCTTAGCTTAGTAGAATCATTTTCTGTGATATCTGGATACAAGATAAATTGGTCTGTCACTGCCTAAGGGGTTTGTTAGGGAGCGGTCTGAAAATGCCACAGACTTCATCAGCAGTTAAAATTTTAAATCAGTGGATGCATAAGTCCCACCAAGCTTCTGGTATATATTCCTTTTTAATAGATAATACAATCCAACCTGACTGGAGTCAAAATAGAGTGGAAGCGGGATCTGGGTATTACACTGAGTCAGGAGGACTGTGAAAATGTCCTTGCTAATATAAATAGACCCATGAAAGAAGCACATCTTAAATTAATACGGTTTAAAATACTACATAGCTTGTACTGGACGCCATAAAAAATGTATAGAGTGGGACTGAGGGACTCGCCAGCGTGCTGGAGATGTACACAGTGTGTTGGACATGTGGTACATGTGCTGTCGGATTGCCCACTTGTAACAGTCTTCTGGAGGAAGGTTCTCGAGACTATCAGCTCTATGATTGCAATAAAAGGTAACGCTGACCCAGCACAAAGATCATTTTGAAGGAAGAGTGGAGGGTAAAATATTTAATTGGATTGTGCTGGCAGTTGCAACAGCTAAAATAGTTATTTTGCGTCACTAGAAAGATCAAACCCCAATCCCATATGAGGAATGGTACAATACCTTAGCTGAGACAGCATCCTATGAAAGACTGATATAGAAAATACTAAACAGAATGCAGGTGTTTGAAGAGGGGTGGAATCCCTTTTTAGTCAGGGTGCACGGTACAGAGACCACAAACAGAACCTAGAAGCGGTATAGGTTAGATTACTAGGTATTATTTTTGTACCACTGCAACCAGTTCAAGTTCAAGATAGGACTCACTACTGGTAATCTAAAGAGAGATATAATGATACCATTGCTCGAAGGTGTTTTATTTTTATTGCTGTGGAGTTGATGGAGGGGGGCCCATAAATGTGGAAAATGTACAGTGCTGTATGTTTGCAAATGTACCATTTGATGTATATGTGTACAACAATAAAAAAAGAACAACCACATTGTTATATATGTTCTGAATTACACAGTTATGGTTTATATTCAAGAATATATGTCATCTTTCTGTTAAGATTATGCAGTCTACTTTTGTCACTGACTGAATGCCTTCGCGGCAGCCTTAAATCAACTCATACAGTTATTTTTTTGTTTTTTTTTGTTAAGTAGTCGTAGCTGGGTTCTGAAAAATATAGCATTATACATCCCCAGGTGTTGCTACCACTGTTTATTATACTGTTTTCATTGTTAACATCCTGACAATTTTTTACATCTATAACTTTAAAGTGTGTTTCAAAGCTCTTTTCAAAATGTCCACTCTAGTGCACTGATAGTGTAAAGATTATTGCCCACATTGTCAAACAGGTAACACAGCAATAATGATCCAGTACAGAACTGAAAAGCCAGAGCACTTGTTATACTTTTTTTGCCGTAATTGCTCTTCCTGCAGTTATTTAGAGGACAGATCTCAGTGCACTAGAGCGGACATTTTGAAAAGGTCTTTGAAACACACTTTAAAGTTGTAAAAAGTTGTTAGTATGTTAATAATTACAGGTACATTACTTAAACAGTTTTAGCAACATGTGGGGACATATAACGCTAAATGTTTCGGAACCCTGCTACTTATTCTTTAAACTGGTAAGTAATTAAAGCATAAATCCAAACATCACTTTGTTTGCTTTTATATGAGTATAGAACCCCCATTTTAACATTAAACCCTGCACTTTAAACCACAGCCCCTTTATGTCTTCTTCCAAATTCTGAACGCAAAGAGCAAAATAGTTAGACAGAGATGGAGACAAAGGAAGTAGGGCAAAGTGAAAGGGTTCTTGGTGGAGGCATAAGCCAGGGGAACCAAGAAAGGGGTGTAAATAGTATGGGTGACTAAAGCTTACCTGCCTAGAGTAATGTATGGCCAAAATATGGTCTTCCTGTATGCACCTTTACCAACAAGAACAACCCTTACAACCTAAACACAAATGTGCAATAGTCAAGTAGCAGCATCCTGGTTACCTTAACCTTAGCTTAAAATCTTAATATTGTCCTCTACAATTAAATCAATTGCAATAATGATAAAGTTATTATTTTATTATTGTTATTATTATTTATTTCTTAGCAGACGCCCTTATCCAGGGCGACTTACAATTGTTACAAGATATCACATTATACATTATTTCACATTATACAGATATCATATTATTTTACATACAATTACCCATTTATACAGTTAGGTTTTTACTGGAACAATCTAGGTAAAGTACCTTGCTCAAGGGTACAACAGCAGTGTCCCCCACTGGGGATTGAACCCACAACCCTTCAGTCAAGAGTCCAGAGCCCTAACCACTACTCCAAGTTGACTGTGATTTTATAAAGGACGGCTTTTGTGAGCTCAGAGGAGAAGGTACAGTTCTTAGGTTTAAGGTGGCGATGGGTATTCAATTAAATGTGCAATCGCTCCTCATATTCTAAACAATAGGGAGCTAGTCTACAATAGGTAGCTAGAGGATAAAAGCTAATGAAGCTAATGTTGTTTGCTGGTTCCCGACATCTCTAATGTCTGTAGGTTCTGTGTATAGACATAGAGAACCAATGAAATACTGAGGCGCACTTTTAAATGAACTCATCTTTTGCTATTGCTTACAAGAACATTCAAACACTTCTGACAGTTTTGTCACAGCTCCAGTCATAAAAACTTACGAATGAGATGAGGTTATTTGGCCCATTTCTGGAAAAATCTAGGAAAACAACCAAAAACAACAGAACAATAACTGTGGAACAAGTACTTGCCTTCACACACACACACACACACACACACACACACACACACACACACTACTTCAAGATTCTTGTATTCCCTCTGTTGTGAAGATGAGCTTCATGTAAAAACAGTTTCAGTGATTTTCAGTTCCAGCAGATGTTGGGCAATGAGTTGCTGGCCAAAGGTGTTTTGAAGCAAATGGGAGTAATTTTAATCATGTAATCTGTCAGAAATAACTAGCCTAGCCACCCATCCAGACAGACCATGTCCCACAAGTCAATCTCAGAAAGCTCAGCTGATTAGTGTAGCTCTGGAAACAACTGCAGACAAATCATCATGACAGAGTGGCTGGATGGAAGCCTCTTTCCAAAGAAGTCAAGACAGTGATTTGTGACTTTGTATTTGTAAAAGGGTTCTGCATGTTTTGAGAATCTGTTTTTCACCAGTAGTTTACCTCTAATCCTCTCTGTTCATGATTGGTCATGCTCCCACACACAGGGCTTTTTGAGTAACCACTGGTGGAAGTGAAGGTCCAGAAAAGAACCCAGCCAGACAGGAGGGTACCAGTCAACTCATCCCAAAACCAGGTTGACCCAAGCACTGCCGGACACAAATTAGCGCTCCCATTACAGTGAAATCAGATCAACTCCGGTCAAACCACCGATGAATAATACATATATATATATATATATATATATATATATATATATATATATATATATATATATACAGTGGCTCTCAAAAGTATTCACCCCCCTTAGACTTTTCCACATTTTATTGTGTTACAACATGGAATCAAAATGGATTTAATTAGGAGTTTTTGCCACTGATCAACACAAAAAAAGTCTATAATGTCAAAGTGAAAAATAAAATCTACAAATTGTTCTAAATTAATTACAAATACAAAACAGAAAATAATTGATTGCATAAGTATTCAACCTGCAATTTTTGCCCATTCTTCTTTGCAAAATTGCTCAAGCTCCGTCAAGTTGGATGGGGACCTTTGGTGAACAGCAATTTTCAACTCTTTCCACATATTCTCAATTGAATTGAGGTCCGGTCTTTGACTGGGCCACACCAGGACATTGACCTTTTTGTTTTTAAGCCACTCCAGTGTGGCTTTGGCTGTTTAGGGTCATTGTCCTGCTGGAAGATGAATCTTCTCCCAAGTCCCAGGTCTCTTGCAGACTTCAGCAGGTTTTCCTCCAGGATTTCTCTGTACTTTGCTGCATCCATTTTGCCCTCTATCTTCACGAGCTTTCCAGGCCCAGACGCAGAGAAGCATCCCCATAGCATGATGCTGCCACCACTATGCTTCACGGTAGGGATGGTGTTCTCAGGATGATGTGCGGTGTTAGGCTGGCGCTAAACATAGCGCTTAGCGTTGAGGCCAAAAAGCTCTATTTTGGTCTCATCAGACCATAGAATCTTCTTCCACTTGGTCTCAGAGTCCCCCACATGCCTTCTGACAAACTCTAGCCGAGATTTGATGTGAGTTTTTTTCAACAATGGCTTTCTTTTTGCCACTTTCCCATAAAGGCCAGTTTTGTGAAGCACCCGGGCTATTGTTGCCGTATGCACCGTGTCTCCCAGCTCAGCCGTGGAAGACTGTAACTCCTTTAGAGTTG
Source organism: Acipenser ruthenus (assembly GCF_902713425.1). NCBI lineage: Eukaryota > Metazoa > Chordata > Actinopteri > Acipenseriformes > Acipenseridae > Acipenser > Acipenser ruthenus. The sequence continues at coordinate 58,407,639 of NC_081196.1, forward strand.
CCATAGGCCTCTTGGTGGCCTCCCTGACTAGTGCCCTTCTCACCCGGATACTCCGTTTTTGAGGACGGCCTGTTCTAGACAGATTCACAGTTGTGCCACATTCTCTCCATTTCTTAATAATGGACTTTACTGTGCTCCGGGGGATATTCAATGCCTTGGAAATGTTTTTATATCCTACCCCTGATTGGTGCTTTTGAAGAACCTTATTCCAGATTTGCTTTGAATCCTTTGTCTTCATGATGTAGTTTTTGTTGGGAAATGTACTAACCAACTGTGGGACCTCCCAGAGACAGGAATATTTAACCTGAAATCATGTGAAACACCTTAATTGCACACAGGTGGACTCCATTCAACTAATTATGTGACTTCTAAAGACAATTGGTTGCACCAGAGCTTATTTAGGTGTGTCATAGCAAAGGGGTGAATACTTATGCAATCAATTATTTTCTGTTTTATATTTGTAATTAATTTAGAACAATTTGTAGATTTTATTTTTCACTTTGACATTATGGACTTTTTTGTGTTGATCAGTGGCAAAAACTCCTAATTAAATCCATTTTGCTTCCATGTTGTAACATAATAAAATGTGAAAAAGTCCAAGGGGGGTGAATACTTTTGAGAGCCACTGTATATTGTACTTTGCTATCACAGTTCACCCAGAGGAGTAACTTTTCTCCATGTAATTCAATTATCTGGTACTGAGAGATAAACATAATTATCTGGTACTGAGAGATAAAATATACTATATCATGTGGATGCATTTTACAGTTAATTCAAAAGTCACACGTCAAAGCACAACATACATTAGTCGTAGTCATAGTAATAGGGCTAAGAGACATGTAGAAAATATATTCTTAAATGTATTATATGCAATTTCTTTGTGGATTTTCTTTTGTTGTTTTTGGCCAAATGTGACTTCATATTGAATCATAGGTACAGACTGACAAATTGTACACTTAGTTAGTTGCTAGATTTAACATGTAAAATTTCCATGTACAATGTAATATTTATTTTTGTAGTTTATATTGGCGTTTATGAAATTTGAAATGCATTTACTACATCTCCAGTTTATACCTTTATACTACTATTATCAGCAGTCGTCGTAGTGTGCAGTAGCCTACAATTCACCCGTTATACCATTTGAAACGTGATTCTATCCACGCATATACTGAAATCGAGATATGTCTTTGAAATAAAAAACTCAGACAGACGATGCATTATTATTAGTAGTAGTCATAGTCGTAGTAGTCTTATTGTATACAGTTTTGATGTAAGCAGTGCAACACAACACAGTTATTTCACTTTTCATTTGCTTGCTGTCTTTGTAAAGTAAAGGTTAGTGAAACAATGATTCTGATTGTGACTATTATTCATCAAGGGTCTGACTGATTTACCTCTGATTTCACAGTAATCAGAGTTGATTTATGTACTCGAGTGGACTGTGAAAATGGCAGGAAGTCAATAGACCCAATATATCTGATAGACATAATCCTCAGAACACCTCAAGTCTTGCTGAACTTAAGACTGCAATCATTAAGAGTTAAATGACATCATCGATAAAAGATCTGCCAGATCCTTTCAATATGTATGCAACTCTATGCACGTTCTTCTATTACAACCACATTTGACAGTAACTTTTGTTGTCAGAAACTTTCCTGTGGAATTAATCACTTCTTATTTAACTATGTATTTATATTTTTATTTGAACTTTAAATTAGCTTTAGTTCCGGTTTTGCCTGAAGTTGTATTACATTAGTGTATTACACAGTAAAGACGTCATGAGCAGCAAAAAGTATTTCAAAATGCAAATGGAAAGGAATAAAACCAGCAACAGAGCCTGTAGATATTAACATCTGTGTGATTGAAGCAACCCTTTTACAATTCAGTGGACCTTAAACAAAGCAGACATTGAAATCCATTCAGTACATGGGGCGGGTATTTAAATATGTTCAATTACTTCTTATCATGCAGCTGTCACAGAGCACCGATTCTACAACACTTGGGACCTTAGAGCCTTTATGAGTTGCATACCAGCCATTTATTCTCTCCAATTTCTTCTTATTTATTATACATTGTGAACGGTAGAGAAAAATAAATCAACACAGTCCAGTTTCGATAGAGAAAACCCCTAGTTAGGGTGTTTTATTGAATTTAAACAAAAAAAAAAAAATGTAAGAAGGTGGAGGATCGGACGGTGAGGGAAACAAATGGTGATGGAAAATAAATACAGTGGATCCCAGCCTCCAGCGGGTCCACCTTCGAGATTTAGAGGTAGCATATTCAGCCATCCTCAAGATATGCTGCAAGCACAAAACACACACACACAGGTTTAAATTTCCCTCCTCTCGTCCCAATCCCTACTGTCCCTCGGAAGTTCAAACACCAGCCTTGAGCACAACAATGCAGTCCCCTTTGTACTCGACACCCCGCCCCTGAGATCAGTGGAACACCAGTCTGCTAGCCTCGTGTGTTCTTAATACACTTGACCTAAGTGCACGGGGTTAGCAGTCTCTCCAGGATTCTGAAAGTGGGGAGGCGAAGGGGTGGCAGACAGAAGGGCTTGGGGGCAGAGTTTATTTATTTATTTATTTATTTTTTAAGTATTATTGAAAGGAAATGGGAGATGAATTAAGAAGCTCTAAGTATGATTATATATGATTATTATTTTTTTATAAGCTGGGCGGGCTGTTTACACTTCAACCTGACTAAGTAGCTTCGAATTGTTCGTTTTCTTTTGTGATTGGCTGCAATGACAACAAAGCTAGCCAGGGATTGGATAATGTTTGTTAGGTTGTTTTTTCTTGTGTAGAATACTTGTAACTGAAGGCATTGTATTGTGGGATATGTAGTTGTTAGTGAAATTAAGGGAGGCGGAAGGGGAGGTACCCCTCACCTCCCCTTGGCGTCACCACTAGGGGTTAGTGTACCCACACTGTTGACCCCTTGCACTGGCCCTCTGTTATCGGGAGGCTGGATTACAACACAGGACCATTTTCTCCTATCACATACATACTCTGTTTTCTTGATCTATTCAATTGGTTCTGTATCATTTACTTATTGCAACACAACAATTAAAGCTTAATCATGTATTGTAAACAGCAAACTAAACAGGTGACAAGGATATTAGCTCATTTGGTGTAGTTTCAAGACCTTATTTGAGTTACCAGTCATCTAATGTTTGTGCATACCTGTGAATCGCAGGTTTACCTCTCACTGTGGCTCAGATAAGGCTGATATAATTTGTTTATATTTATATTTTCAGTCAGTTCTGCCCAACCTATGCAAATTATGTTATGAAGCTACTGAGGCCTGACGGAGAGGCCTAACATGTAGTCTCCACCTGGACCTTATACATAGTGTGGAAATGTTTATAACAAACACCATTTTATAAACTTATATCATTACTAGTCATTTTAGAAAAAAATGTGTGGAAATGTTTATAACAAACACCATTTTATAAACTTATATCATTACTAGTCATTTTAGAAAAAAATCTAACCCAAGTGTCATTCTCCTCCTCTAATAAGGTAGCAGTGTTTGAATGACAGGTTACTTCTATTGTGGTAAGCAGGTCAATCTTGCTTGAAAACAATTGAGTGTTATTTCAAGTTGCACTTTGACAGCTGGAATTTTATGTCTGAGGTTTAAATTGAAAATTCAACAAGGATTCGCTCAGGTAACCCAAGAAGCAGGTGGGCCTCTTTGAAATGGAAAAACGAGAGAAGCGCAAAACACAGCATAGAAATGTTTTCATGTGAGATAAAATAGTTATAATTGAAAAAGAATGCATGTTACATTATTAAGTTTAAACTATGATACTGGATCTTTACATTAGGTTACCTTTTAAACTTGCTTGACACTATCAAAGGCTTGCTATTTTTGTGAATGCTTATAAGCTTAAAATAAAATATTTCTTTGTTGTTGTTTTTGTATTTCACAATATAGGCCTATACAAATGCTCCCATCACAAGTGTGCAGCTGTAGCAGCCATAGTTTGCTGCAGATTTTATATTAGTATTGATATAAGTAGTCCCAGTGTATTGTGCTTAGTTTAAAATTGAATAACACCACATGGATTTACAAATCCTGTGTGACAGATGTTTAATAACAATAAATGATAGTACCTTTCCTCAGTCAATTCCCTTTTGGAAAGAGAGTGTCTGGTTATGTCGACACAACACATTCACTTCCGCTCATGCCGATATTCCCTCATACACATGAAATTATTACATCTACTGATGCGTTGCTCTTTTGGAATGTGTTGTGGGTTGATAGCCACAGCACAAACTCATCATACAGTACTTTTTTTTCTGCAGCAGAGTTAGGTATTCATTCATAATGCATTCAAATTAATATGCAACTCTTAGTTTTGCCACACATTGCTGTGGTCAAATAATAGGCAAGATAGACCGATTGGGAAACACTGCAAAAGGTGAAACGGATACCAGGACTTTATTGCCTTCAGTTTGTTTGTTCTGTTTTTCTCTATTACATAACCATACAAATCACTTGGTACTCATGATGTTAGTATCGTCAAATACTAGGCAGTCCTGTGTGAATGATGTCTGTCTCAATTTGCGAATATATGTTAGTTTAGCAGGCTGCCGGGTTATAAAAACGTTATATTCATTCCCTGTAGGATTAACATCATGTAGTAAATCAGAGAAGCCTGTTAGGAAAGATAAGCTTAGTAAATATAGATGCACTAATAGGTTAGAAACTCAGACTAATGACACATCCCTTGTATGTTTAGCTCAGTAACTCGTTTTACTGCAGGGTGGATTTTGAGATCACCTTTTAGCAGGTTCTGTCTTTCAGCTGAGCACAGCTTATTCACAAAGGCAATTGTATTAATTAATTTAAGAATTATTAAGATTCATTGCGGTTTGCTATACAAAATCTTTAAGAATGAAGGCTGTTGACAAATGTATTTCTAAGTGATTTGTCTAATACACGCCCTGTAAAGTTTTCAATATTTGCAGTACAGGCATCTGAAAAGCACCAATACTTAAATTAAAAAAATAAGCACACTCCTGTGTTCAGTGGTGAGCAATCAAATGTTCCTTTCATGAATAATAGTACATGCTTATTATTTTTTTTAGGGTTGTTTGTTTTTAATCAGATTGTCAGAAAATTAAGATTGCTTGAAAGAAATGAGAATATAAATCAGTTGGGATGGGCAATTATGTGAAAATTGTATATCAATATCGTGCACGTATTTCAATATCGATAATATCGAAGTCTTCCAAAACACAGAGCTATAATAACACAATTGCAATATCAAACATATCTATAGGCGTTAACTGATATTCTGATATTTAATATAACTTTAACTTAGTGGTGCTTTGCTTCACAATATCCAAGGAGAAAAACAAGGTCTTGTTATATTGTTTTACTATTCCATCATCAGCCATCTCAAAACCGAAATATTTCTACACTTCACTGTGCAGATTTTACTAGCCAATCCGGAAGTAATTGAATCTTCAACTGCTCTGCGTGTACATGATTGAAGTCCAGAGCCCCAATCACTACGCCACACTGCTGCCTGGAATATTTTTAACAGCAGTCTTATTAAGCAAAAATATAAAATGGCAATTGAAAAAGTAACAACTCAAAAATGTCACAGTAATAATGTGCATTGTTGATTTGCTGGGGACATGCATCATTTTAACAGAAACACTTTGTTTGAGGGAGGGGCTTTACTTTGAAAGCCTTGTCATGCCGCTGACCCTACTGTGGTTTTATCACTTAGCTGCTGTGAGCTGTCTGATAAGCAGTGGAGGGCACTGAATATTTGATTGGGTGACAAAAGACTGTATAAAGTGAATGCTGTCAGCAGCAGAGTATTGAGGCAATCAGAAAGGACCGAGATTAAAAGCTACTCCACATGCTCTTATCCTACTGGGAATTTAAGTGCTATGACGGCACAAAGTGAGTCTATAGCCCAGGGCAGCTGATGAAAAAATCCTTACCTCCCATGAAAAGATTATCGTGACAAGATCAACATCACCCTGACAAGCAGATCCAAGGACCTCAGTGGCTTATTTTATCCAAATCATTCTGTGATTGAAAGCTCTCTCTGTTTGAGGAGTGTGTCTGCCCAGCATGCAATCTTTACACTGTTTTATCCATTCTGCTAATGTGCTTTTATTTTCCCCAAGGCACAAGCAATAACAAATCAGCTCCCATTGTTCTGAAACATAAGTTATATGCCGCGCTTACATCTTTGCTTTGCCTGCATCCTCTTTCAGTTTCAGTTTTGAATTCAATGGGGGGCGTCTAGAGGAAAGGATTCCAAAAAGTTCAGAATCAGTTACTGCTTTGTTTTAACTTTAAAAACATTTATAGAATAAGGATGTGCCTCAGCCTGCAGACTTCAGATGGGTAATTATTTGATCACCCCACTGTTTGATTATGCTGTGCAGCAGCTTAGCAAGATTTTTACTGCAGTACCATACTCTCCACTGCTAAAAGGCATGTGCTATAATGACTAAGGGTGGTATGTAAGGCATGACATGGAGCTGTCACTTGCTTTGGCAGAAAAGGTTTTCCTTCCTCATTCTAATTTACATAATTCTAGTCTACAACTGGCAAGGCTGATTTTTGGGGATAATTTCATTCTATGTAATTCATTATTACAATTCTATGCAGTGCATATGGAAACACAATTAAAAGTCAGTAAATACAGATGATGTACTATCCATAGGATTACAACTGAGGCCACACATGCTGTGTTCTCTGCTCGTTTTCTGAACTCTGTGTTGCTGCTGGGTGACTCAACATATAACCAGGTAAGTGGATTGTATTTAATTTGCTAGTTTTGTAAACTGTGCTGGGCTGTGTTAAATCGTTAGGTTGGTTAGAATATTGTGTGAGTCTGAGCAGCCTGCACTTATACTGACATCTTAACTGTGCAAACATTTAGTTTACCTTGCAACTGAGGCCACACGTGCTGTGTGTCTCTGCTCATTTTCTGAACTCCGTGCTGCTGCTGGGTGACTCAACATAAAACCAGGTAAGTGGATTGCATTTAATTTGCTAGTTAAAATCTTTGTTGCTGGGGTAACTATCCCTGCCTTTAATAATTCTAATTAAAGTTTTGTAAATTGTGTTGGGCTGTGTTTAATCGAGAGGTTGATTAGAATATTGTGTTAAGCATACGGCTCTAGGCCTACAGGATAGTACAAATTGGTAAACAGTGCCTTAGAACGCCAGCCGTTCTAAGCGCCAGCCGTCTAAGGGCCACACGACCAAGGGCAGTCTGAGCTGTGGCCGTCTAAGGGCCACACGACCAAGGGCAGTCTGAGCTGTGGCAGTCTAAGGGCCACACGACCAAGGGCAGTCTAAGGGCCACACGACCAAGGGCAGTCTTAGCTGTGGCAGTCTAAGGGCCACACGACCAAGGGCAGTCTAAGGGCCACACGACCAACGGCAGGCTGAGCTGTGGCTGTCTAAGGGCCACACGACCAAGGGCAGTCTGAGCTGTGGCAGTCAGACCGAGGACAGGTAGAGTGAGGACCTTTAGCAAATCCCTCCCAATGGCTACTAGAGCCCTCATTCCTACCTTCACACCTAATGTCCCTCACCCTTGCTATTATCTACCATCCACCTAAGAGCAACTCTGCTTTTATTGCAGAGTTTTCAGAATTCCTCTCCCTCGTCTGCACTTCTACTGACAAAATCCTAGTTCTAGGTGACTTCAACATTCATGTTCACTTGCCTTCCTCCCCCCTAGTGACCGACATCAACTTGATTCTGGACTGTCTTGGGCTCTCTTAATCTGTCAACATCCCCACTCACACCCGAGGACACACCCTGGATCTGCTCATCACCAGGGGCCTTGATATCTCCAATCTCTCCATCTCAGATATCTCTCTCTCTCGGACCATTTCTTAATCACTCCTAATATTAATCTCCCTGCTCCTTCCTCTCCTACTGATACTGTTATCTCCTTCCGTCCCAAGAATCTGCTGCATCCTCTGAAACTCTCAGAATGCGTCTCTGCATCCCCTCTAACTGGTACTCTCCCATCCTCAGTTGATGATGTGGTGGCCCTCTTCAACGCCACCCTTACTCATTACTCATTGACACTGTTGCCCCGCTTACAACCAGAACCGTCAAGAAAGATCGAAAATGCCCTTCATCACACAGGTCCCGAGTACCTCCTCAACCTGCTGACCCGCTATGTCCCTGCCCGCAAGCTGAGGTCCTCCGACTCTGGCCTGCTTGTTATCACCAAGCAAAAGTGCACCACACTTGGAGAACACTCGTTTAGCTTCATGGCTCCGACTCTTTGGAACTCTCTCCCAGCTTTGGTGCGTGATGCTCCCATCGTCGCTCGCTTTAAATCAACTCTCAAGACCCACCTGTTCTCTCTTGCTTTCCATGCTCTTTAAGCCTGATATCTGCTATTAGCTGCTGTGTTGCTGCTACTATTTCATGTATTATGCTACTGTCATGTATGATGCACTTTCCACTGTATTTAATGTATTATGCATTTTTTTTTCTA